>NW_025999394.1:0-600000 GCF_019419815.1 Pyrus x bretschneideri | reverse complement strand
CATGTTCGTGGCGTCCAGATCAAATGTGAAGATGCAAGACTCGTTAAGCTTTATGAAAATCTTTTGAAAAACCATATAACCCCTAAGAAGTGTCGTCCATCCTAAGTAGCTACAGATGTTAACCACAAGAAGCCTTAGGCCTGATTTGGCACTGAGGTGATTAAAAAAAAAAAAAAAAGGGATAAAAAAAAGCTGGAGTAAAATTTGTGTTTGGTAACTCTGTTTATTTTCAAAGTCACTGTCATTTTAAGCTGAAAAGTGGCAAAATGCTGCTTCTCAAAACCAGTTTTTTTTTTTTTCAAGAGGCAGAGTTGTTGAAGAATGGGTTGTTGTTGGCGAACACCTGATCTAAAACCCATTCGATGCTACATCTGACATTAAAACGACACTTTGGCATCTGTAATTGAAGTTGCGTGGTGGTGGATCCACTGCTATGGTGGCTGTGTGGTTAGAGAAAGAGATGAGAAGTAGATGGGTGGTTGGAGAGAGAGATGAGAAATAGACGGAGAAAAGAGATGGGCAAGAATGAAAAACGAAATTTGGGAATGGGGAAGATGAGTATCAAACTCGGTGCAAGGAGGGGAAAAATAGAATTGAGGGAGGGAAAGGAAGACACGGGGATAAGTGAAATGGGGTGTGGATCCCACGGCCACACAAAATCCTCACATAAAAATAGTAATATTAAATAAAATATCATAATAATAATAATTCAGTATTATACCCTTTTTGGTCATTTCACACAGTCACAGCTGTTTTACATAAAAGTTTACCAAACACTATCATACTGCTTTTTTTTATTTATTTTTTATTTATTTAATTTTATTTTTTTTTCCAAAAGCACTTTTACAAAAAAATTTACCAAATACTCTACTACTTTATTTCACAGCTGCTTATTCTCATAGCACAGTAAAAACGACCTTTTTTTCAAAGCATAACAATACCAAATCAGCCTTTAGTCAATTTTAGGGACAGCCCTCCGCTAAAATTGCATCAAATTACTTTTCTAAATATCCTAATGGTCACGAATTACTAAGACAAATGGATAGTTTAAAGCACAACGAATAACAATCCAAAACTTGCATGCATAAATTCATAAGAAAATTAAAAAGAATCTACATATTCTTGCTAAGGATCATGGCCTCACCCTAGCAAAAAGGATTAGTTACGCATATTCATAATTAAAATCAAAAGAATTATATTAAACTAGAAAAAGAATGAAAACACCTTTGAAAGTGTAAGTCTTGAAATCTTTAAGCCTTGCCCCAAATCTTCCCTCCAAAAATTGCATACGTTCTAGCCAAACCCTAAGTCTGCCAAAAGGCTTATTTATACTACTCTAAATAAAATTCTCTTAGTAAAATGTTTTAGAATAAAACTAGGAAACATAATCCTAAATTAACTTGGTAAATTCGCTCAAAAATCTGTAAAACCACGTTTTGGACCCAAATCAGCTCCGAAACTGGGCCAAAATAGCTGGATTTAAAGTTTGGACTATTTTGAACACTTCTTCAGAAGGCCACGAACCCATCTAAGATCATCTTAGACTTCAAAAACTGCATTTAAGCCCAAAAATGTCACTTTCCAGCAACGTACACTGCTCTTTTATTTAATTGCCAGAAAATAACCCCTTGGTAGAAAAATCCCAAATTTTGACAGAAATAAGCCAAGAGGCATATGAACGTCCTCCAATTTGAATCACTCCAAAATTTGTCCGTTTGGTCACGTTTTGCTCCAGAGGAAGTCAAATGTTCTATGTTGAAAATATAAAGCAAAGTATAAAAATTCTACCAATATAATTACCAAATTACACTAAGAATAGGGTAAAATGTATAATATAATATTGACTCATCAACACGGTTGCAGCAGTAGGGATATCATGGGCCTTGCCAGGAGACCTTGATATATACTTAAACCCGAAGGCCCAAAACCTATAAGGTTGGCATATGCTTAGCGTACTAGGATTTCGTGTGCTATCTACTCATGAGTTTAAGGGTAAATCTATCACATTGAGCTAATAGCCCACGTGTCATTCTCCTTGAATGTGGTTAATTTATGTCTCAAAAGTTATGATTTTAGACACACTTCCTAAACTAATCCATCCTTTACGATTGAGGCATACCAATCGGGGTTTATTGAGTTGAATATACATGAGCTCAGTCATAACTTGTTATGATTTAAGACCAGTTCTAAAATATATTTGTTACTTAAAATACAACATCTAAAAGTATTACATATTTTTCTTTAGTAATTTAGTGAACTTGATGAAATGAGATGAAAATTCAAGCGATTAAGAGTCTGTAGCACTTTACAAAATATTTTTCATAGGTCGCATTAATTTATAGTGAATTTTATGAGAAATAACGGTGTCAAACATGTGGTGTAAAAAGTATTGTCTAAGTGTACACATGGAAGGCAGTCGGCCCTTTTGTTAAACAGAATGCTAAGTGGCGGAGCCTCATTGACCAATAGTCAAAACAAAGAAAAAGGAGAAAAGGGTAAGAGTTTGTCAAGTTGGAATTGGAGTTAAGGGTGGGTACTTGGAACCTAAAACCGAAATACAAACCAAATAGGACCACACGAAACTGTTCAATTTTGTGATTTTCAAATGGTAATCATACTCTGGTTTTCACATAATTTTCAACCACGCCCAGACCGCCTAGGTCGATTAGGCACCTGTTTATGCTTCCTAGGCACCCGCTTTATCTCTTCCCTCATTTTTCTCCCGAATTAATTAGGCTTAATCCCGGCAGTTGGTCCTAGCCAAACTCCTAGACGGCCACCTAGATTTTTAGAATACTATTTTGGACACACTCATGTTAGACTCCACCCAAACCCAACACCAACCTATTTTACAATTTCTTCCAATTATCGGGTTCTATTGAGTTGAATATATACGAGCTCAATCACAACACCTTGTGATCTCAGACACATTCAGGTTGTAATCCATCCAAACCTGCACCAACCTGTTGGTTGACCCATAATTGTGGTTTGGCTCAATTTCCCACCCCCTTAGTGTAAATATATTATTGTGTTAAAATAATAGTAGTAATGGTAACATGTTAAATAAATTTGAAAACAAAGACTTCGAGTTGCAAGTGGTTGATTTCTCTCGTGGTTAGGACCTTCCTCTTTAGCATACAATATCACTTGTAATAAAAAACAAACACTTGGAGCTATGAACCATTTTGGACTCTGGCAAGAGAAAGGAAGCAAAATAAAGGTCCAGAAGTGGGAAAGGTTGTGAAAATGTATGAACAAAGTCCCACATCGATAAGGGATCAAATCAAGTAAGGGCTTATACAGTGTTCGGCTACTCCACATATTGCCAATTAGTTTTATGATGGAACCTCAACCTTCTTTATACTATTAGAGCAAGTTGGCCCATGTGTGATGCCTAACAGCCTCACATGTGAAGCCTAACGACCTCACGTGCTCCACGTCTTGTAATTTGTGTTGTCCATATGTTAGGATTGAAAATTTGCCACACGTGGAGGGGTGTGTGAGAATGTGAGGAAAAGGTCCCACATCGGTGAGGAGCAAACTATGCAATCTCTTATAAGCATTTTGGTTATCTCCATATTGTCAACTAATTTTAAGGTCAAACCTCAATTTGTTTGAAGATTTAGGCTAAGGAATGAAGAGTTACTACTACCACCACCTCCTTACTAGGTCATCACCACCTTACAAAGATCATATAGAAATTATGTATCCTACCACCACCTTGCCAAGGTCATCACCACTACTATAACCATCACCGTCACCACCGCCACCACTTGCACTGTTACCCACCCCACACTTGTCATTTCCACAACCATCAACACTAATACCATTGGTAGCATAGCATTACCTCCACATAACCTGACCCCACCATAATGACCGCCATACCTTCCCAGCTATACCATCATTTTATCTGCCTCCCTTCTATTGCCACCACCACCACCCCTATTTAATCTTCAATTTTTACTCAAATATCTAGATAATAATGATTATAAGATCTTTGATGAAATGCCTTTCAAAAATTTCAAAGTTAAGGCTAAGAAGGAATGTTGTAAAGCCTTATACAAGGATAGAATTGATGAAAATGGTGAGAGGTATAAGATAGCGAAAGATGAGGCACATAAAGTCGTTGGAGAAGTGAAGATATTGACTTTTGACGACATGTATAAGTGATTAGATACCAAAGAATGACTGTTGGATATCTATTAACTGGCTAGAGCAAGGGAAAAAAACACGAGCAAGGGAAAGGAAGATAAGAGACTTGAACCAAGTAAGGTGCATCAAGGATGAGAATGGAAATGTTCTAGCTACAAGAACGAGGTTAAAGATAGATTGAGAGATTTTTCATAATCTTTTCTATGGAGGACACAAAAGGAGTACTTCTTTAGGTGAGTTGAGTAACTCGGAAGAGTGTAGAAATTATTCCTTCTACCGCCGAATCAGGAAAAAGGTAATGGTTTTACCTTGGAAAAAATGAAGCATAGAAAAGCAATGGGTCCCGACGGTATACCGATTGAAGTGTGGAAGGTCTTGGGAAAGATGGGTATAGCATGGCTCATAAATCTTTTCAATACGATATTGAAAGTGAAGAAGATGCCAAATGAGTGGTGAAAAAGCACTCTGGTGCCTATCTACAAGAATAATAACGTAATACAAAATTGCATGAACTATAGGGATATTAAATTAATGAGTCATGCAATGAATCTTTGGGAGAGAGTAATTGAGTATAGACTAAGGCAAGAGACATGGATCATAGACAATCAATTTGGGTTTATGTTAGCGCGCTCGACTATAGAGGCAATCTATCTCTTACAAAGACCAATTGGATGATAAAAGATATGCATAATAATATGCACATGGTTTTTATAGATTTGGAAAAAAAACATATGATAAGAGAAATTCTTTGAGGATTCTAAAGAAGAAAGGAGTAGGTATGAGTAGCATATACCCAAGTAATAAAGGATATGTATAATGGAGTAAGGACTGCAGTAAGAATTCATGAAGGACACTAAAAGCTTTCCCATAACCATAGTGTTACACCAAGGCAGCTTTAAGTCCTTACTTTTTTGAATTGGACTGGACGAGTTAACGAAACATATTTAAGAAGATAAGATAAGAAAATCGGTTAAGTTAGTTTGGATACATGAACCGAAGATCTATAGACACTCTGGTTAGAAGATGCGACTATTAGATGGAAGCTCTGGGAAAAGAGGTAGATGAAGACTTAGGAAGACTTGGAAAGAGACTTTAAGAAAAGGTATGAAGTACTTGTAGCTAACGAAAGACATGACACAAAATCAAGCGTAGTGGCATTCTAGAATTCATACTGCCGATGACACTTAGTGAGATAAGGCTTAATTGTTGTTGTTGCTGTATTCTTGGAGAGTTGTCAAGTACTTGTCTCTGATGCTTTATACATCACCAAACTACATATTCCATTGACAAAATCTATAATTTCCCATAGAAATAAGATTTTGCTTTTAAACTAATTAGTTGTTGAGTGACAATAGATTACAAGATCCCCAAGAACAATATACAACTAAATCTGTTTATAAATATATCTATTGCAGATCCAGAAAGAATTTAAAATAAGAAATATGGAGTGGTTCGGAATCAATTCGAATACCAAGTGGAAGAAATCATTAAGGCGACTGAAAGTGAGATTATACTGTAATCTTATCCATAAATTAACAACCAAATGATATCCTCCTTACATATAGGGTAATTATTGCAAGTGACCATTTGCCACAATGATGAAAAGGTATTGTGTTCTTACATGATGGTGTAGGTTCAAATACTCTCAATAGTTAATCTAACATGATAACATCTAACTTACTAACGCTATCATTCGACTAAAAATACACACACACACATACACACACACATAGGGTAGTTATACGAAAATTAGAATATTAATTTCTATTATTTGTGTAGGTATTTGGCTATTTATGCTTGTTTTCAGTATCTATTAATTTTCACATTGCTAACACCATTGCCAGTTCTGACTGCAGAAGCAATAATAACCTAAATTCAGAAAAACACAACGTTTAATGAATAAATCCTTAAAGAAGCATCAAAGTGGTATTGTTGCTGCAGTATTGTCTTGTATTTCAATATCGTTAACGTTGTCCTTGCATGTGCTGACCCTATAGCATTACCGGTGGTCTATATTTAAATAAAGGGTAAATTACACAGAACTACCTCAATTATTGGATCATTAATAGTTTCATATCTTGTCTTTAAAAAGTTTCAATGTTGTACCTTATCTTTGAATTTGTTGCAATGTCATACCTTCCGTCAGTTGTCTGTTAAGTCATTTATTAAATGCTGATGTTGCTTAAGGTGAGGCCTACTTTCTATTAAAAAAATATTAAAAATTAAAAAAAAATCATTTAATATTTTTTAAATATTAAAATAATCATTAATTATTAAAAAAATAAAAATAAAAAAACCCGTCAGTTCGTCCCCCTTTCCTCCTCCTCCCTTCTCCCCCATCTTCATCTTCTTCCCCCAACCCCCCAACCTACAACCCAAAAAAAAAAAAAAAAAAAAGAAAAAACCATTCAATTCGTCTTCTGCCTCCCTCCTCCTCTTCCCCTCCTCTTCTCCCCCATCTTCATCTTTTTCCCCTGCAACCCAGAACAAAATAAAAATAAAATAACCCCTCAGTTCGTCTTCCCCCCACCCTCCTCCTCCTCTCTTCTCCCCCATCTTCATCTTCTTCCCCCGACCCCCTACCTGCAATGCAGAAAAAAAAAAAACCCAGATCCCGTCTATGCCGCCATCGCCGGTTTCGTGAGGTGGAATTGGGAAACCCTCTTTGCCAGGCCGATTCTACAAGTGGAGAACCTGTTTACAGAGAAAATGGGAGGAATGATTGTGGATTTAAGGAGTGGGGTGTGTAGAGGAAGGAAGATGATGGGTACGAGGATGGGTGCGGGGGGAAGACAAACTGGGTTTTTTTTTTTTTTTTTTTCGTTCTTTTTCTGGGTTGCAGGTAGGTGAGTCGGGGAAAGAAGATGAAGATGGGGGAGAAGAGACGGGGATGGGGGACGGGGGTAGACGAATTGAAGGTTTTTTTATTTTTATTTTTTTAATATTTAAAAAATATTAAATGATTTTTTTTTAGTTTTTTTAATATTTTATTATTTTTTAATACAAAGTGGGCCCCGCCTCAAGCCACGTCAGCAATTAACAAGGGAATTAACAGATAATTGACGGAAGGTATTACATTGCAATAAATTCGAAGATACGGTATGACATTGAAACTTTTTAAAGACGAGGTATGAAATTGTTAAGGACCAATAGTTGAGGTAGTTTTGTGTAATTTATCCTTAAATAAATAAGCCGCACAACTGTATGTGTTTTTGCGCTTGTACTCCCCGAAAACTGAAAACGCATCCGGATTCGATTATTTGATGAAATAGAAAAGGCTTTTTAACTAAAATGGTCATTGAAATTTACATAATTTCTCACTTTGGTCATTGAGACTTGAAATCGATAGAATTGGTCCTTGAGTTTGTTCACAATCAGTCATTTTGATTATTCAGTGAAAAATCTCTATAAAATAAGGATAAAATGATAAAACTATCCTCAATTTTGGTCAAATCATTTTGGCTATTGTTTATTAAATTGATGGTAATTTTGTCATTATAAATCCTTATTTAAATTTAATTTTTCATTCAAGAACCAAAATGATTGATGGTGAACAATCTTAGGGATCACTTCTATTGATATCAAATTTCAGGGACCAAAGTGAAGAGTTATGCAAATCTCAGGGCCCATTTTAGCTAAAAAGCCAATAGAAATTTATGAAAAGATAAATCTTGTAAGGTTCGATCACATACTAATTGGCAATATGGAGAGTAATTTAACTTTTGATAAGTTCTTACAAGGTTTTTTATTTTATTTTTTATTTTATTTTATTTTTTTTAAAATTGATGTGAGACTCTTTTACCTTTGCATCCTCAGACGCCCTTCACGTGTTGCAAATTTTCAAGCCAAACGAAGTGTACAAACGAATTGGATGGCGTGGAGTACGTATGGCCGTTGAGCTTCACATGTGGGCCAACATGGTCTAATACCATGAAGGAAGTTGAGGTTCTACTATAAAACCAATTAGCAATATGAAAAGTAGCTCAACTTACTTATATGCCCTTGCATGATTTCTTCTTTCACCGATGTGAGGCTCTTTAACCTTCAGATCCTCACACAGCTCTTTAAGCACATGGACAAGACAATTGGGTGACGTGGAGTATGTGTGGCGATTGGGCTTCACATATAGGTGAACCTTTCTTTGATACCATGAAAAAAGTTGAGGCTTCACTGTAAAACTAATTGACAATATAGGGGATAACCTAACTTACTTATAAGCCATTGCAAGGTCTTTCCTTGCATCGATATTATACTCTTTAACCTTCATGTCCTCACAAACTAAACTTTAATCCTTAAATAGGTAAAGTTTAGATAAATGTTCGATACAAGAAAGGGGGGCCCACCTAGCCCATGCCATAATAATTAATGGCTAATTTGACTAAATATGTAATGGATTTATGACACTGTAATGAATTCGTAAATTGAAGTATGACATTGCAATATGAGTTTGTTATGTGATCCAATATTAAAACAAAATAGAATATGAATTTAAATTGAACCACACATCAAAAGACTAGAATCAATATGTAATCTAACAAAAAAATTTAATTGAAAATTTCAAATATTAGAGTTAGAAAAAGAGTTATTTTATTAACACCCCACAATTTGTTGAAAACACCGCACAATTAAAAATTTCCCCAATAATTCTCGCTTTATCCTTGCTTTTGTTAAATCCACCCCACCCTATAAAACAAAAAATGGCATAGCCATTCACCCCACCACCCCCCTCGCGGTTGACTCTATTGTGTCCTCTCTAATCAAACAAACGTTTGGAAAGGCCAAGTTACAGCCTAAACATTGTTTTCCAATGACCCTTGTTCTCCTGCATTTATTGGTTCCCTTCAACTTAGGCGATCTTTAACCGACGCGACCACAGGGCCATAGGGCTAAAAATAGCTCGAAATGACACGAAAATATTCTCTAATCGAGGGCTAGGCCAAAGGGCTTGTGGGTCCCATCGGCCCAAAACCCCAAAATCTGGCCAGCGGGCTGGCCATTTCCAAGCAGCCAGCCCTCTAGCCTAGCCTTCCAGCATTGGAATGTCAAGATTAACTTTGTGGTAGGTGCAAGAATACCATGCTTTATCTGTTATTGTGGCAAGTGACACTCAAAATATGTCCAAAAACCTTATTTTAATATGGTAGTTTAATTTAACTAACCATATTAATTCAATTAAAATAATAAATTATTGAGAGAGTTATGTTTGGCCTATGACTCTTTGACCCCTCGGATGGAGATGATATAAAATATGGCCTGACATTGTTCATTAAAATATAACTTCTTGCAAGGCTATATGGCTAAACATGGTCATTGGCACTTCTTCGGTTGGAGATGGCCTTATGAATTGAAATTGTGCGCTGCTTCTCCTTCATTTTCCCTTGACAAATTGAATGTGAATTTTTTTGGAAATATGTTAGGCCATCTCCAACTAACCCAGCCAAAAGGCTATAAGGCTAAAAATAACTTGGAATGACATGAAAATCATTTCCAACCAAGGGCTAAGCCAAAGGGCTTATGGGCCCTACCAGGCTAGAACCTCCAAATCAGACTAGCGAACTGGCCATTTCCAACCAGCCAGCTAGCTCTAGCCCAGCCCTTCAACGCCAAAATGTCAAGCTTGACTTTGTGGCAGGGGCACGAATACCACGCTTTCTTCGTTATTGTGGCAAGTGACACTTAAAATATGTTCGAAAACCTTATTTTAATATGATAGTTTAATTTAATTAACCATATTAATTCAATTAAAATAATAAATTATTAAGGAGCTTATGTTTGGCCTATGACCCTTTGGCCCCTTCGGTTGGAGATGAGCTTTTTGTCAAAGGGCTATGTTTGGCCTATGACCCTTTGGTCCCCTTGGTTAAAGATAGTATAAAATATGGTCTGACATTGTTAATTAAAATATAATTTCTTGCAGGTCTATTGGGTTAAATATGGCCTTTTGGCTCTCTTTCGGTTGGAGATGGCCTTACTCATCATAAGGGCTATTGGGCTAAATATGACAGATCGCTTGGAATGATTGATTGATTATTTAGGCAATTAATTTCTGCTTTCTCATTTTCTATCTTCTTTGCTATAATGGGATTAGTAAGACATGTTTCTCGAAATTGGGTAATGAGTTTATTCCTAATTGATTTCAGGTTACAGCCTGAACATTGTTTTCCAATTGACCCTTATTATTCTACACGTATTGGTTCCTTTCAACTTAGGCCATCTCTAACCAACCTAGTCAAATGGACATAGGGCTAAAATTAGCTCGAAATGACATGAAAACAGTCTCCAACCAAAGGCTAGGCCAAAGGGCTTGTGGGCCCCTTGGGCCAAAACCCCAAATTTGGCCAACGGGCTGGCCATTTCTAGCCAGATATCTAGCCTTCCAGCCTAGCCCTCAAGCGTTAGAATGTCAAGATTGACTTTGTGGCAAGTGTAATAATACCATGCTTTCTTCGTCATTGTGGCAAGTAGCACTCAAAAGATGTCTAAAAACCTTATTTTAATATGGTAGTTTAATTTAATTAACCTTTTTAATTCAATTAAAATAATAAATTATTGAGGGAGTTATGTTTGGCCTATGGCCCTTTGGCCCCACTTTGTTGGAGATGGGTTTTTTTTTTTTTGTCATAAGGCTATATTTGGCCTCTAGCCCTTTGGCCCCTTCAATTGGAGATGATATAAAATATAGCCTGACACTGTTCATTAAAATATAATTTCTTGCAAGGCTATAAGGCTAAACATGACCATTTGGCCCTTATTCGGTTGGAGATGACCTTATGAATTGAAATTGTGGGCTGCTTCTCTTTCATTTTCCCTTGACAAATTGAATGTGAATTTGTTTGGAAATATGTTAGGTCATCTCCAACCCGGCCAAAGGGCCATAAGGCTAAAAATAGCTCGGATTGACATGAAAATCATCTTCAACCGAGGGCTAAGCCAAAGGGCTTGTGGGCCCCACCGGGCCAAAACCTCCAAATCAGGCCAGCGGGTTGGCCATTTCTAGCCAGCCAGCTAGCCCTCCAATGCCAGAATGTCAAGCTTGACTTTGTGGCAGGTGCAAGAATACCACGCTTTCTTCATTATTGTGGCAAGTGACACTCAAAGTAAGTTTGAAAACCTTATGTTAATATGGTAGTTTAATTTAATTAACCATATTAATTCAATTAAAATAATAAATTATTGAGGGGTTTATGCTTGGCCTATGCCCTTTGGCCCCCTCAATTGGAGATGATATAAAATATGGCCTAGAACTATTCATTAAAATATAATTTCTTGCAGGGCCATAGGGTTAAACATGGCCCTTTGGCCCTTATTCGGTCGGAGATGGCCTTATTCATCACAAGGATTTCATATGACAAATCACTTGGAATGACTGATTGATTATTCAGGCAATTGATTTCTGGTTTCTCATTTTCTATCTTCTTTGCTATAATGAGATTAGGAGGACATGTTTTTCGAAATTGGGTAGGGAGTTTATTCCTAATTGCTTTAGATAAATATCTCCCTAATACTATACAAATCTTTTTTAAATTGGGTCTAATTCTCAATCTGAGAACTATACCAAGTTCAATTCAGAACGCCCAAACAAAGAAATGAACATTATTGCAATAGTAATAATAATAAGTGCAAGGATGAATGTTTTGAGTGAGGAAATTCACCGGATCCTCTTTGTGAGGATCCCGGGGGTATTCATATCACATCCGTTCATTGTACATCGTGCGATCAGAAATCATTATAATTTTTTTATTTAAAATTGAATATAAATAGTAATTGACAAAAATTGACCATACGATGTACATTGAACAGATGTGATTGAAGGATTTAGGGGATCCTCACAAAGAGGATCCGGCGAGGATTCTCTCTCGAATGTTTTGATGTTGAAAACATGCGATTAGTGTAAATAAAATCAAGGATATGGACACCCAGACACTAACGACAAAAGGGGAATTGAGCACGGTGATGGTGGGAATATGAGATTTTTGTTTCCTTGGAGGTGAGGGTGGATTCAACATAAGTAAGGGTAAAATTGGAATTATAGAGAGATTTTTTTTATTATGAGATGTATTCAGCAAATTGTGGGGAATTAATAAAACAGCCCTTAAAAAGTCCTTAAATAAAATTTGCGAATACCAATAAGGTCATTTAACATTCGGGATTAATTTGATCATGTTAAAGAGTCCAACATTATCTTTTCAAATTGTGAGTAAGTGTACTTTTTAACTATAGTATAGCATTGTCTCGAAACACGCATTCACGTTTATGAAATAATTATATAGACAGGCTGACATGAGTTTTTTTGTTTCTATATACAAGCTACATCCTGGGAGAGGGGCCTTGTACCCACGAAAACAAGTGCATGGTGTGGGAGAGGGGCATTGTATACAAGCTACACCATGGGGTTTTTGTTTTTTTTTTTTTCCATGTACAATCAAACTGAACAGCTAAAATGGTGTGGGAGAAGGTAATAATTTGCTTGATGTTGCTTGATCAAACTAAGGGAGATCAAGCAATTTTACAACAATCAAATTTAACAAAAGTTGGAGACGAAATGAATTAGAGAACTAGAAATAGGGTAAGAAAAGGGGACTGATCAACTAGCCGCCCCACCCCCTGGTTGATATGATTCCTACTTATTAAGTATTTAAATTACGAACTTCAAGAGAAAACTCATACTTTTCATTATGTGTTCCTAAACACAAAGTTAAGAAGTGAAATCAAATACTCATATTTAAGTAACGTAAAAAATCAAAATGATTTCAATACTTTATTATATAAGCAAACAAACCCTAAAATGATTTTCAATATCCAACAATTAATATATACGAGTATGACCATTTGTTAAACTATAAGTATTGCCAGAATAAAAAATATATAAAAATAAAATAAAACATGTTGATGAGATAAGGATGCGTTTAGTTTACAAGAAAAGAAGTCTGGGAAGAGAAATAAATATGTGGATAAAATGGAGGTTACATCATAAAATTAATTAGCAATATAAAGAATAACTCAATATCTTATAAGCCCTTGGAGCACGTGTGGCCATTGGGCTTTCACACGTAGGCCAATTTGCTCTAATACCATGAAGAAAGTGAAGGTTCCACCATAAAACCAATTGGTAATATGGGTAGTAGTCTAACCTCTTATAAGACCTTGCATGGTTTGGTCCCTTATTGATTATGGAACTTTGTTCTCGCATTCCACAATATGTAACTTAATATGACACATAATAATATTGGATTAAGTCAAGATAACAAACGTTTTCTAAATTTAAATCTAGGTCAATGGACTGAGCTACATGACTTGAAATGTGACTAAATGAGTAAAAGTCTAACAAGATCGTAGCCGTCATAGGCAAGATCATGAGAGTCCACTGAGGTCAATGATGTCAAATTGGACTTAGTACAAAACATGAGCCTAAAAGAGGAAATCAGGGTGGTTGACTGGTTGAGATTGCACGTCAACCGAATAATACCATGAGGTGGTATAGTTGAAAATTTTTTAGATCTGAAGGATCGTATGTAGTGTTTGCTTTGAATGAAGACTTTGAGATTGTAAGCTAAAAGAGTTTTTGTTGAAGTACAATTGGGTTTGTGCTAAAAAAACAATTGGGTTGATTAAAGAATCACTCAAAGTGTTTGTTTAATCGTTGAGGTTAAATTTAACCAAGACTCCAAGCTTGGAGTGTGAATCTTTATTAGCCTATATAGATTAAAACACAAGTATGTAACTAACCTGAAGACACCATGGATGAAAGCTTGGTGCCCAAAGAGTCGTCTATGTTGTACTGATCCTTAGCAATCAAACTGTATGGGGAGTTTGTGAATATTGTGTGTCTCAGCAAACACATGGACCTTCACTTATATAGGCATGTTAACCTAATAGGCTTAGCCCCTCATTGAGACATAATAGGTAACTGAGTATGTCTATATCTCCTTAACCAGTCAAGATTAGGAACCCCTTTTAGCAAGAATAACAACTTAATATTACATTCCTTTTGCAACAGGTAAAGTCTAAGTTAATTCCCTAACCCTAACTTGATCCTCAAGTAATGTACAATGATTGTGAGACCACAAAATCTTGTGAGAACCGGATTTTACTCCAACATTCTCCCACTTGGTTGAAACAAGCATTGTATGAAACTTAACTTAAGAGAAAACAAATTAGGATTACTTTAGTGGCCATGGAAATCAATTAAACTCAAAAGTTCCTTATAGTTTCTGTCAATTAGCACAATCACATAGAACTAACAAGTCTATTGGACAAAGGTAACGTCCATAGTCTTCAAAATCACATATGTGAGCATGGTTAATCACATGAAACAACAATAAGTGAGAAAATCGAAATATAAATATCAAACTTGATGTAATATATTGATATTTAATTTCTAAGGTCCTCCTTGATCAGACCATGTAAGTCTGCTTGATGCTTCAAAGGAAGCCCTCCAAAAACTATTAAAAGAATGAAGAATAATGACTGAAACCTTATGTCCAAAACCCAATCAGTGATAGCATGATGACTGGTGTAACTGTATTAGAATACCTAAGTTTTCTACCTTTAATGAAAACAGTATCCGAAAACATTCTTCATATCATCTTGTAAATGCTTATGACTTTAAAGCATTAACTTTACTTTTTACTTGATAACTGCATTCAAACAGGCACACAAATATATGAAACAATCAACAAGATAATTGTGAACACGAATTTTCCTTGAAACAAGAAACAAGAAACAAGAATAACGTGTACAAAATAATATTTTGTTTGATGATTTTGGGGTTACGATCTCTCTCAAATTTGGTCCTCTGATTCTATCTTCGTAGGGTGTAGGTTTGTTGATCCAAGGGCCGTCGAGGCTTGATCTTGGATGAACAGTTGTAAGTTTCTTCAAGGGCCTTTGTGGCTTTGATCTTGAAGGTTGATGGAAGTTTCTTCAAGGGCCTTCGGGGCTTGATCTTGAATGTTGATGGATGAGCGGATCTTCAAGGGCTTTTGGGCTTGATCTTGAAGAACAGTTGGTTTTCTTCAAGGGCCGTCGAGGCTTGATCTTGAATGAACAGTTGGTTTTCTTCAAGGGCTTTTAGGCTTGATCTTGAAGAATAGATGTGTGGATTTGTTTATTGATCCAAGGGGCCGTCGGGGCTTGATCTAAGGATGAACAGTGGATGAATGGATCTTCAAGGGGCGTTGGGCTTGATCTTGAAGAATGGGTGTATGGGTTTGTTAAGGTCGTTGATCCAAAGGGCCGTTGGGGCTTGATCTTAGGATGAACGGATGATGAATGATGAACGCTTTCTTCAAGGGCCGTTGGGGCTTGATCTTGAATAATGGTTGTGTGGATTTCTTCAAGGGCTTTTGGGCTTGATCTTGAAGGTTGATGGATGAGCGGATCTTCAAGGGCTTTTGGGCTTAATCTTGAAGAACGGTTGGTTTTCTTCAAGGGCCGTCAAGGCTTGATCTTGAATGAACAGTTGGTTTTCTTCAAGGGCTTTTGGGCTTGATCTTGAAGGTTGATGGATGAGCGGATCTTCAAGGGCCGTTGGGGCTTAATCTTGAAGAACGATTGGATGTGTGGATTTGTTGAGGTTGTTGATCCAAAGGGCCGTTGGGGCTTGAGCTTAGGATGAACGGATGATGAATGATGAACACTTTCTTCAAGGGCCGTCGGGGCTTGATCTTGAGTTGGTGTAAGTTCTTCAAGGGCCGTCGGGGCTTGATCTTGAAGGAGGATTTGACGAAGAATGAAGAGGGCTTTCTTGATCCTTCGGAATTCTTGGGAATTTGGATGGTTGGAAGCTTTGGAGTTTCAAAGCTTCAAGGATTTGGGGAATTCCTCTTCTAATTTTGGAGTAGAGAAATGTATTTGTGAATTCCTTGATGCTTGATACCTTGATGGAGAAGCCTATTTATAAGCTTTGAGAATGAATCACCACCACAAAAATATTTTTTTCCTTTCCAAGCACCATTGCCTAATTTTCCCACTTAATGCAATATTGAAATTGAAGTGGTGTAACTTATGGCCTAATTTCCCACTTAATACCATTTTAAACTTGAAGTGGTGTAACTTATGGTCTAATTTCCCACTTAATACCATTTTAAACTTGAAGTGGTGTAACTTATGGCCTAATTTCCCACTTAACACCATTTTAAACTTGAAATGTGTATGCTTTGTCATTGCCCAAATGAGAAAAACTTGTTTTGATCCTCAATGGATTGAAATGTACTTGCCTTGTCATTGCCCAAAATGAGAAGAAAAACTTGTTTAATCCTTCAAGGGTATTTCTTCCTATTTTGTTGAGTCACACGCCATGTGTACAATTTGTACAACACGTGGCGTATGCCATGTATGCCTTGACACGTCAAAACTTTAATGCATTGGTGAACATTTGTTTTACTGAAATTTCGATGTCTACAAATGCCCCCACTTCAAGGCGCGTCGTAGACATGTGCTTGACACGTGTAGAAGATGCGTTTTGAAGTCCCTTAATGTAGATGTCAACCCAAGGGCCGTCGAGGCTTGATCTTGAATTGGGCTGGAAATTTCTTCAAGGGCCATTGAGGCTTGATCTTGAGTTCGACTGGAAGATTTTCTGGTTTCCTCCAATCGTTGATTTTCCACAGGCTTAGTCTTGAATTGGGCTGGAGGATTCTTTTGGTCTCCTCCGAAGGTCTGAACTTACTCCTTTTATCTGGAGTTGAATTTGATTCAAGGGTGGTGAACACTTGATTTTGAATCGGACTTGTGATTTCTTCAAGGGCCATCGAGGCTTGATCTTGAATTGGGCTGGAGGATTTCTTCAAGGGCCATTGAGGCTTGATCTTGAGTTCGACTGGAAGATTTTCTGGTTTCCTCCAATCGTTGATTTTCCTTTGTGCTACTCTTGAACTGGGCAGCAGGAAATTTCTTCAAGGGCCATTGAGGCTTGATCTTGAGTTCGACTGGAAGATTTTCTGGTTTCCTCCAATCGTTGATTTTCCTTTGTGCTACTCTTGAACTGGGCAGCAGGAAATTTCTTCAAGGGCCATTGAGGCTTGATCTTGAGTTCGACTGGAAGATTTTCTGGTTTCCTCCAATCGTTGATTTTCCTTTGTGCTACTCTTGAACTGGGCAGCAGGATTCTTTTGGTCTCCTCCGAAGGCTTGAACTTACTCCTTTTATCTGTTTCTTTGTTCAATCTCTCCAATTCGTATTGAAGAGGGTTAGAGGATAGCTCAGCATATGCAGTTGTTGCTTGTCTCCACATGCTTCAATGTATCATTTTCACTTTCCTTACTTACTCCCCTTTGCAGAAGTGGTCCCTTCTCTGGAAGTGTATCAACCGTTGAAGATGACTACTCGAGAGCAACGTTAGGTAAGCAACCAGGGAATAGCTTCCAGGCAGTCGGTAGACTGACTCCAAGTGCCGGCTGATTGCTCCTTTCACTTTGCTATGCGAGTAATAACAAAGACAAAGGAAAAGACAGGGAAAGAGCATGATATGAGATACTTTTGCTTTTGACCTGGATGATATGAGATACTTTTGCTTTTGAAGAAGCGGTGAATGAATCAGCACATGCTTCAATCTACCGTTTCCTCCTGGGTCATCTGTACTCCAGGCATCTGGTATCATCTTTGGGGAAGAAGAAAAAATTGAGTATTTCGAGAGGCTTTGCTGGGAGTGCGCCCTCAGAGGTGAGGAAGAGTTGGGCATTTTTTTTTTTTTTTTGTTTGCAGGTCTGCCTTGCCATAAAAGATGAAGGTCGACATATATAGAGATTTCCCAATAGCAAGTGGTGGTACTGTTCTTTTACCCTTGTCGACAAACGTTTTGATCCCGCAAATCCAGCTTTTTGAAATAGTGACGACTCTTCGATCTTTGAATACGCCTTTTTGATTTCTGAACGACGCCTCTTCGATTTCTGAACGAGCGCCTCTTTTGACAAAGCTGCACGCGTTTTCTGAAAAGCAGAGAAAGCGCCACCGAACTTTGCGCTTGTCGGCTAAAGATGTGTAGCTGCGATGATGACCTCCACGTGATCTTTTGACAAAGTGGCACCCGTGCTCTGAAAAGCCGAGAAAGCGGCTGTCTCTACTCTTCAGCATCGACTGGAAGTACTGAGATGACATTTGTATCATCTAGTGACATTTCATTAACGAGCGGAATCACCCATCTTTGGAAAACTGGCACGTCTGCAACTTCATCTTTTCCTAGTGTCATACTCGAGGCTAGATTGGCGAGAGCGTCTGCCATTTGATTTTCCTTTCTTGGCACATGTTCCAGTGTCACAGCTTCGAACTTTTGTAGCAGTTGGGTCACTAGCCGGAAGTATGGGACGAGATCATCTTTCTTCACCTCATATTCAGTTAAGAGTTGATTGATTATGAGCTTGGAATCGCCATATACCTTAAGAGCTGTGATTTCCATGTTGATCGCCATTTGGAGCCCGATGATCAATGCTTGGTACTCAGCAACATTGTTGGGGCATAGCTCATTCAGTTGGAAGGAGTAAGGTAGTATTTGCCTTTGTGGCGACATGAATACTACTCATGCCCCCGCTCCGTCTGCTCGTGCAGATCCGTCGAAGAACATCGTCCATGTTGGGAAGATGTCGATGTAGAACACCTCCTCGTCAGGCAAGTCGTCTGAGATTTTCCAATCAGCCGGGATTGGATGATCGTCAAGGAGCGTTTGGTGCCGTTTGCAGTTTCAGCTCGTGCAGGCAAGGAGCGTTTGGTTGTCACCTTTTAGGCTCGTGTGAACGAGGAGCTTTTGTTGTCACCTTTTAGGCTCGTGCGAACAAGGAGCTTGTGGTGTCGTTTGCAGTTTCAGCTCGTGCAGACAAGGAGTTTTGGTTGTCACCTTTTAGGCTCGTGCGAACGAGGAGCTTGGTTGTCACCTTTTAGGCTCGTGTGAACGAGGAGCTTGGTTGTTGCCTTTTAGGCTCGTGCGAACGAGGAGCTTGTTTGTGAATTTGTCAAATGATCTTAGAGAAGCATTCCTTGCAATCTTCATAGCAAGGAGTCTTGACTGAGTGATTGAAGAAGTCTTTGGGGAAGAAATCGCGCATCGTGATGGCAACGGACGATCTTTGTGTCATAACTTCATCATCTTCAACACTTTCATGTAGCTTTGAAGGTTGACGATAACTGCTTTGCCCCCTTTCCGATTGGTGAACTTGTGGAGGAGACGTATGTTTCTTGTGCATTTTCTTTGGAGTGACATAAGTCCATCCTTCAACTTCACTTGACTTGACTGACATGGTTTTGGAGCATGCCCCCAGCGGTTGAGGTGAAGATTTTGAGTTCAAAGAGCAAGAAGTGACGGTGGTATAGTTTGACTTCACCACATCATTAAGATCTAGCTCGATGATCCCTTTCTGAGCCAACTTCATGATGAGATCTTTTAGCACAAAGCACTTTTCCGTCGGATGACTAATGAAGCGGTGGAATTTACAGTACCTTGGACTGTCAGTACGGTTCATATCTTCTGGCCGTCTGCACTCAGGTAGGTCGATCACCTTTTTGTCAAGCAAGTCTTTCAACATGGCAACCACGTCAGAGTCGGGGAATGGATAAGTCTTCTCCTCAAGCTCCTTCAAAGTGCGTCTACGTATCTCTTGATCACGAAAAGCTTCGGTTTGAATCGCCTTGCTTCGTGTATGGATTTTGACTGGAGTTGTGTTGACCGTCATTGCTTCCTTGGTGGGTTTCCACGTAGCCTTATCCACCTTTGGCCCCAAAACTTTGTCATTCTTGTAGTCGGCGATCTGTTCTTTCTTCCCATGACGGGTGATGCTTAACTCCATATCATGGGCGCGGGTGGCTAACTCCTCAAATGTTCGTGGTTTGATGCCTTGAAGGATGTAGTGTAGTCCCCACTGCATGCCTTGAACGCACATCTCAATGGCAGAGGTTTCAGAAAGCCGATCTTTGCAATCCAGACTTAAGGAGCGCCATCTATTTATGTAGTCGACGACAGGTTCATCTCTCCACTGTTTCGTACTGGTCAGCTCTAGCATGCTTACAGTACGACGAGTGCTGTAGAAACGGTTGAGGAATTCCCTTTCTAGTTGGTCCCAACTGTTGATAGACTCAGGTTCGAGGTCAGTGTACCAGTCAAAAGCGTTATTTTTCAGCGAACGCACGAACTGTTTGACGAGGTAGTCTCCCTCTGTCCCAGCATTGTTGCAAGTTTCAATGAAATGGGCGACATGTTGCTTCGGGTTGCCTTTTCCATCGAACTGCACGAACTTTGGGGGCTGATAACCCCTTGGCATTTTCAAAGCATCAATCTTCTTGGAGTAAGGCTTTGAGTACAGTACGGAGTCATACGAGCTTCCTTCGTACTGTGTCTTGATAGTGCTTGCGATCATCTCCTGTAGCTGCTGGATAGAGAGAGATCCCATGAATGCCGTTGCTTGGTCTAGCTTCGGCTTCTCTTCAACTTTCTCCACTGGTGGCTCCTCTTCTTCGTCGACTTCTTTCTTTAATAGGCCAACATTTGGGTCGACTTTCACGTCGGGCAGCGCATCTAGTTGGTTGACAAGTGCGGCAATCTGCAAGTCCTTCTCTTCCACAGTCCGTGTGAGCTTTGCGATTGCTTCATTCATCTGAGCTAGCTGCTCCTCGATTGAAGTTGCTCCAGTGGTCATGACTTGCATGGTTGTACTGCCTCTCGAATCAGCGTCGGAGAGTAGGGACTCTGAGTATTTCCTCAGGCTTTCTCCCCTTGATGCCCTTAGCGAGGCTAGGGTGATCACAGGCTCGTATCTCAGGTGCTCTTGTTCATTTGACAGAGTTAATGCAGGGGCGGAAGCCGCGGCAAAAAGAGCTCTTGCTTTACTTCGGGTTGTGATGCCCGAAATACCACCACTTGCGGCGATGATGTTCTTGTTCTTTGCTTTGATTGCAGGAACAACTTGATCCTTTCTTGATGCCATTTGCGTTTTTTTGATGATTTGAGGATAGAGATGAGAGGTAGAGAGGTCCCACTGGGCGTGCCAAATTTGTGAACACGAATTTTCCTTGAAACAAGAAACAAGAATAACGTGTACAAAATAATATTTTGTTTGATGATTTTGGGGTTACGATCTCTCTCAAATTTGGTCCTCTGATTCTATCTTCGTAAGGTGTAGGTTTGTTGATCCAAGGGCCGTCGAGGCTTGATCTTGGATGAACAGTTGTAAGTTTCTTCAAGGGCCTTTGTGGCTTTGATCTTGAAGGTTGATGGAAGTTTCTTCAAGGGCCTTCGGGGCTTGATCTTGAATGTTGATGGATGAGCGGATCTTCAAGGGCTTTTGGGCTTGATCTTGAAGAACAGTTGGTTTTCTTCAAGGGCCGTCGAGGCTTGATCTTGAATGAACAGTTGGTTTTCTTCAAGGGCTTTTAGGCTTGATCTTGAAGAATAGATGTGTGGATTTGTTTATTGATCCAAGGGGCCGTCGGGGCTTGATCTAAGGATGAACAGTTGATGAATGGATCTTCAAGGGGCGTTGGGCTTGATCTTGAAGAATGGGTGTATGGGTTTGTTAAGGTCGTTGATCCAAAGGGCCGTTGGGGCTTGATCTTAGGATGAACGGATGATGAATGATGAACGCTTTCTTCAAGGGCCGTTGGGGCTTGATCTTGAATAATGGTTGTGTGGATTTCTTCAAGGGCTTTTGGGCTTGATCTTGAAGGTTGATGGATGAGCGGATCTTCAAGGGCTTTTGGGCTTAATCTTGAAGAACGGTTGGTTTTCTTCAAGGGCCGTCAAGGCTTGATCTTGAATGAACAGTTGGTTTTCTTCAAGGGCTTTTGGGCTTGATCTTGAAGGTTGATGGATGAGCGGATCTTCAAGGGCCGTTGGGGCTTAATCTTGAAGCACGATTGGATGTGTGGATTTGTTGAGGTTGTTGATCCAAAGGGCCGTTGGGGCTTGAGCTTAGGATGAACGGATGATGAATGATGAACACTTTCTTCAAAGGCCGTCGGGGCTTGATCTTGAGTTGGTGTAAGTTCTTCAAGGGCCGTCGGGGCTTGATCTTGAAGGAGGATTTGACGAAGAATGAAGAGGGCTTTCTTGATCCTTCGGAATTCTTGGGAATTTGGATGGTTGGAAGCTTTGGAGTTTCAAAGCTTCAAGGATTTGGGGAATTCCTCTTCTAATTTTGGAGTAGAGAAATGTATTTGTGAATTCCTTGATGCTTGATACCTTGATGGAGAAGCCTATTTATAAGCTTTGAGAATGAATCACCACCACAAAAATATTTTTTTCCTTTCCAAGCACCATTGCCTAATTTTCCCACTTAATGCAATATTGAAATTGAAGTGGTGTAACTTATGGCCTAATTTCCCACTTAATACCATTTTAAACTTGAAGTGGTGTAACTTATGGTCTAATTTCCCACTTAATACCATTTTAAACTTGAAGTGGTGTAACTTATGGCCTAATTTCCCACTTAACACCATTTTAAACTTGAAATGTGTATGCTTTGTCATTGCCCAAATGAGAAAAACTTGTTTTGATCCTCAATGGATTGAAATGTACTTGCCTTGTCATTGCCCAAAATGAGAAGAAAAACTTGTTTAATCCTTCAAGGGTATTTCTTCCTATTTTGTTGAGTCACACGCCATGTGTACAATTTGTACAACACGTGGCGTATGCCATGTATGCCTTGACACGTCAAAACTTTAATGCATTGGTGAACATTTGTTTTACTGAAATTTCGATGTCTACAATAATAATAAAATTAAATGAAAATGCTTCAAACTTTATAATCCAAAACTCACGGACCAGCCAAAAACTAATAGTCTTACTGACTTAACTCAAGAATGAATGTGAAGGGAACTAACTAAATTGTAAAACATGAATCTCCCACTAATGCAATGCATCCAAATCGAAAACTAAGCCCATGTTCTTCAAATGCACATGGAACGCTGCATTAGGAAGAGCTTTATTGAGTAATTACCCCAACATCGACTTAGTATCAATGTAATCTATTTTGACTTGCTGTTTCTTGACTTCCTTGTGAATCATCTTATACTTGAGATTCAAATGTCTAGTTCTATTAGACCTTTTGTTATTCCTAGCATGGAAAACAACTGCTTTGTTATCGCACCATAATTGAATGGGCCTAGCAATCGATTCGACAACATTCATGCTAGATATGAAGTTCTTTAACCACACAGCTTGTGAAGTGGCTTCATAGCAAGCTACATATTCAGCCTGCATAGTAGACGTTGCAACTTCCCTTTGTTTTGCATTTTTCCAAAACACTACTCCTCCAGCGAGCATGAAAATGTAGCTGGAAGTAGACTTGAGAAAATCTGCACACCCTGCAAAAATCGAATCCGAGTAGCCAATCAACTCAAGGTTATTGGTCCTTCTATAGCACAGTTTATAAGTCTTAGTCCTTTTCAAATACTTATGACTCTCTTTGCAGCCATCTAATAAGTCTAGTGCACACTTGTGCGTACATGAGGCTGCCAATAAAAGAAGCATAAGGTCTTCCAACCATCTCTGCCTTTTCAATTTCAGTTTGAGGGCATTCGGATTTATTGAGCTTGTTTGCCCTTGCCATGGGAATGTCACAACCATTGCAATCATGCATCTCGAACCTTTTCAGAATTCGTTCAACGTAAGCCTTTTGAGATAAGCCAAGTATGTTATTCTTCCTATCTTTGGTAATTTCTATCCCCAAGACGTAAGATGCCTCTCCCATTTCTTGCATCTTAAATCTATTAGACAAGAAAGCTTTGTCTCATGTAGTAGGGTAAGATTTGTGCTAGCTAGCAAGATGTCATCTACATAAAAGACCAAGATTACAAAATTCCCCCCACTGAATTTCAGATATATGCACTCATTGGGCGGATTCTCAATGAAACCACAATCTTGTATAACTTGATCAAAATTCAAGTACCATTGTCTTGAGGCTTGTTTCAAACCATAAATGGATTTCTTGAGCTTACACACCAAATTCTCTCTCCCTTCTTGAATGAACCCTTTCGGTTGCTTCATGAAAATTTCTTCATCCAAATCACAATTCAAGAATGCGGTTTTTACATCCATTTGGTGTAGAAACAAGTCAAAGTGAGCTACAAGTGCCATTATGACCCTAAATAAATTTTTGGTAGAAACCAAAGAAAATGTCCCATTGTAGTCAATTCCTTCCTTCTGATTGAACCCCTTGGCTACTAATCTAGCCTTATATTGCTCTATGTCTCCTAGAATCTCTTTTTGATTTTGAATACCCACTTACATCCTATAGCCTTTCACCCATTTGGTAATTGTACTAACTCCCAAACTCCATTCTTACTCATTGATTCAAGCTCAGACTTCATGGTTTTCAACCACTCTTCATTTTGAGAACTAGTCATGGCTTCCTTAAATGTAATTGGATCATTAAACTCTCCCAGATTAAATTTAGATACTTAAAGATAACAAATCATCCAATATTGCATGCCTTCTAATTCTTTGGGATTTTAATCATCCAATATTGCATGCCTTCTAATTCTTTGGGATTTTCTTAAAAGGACTTGGTTTTGGTCATCGACATTATCAGTAGGGACTATGAGCTCATTCACTTGGATTTGCATATCATGGTCATCATGTGCAATTTCTTGCTGCTCACTTTCCACATGAGCAATAGGAAGTGGACTTTCTTCACTTGTTGCCATGGTGGGGTCAACCATAATATCTTCTCGTTCAATAGGTCCTTGTTCATTATTTACTTCATTTTCCTCTTCAAAGCTAAAGCTTTCAACCTCTAAATCACCAACAGACTCTTCTATAAACTTAGCTCTCCCAATTTCAATATTTCTTATGGTGTGATTTGGACAATAAAACCGATAACCTTTGCTTCTTTCAAGATATCCAATGAAGAAACAACTAATGGTTCTTAGGTCTAACTTTTTCTCCAATGGATTATAAGCTCTTACTTCTGCCTTGCAACCCCAAACTTTTAGATGAAATACACTCGGTTTCTTCTTGTACCATAATTCATATGGAGTGCTTGGAACAAATTTGCTAGCAGCTCTATTTAAGATGTAATTCGCTATCTTTATAGCCTCACCGCACAAAAACATTGGCAACTTTGGGTAGCACATCATACTCTTCACCATATCTTTAAGAGTTCTATTTCATCTTTCTAAAACTCCATTCTGTTCAGGTGTTCTAAGATTAGTGTAATGTGCTACAATGCCATTCTTTTCCAAAAACTGTGCAGAAGGTCTAGGACGACGACCAACTTCATCATACTTGCCATAGTATTCCCTACCTCTGTTGGATCTAACAACTTTAATCTTTAAGTCAAATTTTTTTTCCATTTCAGCTTTATATATTTTAAAAGCTTCAAACACAGTAGATTTTTCAGCCAAAAGATATATGTAGCCATACCTTGAATAGTCATCAATGAAGGTGATGAAATGTTTAAAGCAATCATGTGTTGGTGTAGGAAACAGACCGTAAATGTCGGTGTGAATAAGTTCCAGCAGATTTTGGCTTCTAATTGCACCCTTCTTTTTGGTGTTAACCATTTTTCCTTTTATACATTCAACACAAACATCCATGTCTTGATAATCAAGTGGTGGCAAAATTTCAGCTTTTGTTAAAGTTTGCATTCGTTCCTTTGATAAATTTCCTAACTGTTTGTGCCATAACTTGGATGAAGTTTTATTTGTTGAAATCCTTCTCTTAATTCCTACCGTGTTCTTGTAAACAAATGGAACCTTGCAATTTAGCTTAAATAAACCATCAACAAACATACCACTTTCAACAGAATTCAACTTATGATTAATATTGAAGCCATCTTCATTAAAATTCGGAAACCAAATTCCGTCTCATTGGTGTAGGATACTGATTGGTTTCCGGTTACAGAATTCAACTCCCTCACACTTCCATCGACAAAGTTGGTTGTTATCAATGAGTTCATAAGGTTTCCGGTTTCAGCTTTATCGAATTCCTTGAACTTAGCTTCAATTGATGCTAAAAATTCCTTAGCACTATCCGTATCAGCAATACCACCTCTCACAATGTCAGACATTGCCCTTTTCATAATAAGAATTGCCATCCTATTTTCCACACTTATGAGTAAGAAGAAAACCTTCCACAAATTCTTATAGTATATATTCCATGCCATACTGTTGTCTAATTGAACCAATTAAAATAATTCACACTTACGAGTAAGAAGATTATTCTAATCGTTATAATTAAAACAATACAATTTGATCAATAGGACTTTGGATTTAGAGACCATTCAAATCAATTAAGCTACTACGGCTTGCTTAATTGATATCAAATAAGCAATACCTAAAAACTTGATCATATATTACTTTATGCATGTCGAATTATTAATCTTTATATTAGACATGTCTTACTAGAACCTGCAAACAATCTATCATGCAAATATATGTCCAGTTTCAATGTCTTTCAATTAATCCTTATATTGGCAATATAATAATGTAAACCCCTCATCCAATTGTTTGGCATGCAAATTGAAGGCAAAAACTGAACCAGAAAACTATAAACTATAACATGATGAATGACAGAGAAAAGAACTTTACCGAGTTTTCTAATTTAATTTTCTTTTAAGGTCTTAATCATACAAGCTACGCTCTGATACCACATGTGAAACTTTATTAACCTATATAGATTTAAACTCAAGTATGTAACTAACCTGAAGACATCATGGATAAAAGCTTGGTGCACAAAGAGTCTTCCATGTTGTACTGATCCTTAGCAAGCAAACTGTATGGGGAGTTTGTGAATATTGCGTGTTTCAGCAAACGCAGGGACCTTCACTTATATAGGCATGTTAACATAATAGTCTTAGCCTATCATTGAGACCTAATAGGTAATTGAATATGTCTATATCTCCTTAACCAGTCAGGATTAGGAACCCTTTTTAGCAAGAATAACAACTTAATATTACATTCATTTTGCAACAGGTAAAGTCCAAGTTAATTCCTTAATCCTAACTTGATCCTCAAGTAATGTACAATGATTGTGAGACCACAAAATCTTGTTAGAACCAGATTTTACTCCAACATGGAGGTCTTTGGTTCTATTTATAGGTAGGGGAGAAGGAGTAACCTTGAAGATATCATTGAGCTGGAGCATGGTTAGATCAGTCATTTGATGCTGACAGTGACGGTATTCCTGGTAAGTAGTCTTTAATTGTCTTGAGGCAGCACGATTGAGGTAAAAACCTCAGCATATATAAAAAAAAACACGTGTATAAGCATTTAATAGGGTGAGATATTCCCAGGCTTTGATATATTGAGTGGTAAAAGCACCTCAAATAGAACTGTGTCCAAGCTGTTAAACAAGTTAGAGAGAAATGAGATTGTCATTTGAATCCAGGCTTGGGCTGCTAAATTGGTGGGCTAGAGTCGTGCAACTTTTGCCTAAATAAAAGAAGATAGGCACTATAATATGCCTTATTTTTATTTATGACCCAAACACCTCATCCCAGACTAGTGGCTCATTAGCGGCCGAATTAAACATGCCTAAGCTAAGTGGGCGTAACCCTAGCTATATATGATAGCTGCAAAAAGGAACCAGCTACATTAAATTGCCTGGCTTATAACGCATTCTTTTATTGTTGAATATAAAATGAACAATAATTTACATGTGTTAACAGCTATTAGTACTCACCATGACGAGTCATGCATGGACTTCACATTGGAAAGGCTGGAGCTCGATGATATTCAAAAGCACAAATATTTGCTCAATAGAAAAACGTCTCTATGTTTTGTTGTCAAAATTTTTTTTGTTTAGAATGTGCTGATCTAGAGACACTACTACGTTTAACTATTTGCGCAACAAACAAAAGTTGGTTGCGTAAAGTGTCATTCTGTCGCACAAATGTATGCATGATGGAAACTTCGTCGCGCAGAATCCATTGCGGAAAGATCGTGAAGAAAGACTTTGCGCGACGAATAATAGCATTGGTCGCAAAAACACGGCGAGACGATTTAGCCTTCGTCGCACAAAATTTATAGGAACGAATGTGTTCGTTGCACAAAATACCAGGATACAAACGTGGGACAACTAGTATTCGTCTCTTGAAATGTTGTGCGACGACAGTTTACAGTTGCGCTCTGAAACCTTGTTAGTCGTTATAATATTGCGAGACGAAGGTATTCGTTGAGCAAAATTTAAAAAAATAAATAAATAAAAATAATTTAAGTTTTTGTTTTGTTTTTTTTTTTTTTAATTTTGTAATAAAATTAAATTGCAATTAAAAAATGTAATGAAGAAAAAAAAAATTTATTTAAATAAATATAAATGTATGGACAAGGAAATGTTTAAAAAGTAAGGGAGTACAAAACTAAGAAAATAATGTGGCGTAATCTATGGGGTATCATTCGGAGGCGACTTGAAGGTCTCGAGGTTAGGGACGGGCTCAGAGGTCAAAGGGGCAGAGTTGTGAGCATGCTTGGGTTGGAGGGGCTCAGATGTCAACAACGAACAAAGAACTGGGAGATGAATGCTGGACGAACCAAGGGCTTGTACAATCTATGGCATCTGGCTCTGATATGAGGCGAGCTTAGTCCTAAGGTTGGCCACCTCTGCTGTCAAAGCTATCACCTGACTCTTTGACTACGATGATGAAAAGGCTATAGGTTCCTGCCGCTGGGCATTCTTTATCCCCTACAATACATCCCCGGTCTCCGCCCAAGAGTCAGATCCAAGGTTTCTGTAAGGATCTGAAACCCTGCATCTTTTGGGGGATCCACAGACTCGAACGGAGTCTCGGGAGGAAGTTGGGAGGCATACTCCTGAAGAACCAACTGCCTTTTCTCCATCATCGTTGCCTGTGTAATATAAGATGAAAATATTAATAATAACATTCAAATAATAACCATGATACTTGAATGCATAAGATAGTAATTACAATTGAAGAATATTTACATGAAGTGACTCGGCCAACTCATCCTCGGGTCGAACATAAACATCGCTGAGGACATTGATCTCTAGAAATTTTGAACCCCCTTGAATAGAACAAGATACGAAAATTGTTAGTACAAAAAAAAAATTAATATTATTGACATGTTAATTGAATATGAAGGCCGCGCATCCATCCTATATGAGAAATGTCTCGAATTGGAATGGTGGAGAAGAGTATTCTTCTCCCGATTGCTCTTGTTGGTTTTGCCTTCTTTTATTATACAAAAAATAAACGTATTAGTTCTATTTAAATGAAATATAAAAAAATCAATAAACATTAGTAAGAAATGTATAATACTTTTAAACTTAATATAAAAAATGTACCACATAGCTGGGCCCCTGAAAATGACTGCAGAGCCACACCCAATTATCTTCCCGATCCTCAAACTCCTTTGGGCAAACTTCCTCAAGAGCGACCTGCAGATCATCAAATGTCTAAAACATTGGTGCAGGTCGCTCTTCCATTGCTTGTTCAATTCAGAGAATAGTCTGTTGACGTACGCTAACATATTGTCGTTGATGTCGTTGAAATTGTAGTTCGTCTGCAATATAACAAATTAATTACATACATTAAGTAATATAAATATATAAAATTTGAAGGAAAAACAATTAAAAGGTAGGATACTTACCGACAACTGTGCGCGCTCCTTCGTCCTCACCTTGTCCGGCAGCGCCTTCCAAGACTTCCATTGCATAGGACAATAGGTCCAAACAACGTGACTAGTGTTGTGGGTCAATGCATTATGTTGCTCCACTGTTGGTGCAACCCAATGCCTGCTGTCGTACCCGATTGTGATATGTTTGTTGGTCACTAGGGTGACCCTTGCTGTCTTCAACTGGCAAAAGGTCCCCGATTATTTTTCTTTGATGCAAAAAAATAAAAAAAACATTCAAACAAACACAACAAATAAAACCAAAATTCCTGCAGAACCTCCCCTAAAATTATAACAATTCCTAAACCCTAGATTATTGTAATGAATAATATGTGATATCCAACAACAATCACAACAGTTGAATAAGCCAAATTTGGATCAAACACACAATTGCATTATGTAACAATTTTGATTGAAAGAAAGCCTAGTCACTTAACCTTTATACTAGCACGCTAGTGATAGTAATTTCCAATAAGCTGGAGAAACTAACAAAATTTAAATTCATATGCAGGATCAAGTCATGGAAACCAACACTTTTTGCGCATGTCTATGGTCTTTCGGCAAACAATTTTGCTTCGGAAGCATTCTCTTGAAAACCCCCAAAAAGTAATCAAAACAATAGTCATTTTCCCCTTCCTGATTGGTGTTTGTCGATGCAAATGGAAAAGCTTCATTTATAATATCCATGACTTGTTCATTAGGATCCACAATAGGTTCAACATTGTCCACTCTTGTGGCGTTTAAAGGCGAAACATTGTCTACTTGTTCCCCATGATGGTTCCAAGTATTATACATCTCAATCATTCCATTCCTTACCAAATGAAATCGAACATTTTCAATTGTCTCCCTTAACTTGTTGTTACACCTCCTACAAGGACACTGGATTCAAGTTGCACCCGGGTTGTGTGTACGTGCAAAGTCAATAAAATCCTCAATTCCATCCAAGCATTCGTCCATGTATTTATTCAGGCTCTGTATCCACGTCCTATCCATAATTCCTAGAACCACAATAACAATACAACAATCATTATAACTTCATACAAATGATAGTGTCACCTTATGCCTCTGGTGAGGGCCTTATCCCATTCGGAAATGCATAATCATGTCACGTAATTTACGGCGACATCAAATTAGATTTCGACGTGGTTAAATTTTGGTAGCACCTCGGTACAGTTTTTCAGGTGTACAATGTAGATATAAAATACCTAAGCGCCATCCAAAGAACGTACAGAGATGACAATGATAATTCAAGAATTAATTGGATTGCAGTCACGCTTTTGCATCCGTGCGCGAAATCCAACTAATCCTCGAACGGGAAACTAAGTTTTACTTTAAAAAAAAAAACAAGTATGAAGTTAATTTCAATTAACTTCGTACAACACAACACATATTTGTATGTCATGTACAAATTTAACAACATAAAATAAATATAATTTCACAACACAATATAAACATAACAAACTAAGTTCAACATAATTTAATTAATTTGATATTTTTTTTAAAATAAAATGAAGAAAATACCTTCTCAATCGTTCTCCACCAATCGCTAATCACACATAATATCCCTATAGACAACGAAATTAATGACGTTACTATGAATTTACGTTAATACTTTTACCCTAAAAAAAAACCACTTACCAGACACACCGAGATAGCTCGATCAACCTAGAGAAGAAGATGGAGGGAGTATTAAATGATAAAATTGAGAGAAAATGGAAATGATAGATGCTGGATTGAGCAAAACCGAAGGGGATGAGTGCAGAGGCTAAATCTACAATTTTTGTACAGTTTGCCTCTGTACAACCTGAATCCAGATTATAAAGTTCACTTTTAGATGAATGATTTTGTGCTACGAACAAGGTCTTTGTCGCGCAAATGTCCTTTGCACGACTAAAATAGTCTTCGTCGCGCAAAAATTTACCATTTTTTTATTTTAGGAGAAATTGGGTTTTCATCCCTCTTTTTTCACCTCCATTGATTATAACCTTATTCCTTTTCAATTTTTCATCAAGGTCCCTTGGTTTTAATAAACATCACTAATTATTTTAGTAATAAAATATTTTTCATATAAAGATAATTAAATTAAATTTTATTTCTAAATTATTCATTTAGTGTTAGAAACATTACATTTGACATATTTATACTAAATTTTGTATCATATATTTTTATCTTTAGTTTGTAACCATTTTAATTTGCAACACTTTTTTAAAGTTGTGCCAATTTTCCATTCAATTTTAGTTTGTACCCATATATTAATTTCTTTTTGTGTCCATATTTTTCAAACTTTTATTTGTACCCATAATTTATTAATAATGTATCCATTTGTCTTTAAAAATGTACCACTTTGTTAATGTACCCATTTGTCTTTTGGTAAGTACCATTGCTTTTGTGTAAAATGTACCCATTGTTATATATATATATATATATGAAATGTACCCATTATATAAAACGTATCACTTTCTTTTGAATAAAATGTACCAACTTTTTGAATGTAAAATGTATCATATAAAAATGATCAATTTTTTGTATGTAAAATGTCATTAATATAAGTAATTACAAATCATGGTTTTTATTTAAGTATAATTTTTTTAATATTTTCAACAAATTATGGATTTTATTTAAAATCTCATTAATATAAATAACTACAAATATCAAATTTTAATTTAAAAATTATAACAACCTACATAGAAATGCATTATGACATTAATTTCAGAGACTTCAATAAAAAACTGAAAACCAAAAAGGTTTCAATTAAAGAACGTTGATAAATAGAGACCACATCCAAAATCACCCTTTACTTTATTTCCTTTACTTTATAATTTATTCTTTTCAACAAATTGCACGGCGAAAACATGTATCGTCGCACAATGCATATTTTTTTATTTATTTTTTATGTTTTTCCGTTTATTTGTCTGTATTGTAAATGTTTATTTTATTATAAATCAAAAACTCAAACCTAATTAAATATTAAATTAATTAACAAAACTAATTTACTATCCCAAATAGAAATTATAATTAATGTAAATATTAATACTCTTCCACGTAACATAAATTTATTAATTAAATTAAATATAAAGACCAGAAAATCTTATTTAAAAAAAAAAACAAAGAAAATGGAACCCTCCTCAACTTCAATCCTCCCTCGCTTGCAACACATCAAACTTCCATTGCGGCGAACTCTGCTTGAAAAGCCCATCCAAATAAATCCATTGCTTCCCATCGGTTTCATCAACATCCCAATGAACCTACATTATTGCCAATAACAATAAATGTCACATCCCAGAATGGCTCTGCCATAGCATATTATTGTCTGCTTTGGGTGTCACATCCCCGCCCGTGGGGGGGGGACCACTCCCCGGGCCCGCTCCACCATCGTAGCACGATATTGTCCGCGCTTTAGGCCCTGACCACGCCCTCACAGTTTTGTTTTTGGGAACTCACACGAGAACTTCCAAATGGGTCACCCATCCTGGGAATGCTTTCGCGCACTACTCGCTTAACTTTGGAGTTCTTACGGAACCCGAAGCCAGTGAGCTCCCAAAAGGCCTCGTGCTAGGTAGGGATGGGAATATACATATAAAGATCACTCCCTTGGGTGATGTGGGGTGTCACAATAAAAATTTGGACCATTTCTCGATTTATGCGTGTCATCCTTGTGCAGGGGCCATGCTAATCTTCTCTGTATCGTTCCAATTTTATCGGATGTCCCCGTGACATCCCACATTGCCCAGGGGAGTGATCTTTATATGTATATTTCCATCCCTACCTAGCACGAGACCTTTTGGGAGCTCACTGGTTTCGGGTTCCATAGGAACTTCAAAGTTAAGCGAGTAACGAGCGAGAGCATTCCCAGGTTGGGTGACCCATCGGGAAGTTCTCGTGTGAATTCCCAAAAACAAAACTGTGAGGGCGTGGTCGGGGCCCAAAGCGGACAATATTGTGCTACAGTTGTGGAGCGGGCCCGGGAAGTAGTCCTCCCTGGGCCGGGATGTGACATTGGGCCTTGACCACACCCTCACAGTTTTGTTTCTAGAAACTCACACGAGAACTTCTCAGTGGGTCACCCATCCTGGGATTTCTCTTGCCGAAACTGACTTAACTTCAGAGTTCTGATGGAATCCAAAGCCAGTGAGTTCCCAAAAGGCCTCATGTTATGTGGAGGTGGACATGTACATATAATGAACATCACCCCCTCTTCGGTGGTCGATGTGGGATGTTACAATAAATTAGTAATTTAAAAAATATTATGTATTAACAAAAATAATTGTTCATTATTTACTACAAACGTACCGATAACTCCCTCAGCATGGACTTCTTAACCCTCAGGGACCTTTTTCCAATACTCAAACTTGGCAGAACAATCCCTCTGCACAAAATTCCCAATGTCATACCTAAATTCGGCATACACCTCAGCCATACTTTTGCCTTGAAAGTACGACACTTGCTTCCGTCGATACCTCTCTGATCGCACTACAAGTTTCTTTTTGCCAAAACCTTCTCTAGAATCGGCCATTCTTTTTGAAACAATTTTTTTTTTTTTTTTGAAAACTAGGGTTCTGAAACTGTGTTTATATAGCACTAGGATACCTTTGTGCAATGAACCCATTCGTCGCACAAACCTCCACGTTCGTCGCACAAAACGCGTCATAAATGCGCAATAATTGGGAAGGTTTGAATGCAATATGACCATGCTTTGCGCAACAAGCATCTTATGTTCATCGGTCAAAGGAGTCTTACGCGACGAACATAGCATCGTGCAATATATTTAGCGACGAATGGAATGATTGTAATTATAAAGTTTACATAAACATATATATCTATGTTTGCATAAACTTTGTAATTACAAACAAATATTCAATTAAATATTTTTTTCTAAAAATATTTATTCTAAAATAATTAATACTTTAAATATTTAGTCTATAAATAATTAATACCTGAAATATTTATTCTATAAATAATTAATACCTTAAATATTTATTCTATAAATGATTAATGTCTTAATCCATACAATTATTTTGAGCATAATTACGATATTCATTGAAGATTGAAAACCCATACAAACCGAGGATAGGGTGCTTGCATTAGGCCTCAATAAAAAATAATAAAAAAACAAACAGGAATTAAAACCTAATTAAGTCCAAATACATAACTTATAAAAAAAAAAAACCTTAAATTTAAATATTCTCATATAAAACATAAATTTAAAACTACTATTTCAATGTCCTGGTCCATTACGAAAGACTTCATAATGCCACCGCCCTCCAATGCATCCTCCATCAACTATTCGTTCGTATCATCATCAAGAGTATACTTACACTGTTACACATATATGCAAATAAGTAATTCTAACATATAACTAAAAATTTCACAAACTTAATTATTGATCTATCAACAATATACTTACTAATAGTTCATCCATCACAGCCTTCTTCACATTCTCGGGCACATCTTTCCAAGAATGTCACTTAGCAATGGGACAATTATTCCCCATGGCTATAGCAATCGCATACGCAAATTCAAAATGTTACCTCAAATCATTTGGCTTGGCAGTGGGCACGCTATGATCCTTATTTTTATCCTCCGTTTGTTCTTGAAGAATAAGGAGAAAAGAATTGTGAAGAATAAGGACATCGCATATTTATAGGAAGGTTAGGACCCTTGCGCAATGAAGGCTTTGTCGCACAAACATCTATATTAAATGTGGTATTGATTCCTCTGATTCACCTATAGTGAATGGTTTGATTGAAAACTAACAGGAACTTGTGCGACGAACCCTTGGTTGCACAAATGTTCCCCTTTCGTCGCGCAAGTTTTTCACGCCAAAAAAATTACCCCATGTTTTCTTGCAGACTTTACGCGACAACAACAAATATTTGTTGCATGAAGTATTCTTGCGCGATGAACATTTTCATCACACAATTTATTTTCCTTTTTCCTATCCTATTGCGTGACGAAACATTTTGTCCATCGTGCAAGTAAGTTTTATGGGACGAAATATTCTTCTTCGCATAAGCTGTTTTTTCTACTAGTGAGAGGAACTTGACAAATATATATTAATAATTAGTTGTGAAAATAACAGGTTTTCTCTTTAGTTTTTTCATTCGTTTTCCATCCGACGTCAAAGACATGTAAAGTTGTATATAAATTTTCCCTCTCCATTTTCTCGATTCATGATTTGCTAATGTGCTTAAATGTCAAAAACACTCGACACCATCCCAATTTTATATTCTGTCATCCAACTATGTATTTCAACCAACAAGAGCATATTTTTTCAAACATGTTACTTCAATGAAAGCAAACTGAGTAATCAAATGCTCAACTTCGACTATACGACAAAACGAGTAAAACAAAAAAGAAGAAGAAGAAATATAATTAAAATAAATATATTGTAATGTTTGGAGTCATCACAAATATACATAACTGCGATTTGTTGGCAGCTAAACATAGATCGATGACCTAAACAATGATTAAGTAATCTCATTCACGTTTTTCACGTGATTACTGCCGCATTTTTTCATCAATCATGGATTCCTATTGGTCAAATGATAAATAAAATAAATATACATCTGGAAGCCTTTCAGGTTTTGAACTTTTAAAAGCGTTGCTCTAAATATACAAAGCACAAATGGGGCCGCGGTAATGTATAAACTATATAGTTATTTCCAATTTTGGATAAATCCAATTTCCCTTCTTCCTGGAACGATGCCTCATTTTAATTCTTAATAAACTTTTTTTTTGTACTTAAGATTACTCACGATATTTTTTTTTCCTAGTGCCATTTCATATCTGATACGAGTATCTTGCCGCTTTCTTTCCCCGTTTACATGGACAATGTTGATTGAAAATTAAGCAAAATCATTGAGCAATTTAGAATTAATAAAACTGGATCTTCATGATCTTCCAATAAAGTCAATTGCTTGTTACTAAAAGCTACAGCTCACAAAGGAAGACTACACGGTTGAATTTAAGGTCGAAATTCAAATATGTAAAAGAGTACTCCATTGCTCCATTACTCTGTTTGCTTTTTAGAGTAAAAGGTAACTCACACGAAATGTAGTTATTAATAATATTACTTTATAAAAACATTAAGGTGGTGATTTGTTTTGAGTCATCAAACTAACAAAGTATGAGAACAAATGAAGTAAGAAATAATAATTATGAAATAAACAACTCTCATTAGTAATCTCATACCTTAATTTTCAAGTATGCCATACCAAAATGAATTTTCTCTCTAAACTACTTTTTGTAGTCAATGTACTACTAGCACGAATTAGCTAATCTACCTCCCGAACGCTAGTTTTGAACCAATTCAATCCAAGGTTAAGTCAGTTGCCGATATGCGACGTGTGTATATATATATGTGTGTGTATGATACACACACATATATATATATATATATGGGGATGGATCCGTGACATTATGTTTTTGACATAATATCTGACACAAGTTTTGAACCATTAGATCATTCCACTTTTAAAGGTTGAAATGTGAGTTGACATGACAATTAATTCTTTTCTATTTTCCTAAAAATACATAAAAATATAAACAAAACTTTACAATTATAATTTTCTTTCTCTCTGATCTATCATTAGTTATTTTCATTAAATTATGTTTCATTCTCTTTTTTTTTCGTGTCCCTCATCTTAATGATCTTCTCTGGTTTAGACTTTCACCGAATTTGGTAGTTAAGAGTTATAGTCTAAACTAGTTTAGTGTTTAATTAATAGTATAAGAAGAATCCTACATAATTTCCATGGCTACAGAATAATATACACAGGTGTGAAAATTGAAGGAATAATCAAAGCACCATAACAGTGATGGTGAGTTCCATGGGGGTACGAAGCTTTGTGCGATAAAAAGGGGTTTAAATGACAGCAAACTCTCTCCAACTAAGCCTTCAATTTCTTACGTGGTGCTGAGTCATTTGAAGGCAAAGCTTTTTGCTGTCAAATTTGACAGCAAATGTCAAATTTATTAAATGATTTTTTAATAGATTAATATAATATATAATAAATGTTGTTATGTTTTTGAAATATTTGATTGGTTGCCTTAATCATTGGGCTCCACAAAAAGATAAAAAATTTATTAAATGACATTATTATTTAACATATCGGGTGGAGCAAAATATTATATAAAATGTTAAATTGCCACATAAACTATCATCTATCATTTTGATGTTTAAAATTTGACATTTTCTTTAAATATGCTTTTAAGAACCAATAAGAGAATGAAAAGAAAAAAGGTGGGAAAATAAAAATAAAAGCGGATGAAGACGAAAAGTTTCAGAATATTTCATTCTCTTGTTTCTTTTCAATCAAATAAGAGTGGATGAACACGAAAACAAAAGTTCGTAGGAGAGGATGAAGATGAAAAGATCGGAAAGTAAGTGGATTGTTTAATTTGTTTTTGGAAAAGATGTTATAAATAGAAAGCTTTCGGATTTTTAATTCAAATGTTTTATTTTTCTGAAAAATTATGCCAAATAAATTATAGACTACATTACAATCATTAAAAGTGGACTAGTCTAATAGTTCAAAACTCAAATATTGTGTCAAATACATGGTGTCATGGATATATATATATATATATATATAAATATTTATATATTGACTGATTAAAAATCCATTTTCCCACCTCTTCACAAGGGAGCATCCAAGAACAATATGCATCTCTATAGGACTATGATGAAGAGCTAAATAGGTAAAATCAATTGTAAACGGAGTATTTGAGAATTTTCTCAAAATCTCACACACTAGGAAGGCAGGGCCTGTTCTGAATTATCAAATGCCCAGAGCAAAATTTCAAATGGTGCAGTTTGTAAATTGATTAATAGACATTCTTTTATAAACTAATTAATTTTATTAATAGTGATAAAATATCAGGATTAGAAACTAATATATATGGACTAAAAAATGATTACAGCCGATGGGGGAGGAAACTTATGCGATCTAGAGGGTACAACTGAATACATAAAGGATGCCAAGATTAAAAGATATACGCATTGTACAAATTACACTTTGTTTAAATGTTGAATTTATGGTTTTATTTGTTCTTATGTTATTGTTTGTAATGAACGACCAAGATTAGAACTAGTGCATAGGCTATATGAATGGCAGATGTTATATATACTAGTTGTGTGTCTTAAGTTGGATACGTGTTGTGCATGTGAGTTGAGTCATGCGTAGCATGAATGAGTTTGCAATGGTCATCTTGCTCATTCCTATTTGCTGAGTAATCAAATTTAAGAGGAGCAACGTACTTCATCTTCTCTCTTCATTGATCAGCTAAATCAATTTCTCATTGACACGAAACACTAACACATTTTGGAGGCATAGGTTTGGAAAATCACGATGACAACGTTTTGAGTTTGGATGTTAATTTGATGATTCATGAAATTTTTTTGGCATTGAATCATTAATGAGATGAAAAAAGTTTAAAGAAAGGAGACATTGTTCATTTACTAATTTTCTTGAAAAAGGATAACACTGTTCAATTGGTAGTACTTTCATTTTTAATATATATAGGGCTAGAAATAATTTGGTGCCTGTATAAAAAGAAAAATGCTTATGTGCCTGCTAAATATTTAAAACATAAAGAAGGGAGAAACTTACGAGGGATCCAACAAGCCAACTCATACATACTAAATGCAACAAGTACCACCGTTGGTAAAGAAACACTTTGATGATGGATTAAATTGTCTAATATTTATACGAAAATAACATATGCTCATATAATGTACGCTAACATTTTTGGTACTCTCAAATTTTTTAAGCTTTGAACTATCTCTCTGCTCGCACTGGGGCAAGGCCGGTATTTATAAAAAGACAAGATACAAGAGGTCACTAAGTACTGTGGTCTAGTGGTATTCCTCTTCATTTGTAAATATAGACGATAGGTTCGAATCTAATAAATGTCAAATTCTATAACAGTTTAATCCTACACCTTTTAGTGTATATAATGCTTTTATTGAAAAATAAATACACAAGGGTAGAAATCGTAATCCCTCCTAATGCTTTCTACCTTCTTATTCTCTAACACTTCATCAAGAGTTTTTCAAGAAGAAAATCAAAGCTCATTTGCAATATGTACACAACGTTGGAGTCACTTTTATTGACACAATGTTGGCATCAACTTTAATCACAGAAAATGCATTCAAATCGAATGAGGATTCTCTTTGAGAAGATCCCGAGATCCTCAAATCGTGTCCGTTCATCATATATCATGTAATCAGTTTTCGTCAGGTATTGTTCATGTTTTATTTTAAATAAAAGTATTTAAAATAATTTCTGACCGCATGATACATAATGAACAAACACGATTTGAGTATTCGGAGAGGATCCTCTTTGTAGGGATCCAGAGGATCAATTAATCGCAAATGTTCATCGTATATCGTACGGTCAATTTTTGTGAGGTATTGTTTATATTTAATTTTAAATAAAAATTTTGAAATGATTTATAACCGTTATATATATGATGAACGGACACAATTGATTAGACATTTGGATTCCTACAAATGGATTCGGATGGGATCCCATCCGGATCCTATTTCCTCATTCATTCAACAACCACTTGAGTGGTCATCTGTCCAATCATTCAATCAATTCATGCTTCGATGCCTCATTTATAAATCAACGATTACAAAATGGTAACTACATACGCTTTCAATTACACTTCAAAAAAAAAAAAAAAAAAACGCTTTCAATTTGGGCTTTTCAAACGGAACCTATCGTTCAACCAAAAAAACAAATCCACCCTTGGGCTATTAACACGAGTATAGACATATTATTGGCATTATTTGTAGGAGAACCGGATCCCTTCTAGCTCCAAAAAATTTAAGTTTAAGATCAAATGATCCGGACTATTGAAATTTTATCTAACGGCTACAATTATTATAATTTTAGAGAAGCCCTCCTGTTTGTAGCCTTATAACTTTAGAGGGGCCCTCCTGTTTGTGGCCTTATAACTTTAGAAGGGTCCTCCTGTTTGTGATCGTTAGATCAAATTTCAATAGTCCGAATCATTTGATCTTTAAGCTTAGATTTTTTGGGTTTGGAGTGGAACGGGGCCCATTTTTAGGTACTACTATTTGCACTTCAAAAATATTATCATATATTTTTATAGTAAACTAATGCAAATGGCCTATCCAAACTAATTCTGAATCAAAATACTTAATCACTTTCTCTTAATCAAAAGGAACTCATCCTGTTTTTCTTTAGATGGACAGAGGGTAATCACCGGAAGATTTTCTGTTGGATGGAGATAGAGGCCTGAGTCGCCGACTTTGACACCTAGTTCGATGAGTTTGGCTTCTTGTTTTCTTTTGCCTTCGTGGTTTTAAGATTCAAAATTTCAACTGGATCTATTTATTATGAATCCTGGTAAGAATTGATGGTGAAGGTTAGAGAAACATCGTGGTTTTGTTTGTTTATTAACCAATACTCACATCATCGAATTTGTTTCATTTTTCTTTGTCAATTTGTCGCTGAGCATGGTTGAATTATGTACGAGTAGATGTGGATGTATGTTGTGTCAGAGGATGGTAAAGCAGATGTCTTTGTTCACCATGACGGCATCCTTTCATCATTTTCCCGTTTGCGCAGCGTGGTTTGATTGACTTCAAAGGTGGAGAAAAAGATGCAATTCGTGTGTTACAAAATCATTTTTGTAAGCACACTTAAAATGTTGTTTTACATTTTACATCCTCAGTGTCCAAAATAGGAATCTTTGTTTGTGCTAGCTCAAGGGTTTCTTCTTATCAAAAAAACAAAAAAAAAACTCTTGGGTTTCTTATATGATGACGTTTTGATGTTGGTTATGGTAGAGTATTATCCCATTCTGGGAATTGAGAAGGGTATTATTCTTTGGAAAGCTAGTTTCAATTATTTTTAGCTCGAAGAAGATGTGCTCAGATTATTTGTGATATCCCATCCCTAATTTAGTGATTTATTTCATTATTGAAGTATTTTGGAGATTTAATTGAAGTTATTTCATTAAATTCTCTGGTTTTGAAAAAAGTGAAATTAGGGATATTTTGGTCATTTCAAATTTTAATATGTGTAATCCATATCCAGATCAGATTGCGTGTCTTACGGAACAAGCATGGTCATCCAGTGGAGTTGCTAGGAATCCGCCTAGTGTCTCAAAGTAGAGTGATGGTGGCACCACTACTTCGTTTGATACAGCTCCGTCAGGAGCTTGGGAGTCTATGAAGGACTTCTGAGGTAACTATATTCGGGTCAGTCCGGCCCTAAAAAGTCATGGTCCCGTAAAAAGAGAACCCAAAACAAGTGGAAGAGATTCTCCCAAATTGCTCTCTAAGTTACACACAACTTGGCTTGCACAAATTTGGCACTCAAATAAGCCACACAAAATAAACCAACCTTAAGGCCCTATTTATAGTGCATAGAACTTAGGTCACAATGAGAATTCCAATCTTAATTGGAAGTAAATTCAATTCCTAATTAATCAAATAGATAATTAACAACAGCTCTCCCCTAAACAAGGAATCCAACTAAAAAGTCAAACTCAAACCGAATTTTTGTGTCATCTTAATTTTGAGCCATAAATCACCACAAATGGAAAGTTACAAGTGGATGATATAATTACTGCAAAATGATTGAGCACCAACTTATTGGAAAATATTGGAATCTCTTATTTTAACGATGCAAGGGGTTAATCTTGCACGCCTACATGCAATATTTTATGTAGCAGTTTATGACTAGGGTTTACAATTGAATGATGCTTAAGGCTTAATCGTGCGTCCATGCATAATTTGCTTCAAGTCGTCATTGGCTTAGTTACTGGCTAATACAGCCAACAATCCATATCCACCAGTACTAAGAAATGAATTAACGAATAGTACATAAGTCTTTGCTTCAAACAACTGCCAGATTCAATTTACATAATATTGGTGGTTTGTATGAAATAATGAATCTTCAATATCTTTCATATAGATCTTACATCCTCTTTATATCTAATTGTGTTTTTCTTCCTCACTATCCTCGTATATTGTCTTTGTTATACACAGTCCTAACCCGTTCCATGCATTTTATATATTACTCACGCTTTTCTTTTCCTAGGCTATGCGTCTAATGGTCACTTAATTTACATGAGCATGATGTGATTACACCATCACTCCTCTAGCGTGATCCGAGTTTATATTTAAAACATAGTAATTATTAACAAATAAGCATATGGTATAATATGAACAGATTTTTTTTTTCTAATTTAAAATATATTTATATCAAGAGATGCAAAACAACAATTGGTATCGTACTCATTATCTTACAAGTGAATAAAATTATCAGTGGATATAAGTAGATTATTCAATTTAAGAGAGAGTGTTGCAGTCTCGTAAAGAGGGCCAATGTTATCCAAATGCCTATTTTTACTTCGATTTTCGTCCATAAGATCGAATAAATTGAAAAAAAATCAATAAATTAATAAAAATGTGAGAGACAAAAATAAATGTATGAATAATACTATTCAAAACAAAATTCTCATAATTATGAGAAATTGGAAGTTACAATGACTGTTCGTGCGGAACTAGAACCATCCTTGTCGCCGTCAAAAAGCTGCAAAATGCTTACAAAAATTACCTAAATCTTTTTTTTTTGTTATTTATTTTTCATTTTTTATATATTTATTTTGTTTCAAAGCTCCCTACCTTGTATTCCTCTATTGGCTTCGAAATATCCCAATTCTCTCATGTGCCTAATTATAAAAAAATTATATAATAATACGTCGCTAATTAAGATTCATGTTACAACGTGGGATCATAATTTTGCCATCTAGCTAGTTTGGATCCCACGTTTTCTATACAGATGTCCGACTTAGTTGGCCCAAATTAACCTCATCGCATGAATTCATTTTTGCTCATATACATGCATGCATGAGCATGATCACTTGATTTTTTTAGTAATGATAGGGAGACTGAATTTGTAAATTAAGTTTTGTAAACTAAATGATATGGAAGTTGATAAATAAATTATTACTTAAATGTTAATAAACGTACTTATTTCCTATTAATGACACATCATTTAGTTTGTAAATTTAGGGGACGTATTCAATTGAAAGTTTGATGAATTCTAATGGAATTATAGACTTCCATGTAGTGTATGAATTTAATAGGTTCATATAGACTGCACATGAATTTTCACATAGACTTCACATGGATTTAAAAGGAATTTCATACGAATTTTGTTATGGAGTTTAATGGATATTAATGGAGGTTTTATAGCATTTACAGAAGATGCCAAAAGTCACAATGAGGATGCCAAAAGAAAAGTAGAAAAGAAAGGAAGATTTCTACGATATGAAGGGAAGTGGTGTTGGCAATTACAACATATCTTGGGTGATTATGAGATACCAAGATCAGGCAAGGAAAATGAACAAATAAAAAAAAGGATCAAGCAAGGAAATTGATGCTTAGGATTCGATTGAGTTGAATTGAGATTTCAAGGTTCTCTAAAACGAATAATAAACAAAATTGGCCATGAGGAGAAGACAAAAGCATTGTGGATTACAGGCTATCTTCCTTGAAGAGAAACGAGATAATGATTTGGCCATACAGAGAAGACAAAAAAATCGAGTTTGTAGATTTCTTGGCGTGTTACCTTTACAAGTGTCACATCCCGGCCCGGGACGGATCACTTCCCAGGCCCGCTCCACCACCGTAGCATGATATTGTCCGCTTTGGGCTTACCATTCCCTCACGGTTTTGTTTTTGGGAACTCACGAGCAACTTCCCAGTGGGTCACCCATCATGGGATTGCTCTAGCCCCCTTCTCGCTTAACTTCGGAGTTCCCACGGAACCCGAATCCAGTGAGCTCCCAAAAGGCCTCGTGCTAGGTAGGGATGAGAATATACATTTAAGGATCACCCCTGGACAATGTGGGATGTCACAACATGTCTGCTTAAAAGAAGAGTTCGTTCATATCCAGGTCTGCTCATATTTTGAAGAGGGAGGAATCATGATGAAATCTTAGGGGTAGAGGCAAGATTTGTAAGGGCTTTTGGTATTTATATTTCCCACTCTAGAATCCACCAAAATCCTTCAACTCCTAAATTCCTACAAATTCATTGAATTTTGAATACAACTAGATTTTGAAATATTTTTAAAAACTCGAGATTGAATACCACCAGATTTTGATAGATTTTTTTTTTTTAAATCAAGATTGAATACTATTAGAGTTTGACATATTCACTTAAAATCTTAATTGAATACACATAGATTTCTGAATTCTTTAAAAATTCATCATAATCTTAATTGGATACACCCCCTTAGTCTACAAATTTAGTCTTTGTAACATTACTCTTGATTTTTCTATGCTGCACTCGGAGTAGGTTTTTTGTGAGGAGTGGGACCACTGGATAAATATGGAAAAATAAGGAGGGGTGAAGTAGAAGATTTGTATTTTTTTTTTATTTTTTTGTGGGTTGGACAAGTCAATTCAACAGCAGCAACAAAAAAAAAAAAAAAAAAAAAAAAAAAACAAAACAAAACAAAACAAAAAAAAACAAAAACGAGAAGAAAAAAAAAAACCTTGCCAGAAGTTTCGTTAGCTCCAAGTTGGTTTTGTAGCTGCAGCCTTTAGTTGACAAAGGTTCGACGGGAAAGATTAGTCAAGAAAAACTTGTGGCATGAAACCTTAAACAACGAAAACACAATTTCGTCGAGCAAAACATAGTTAGCCCAACGAATATATATTCGTCGAATGAACGTGTGTTCACAAAATTGACCTGACAAAATCCTCTTGCTTGACAAAAATATCTCGTCCACCAACAAGTATTAAATAATGTAATGAACTTGACCAGATGAAACCTTCGTTCGGGCTAACATTTTTAATTTAAAAAACAATATTTATAATAACCTATTTATTTCATTCTAACTTAAAAAATTATAATAAATATTAAAAAACAATATTTACATTCAAAATAAAAATTGTTCGTACAATTATATTAAAAATACTAAACAAATAAATGTAAACTGTTCAGGTGGGTGTTGGGTTGCCTGGAGGAATGGCTTCTGAAGGTCGATCGAGGGCTTGAAATCTTGGTGTTAGAACGCTTGTGTCAAGCGTGCAGCTTCTTCTTGTAAACGCTTACCTTCTTCCTTTTGGAGCTCTAGCGCCATCTTCACCTACTGAAGTCTGAAATCAGTCTCCATCAAAAGATTAAAGCTTGCTGAAGAAGAAGACTCCTTGAGGTTCCAAACGCGACCTACTTGTTGGAACCAAATTCACACAACGCCGTGAGAGATGGTTGTGCACAAACTCGAGCAACATGCAAAACAGTAAACAACCTGAACAAGCCTAAGACTGGGGGAGGGGGGAGGGGGAAGGGGTGTTTCGGCCAAAGGTTCTCTAATGGTCAAGTTAGTGAATGATTTAGACTCAAGGGATAGGTAAAAGAATTCAAGTATTTAGATTGTGTTACCAGAGACGAACCCTAGATGCATGTATTTATTTCTTCTAGGAGATAGATTTTTAGGAAAAAAATCCTCGTTTTAAGTTGGGAGAATCCTAAAGGATATCTAAAAGTAGATATTACATTATCTTAGGAGTTGTGATTACTTGCGGTGCACGTCAATTCCTAGATTGTAGGAACTCCAAGACTTATAGAATCTAATTATGCCTATATCTGGATCAGATTGCGTGTCTTACGAAACAAGCATGGTCTACTACTAGTACTTTGCTTATTGCCCCGGAACGAGTGATGGTGGCACCGCTGCTCTGTCTGATATAGCTCCCTACAGAGCTGGTGAGTCCATGACCGAACTTCTAAGGTAATTGTATTTGCTTCACCCTTACTCCGGCCTTAGAAAATCATTGTCCCAGAATTGCCCCTAACTATCCATCTGAGAGGCAACTTGTTCCTCTTGAGGAAAATGTTATTCCCGAGCTCATTATTATATTTGGCATGTGTCTCCCCCAAACCTCCACATCCTGGAAATGCGAACCTATCGATGGCCATTCTTTGACCCAGTAAGATAAAGGTCGGGAATCAGAGTGATGAAGGTACAATTTCTTCTCTCGTTACCTTTATTTGCTGCCAATTTGTTATGTCCATTAAAACATATTAATGAAACTTAACTAAAAGAAAATACAAATTGAGCTAAAATTAAAATATAAATAAAATTTAATTACCTGAAACTTTTCGGTCTAAAAATGAGCGCACAGTCATTACCACTCGCCCACCCTCTCCACAACCGCCTTGGGTGGATTTGTAGGAGCTGCCTCAAGCTGCGCACAAGTCTAGTAGTACTTGTGTAGCTCATACTTCCACTTCTTGTACTGCTCCTTCCGCACCCAGTTTATGTACTCGACAAAAGCCTTATCATGTTTGTCCCACTTGAAGTTGGTCTGAAAATCCCAAAAAATAAAAAATAAAAAAAAATTAAGAAAGTTATTGTATACTTACCGAGATGTTTATTATACAAATTAATTGGAGGTGTTCATCTGATTCAAATATAAAAAATAAAAAAACAAAAGAATTGGAATGTATTTGAATATTCCGAACCTGATCCGAGTGTTTATGAAACTTGCCTAACTTTATTTACATACACTTAATTATGTATTATTTGTTTTGGATATGTTTTATTTGTTCTACAATATACTCAAATATGATTCTAATTTCTCAATTACAACACCCTTAAATATCTTATAAATAAAAAGGAGAACTTCAGAAATATATATTATTGTTGTAAGTCTATTTGATTGAATTAATCTAAGGGATTAAATAGAGAGGGGGCTGGTGGCATTGAGGGAGAAGAGTGAGTGATTCAATTGTGAGGTATGTTTGTATCACCCCATTGTGCCTTTATTTATAGTAGAAAGATAGGCAAAAACCTTACCCTTTAGTATTACAACTCTTAATAGGTAATCAACTCCTAATAGGAATATAATATACATTCATATGTCTACTAGGATTTACACAATCACATTCCTATTCTAAATATGATTGCAACTGTAACACTCCCCTTGAGTGTGTAAATACTCAACAAACCATCACATTAGATCTTCAGCATATAAGGTAGGATAGTTGATGAAGTCATCAGCACAACAGGTGAATGCGAATCTCAAATTTAAGAAAGTATGCATTGGTGGTAAAACTCAAAAAATCTCATTATGGTAAAACCCAAGGCATGGGGAAAACCCATAGGCTAAGGAGAAAAGTGAGAAATATGGATAATATCTAAAACAAATGTCAAATAGGAAGAAAGTAGAGAAGTCAACGTAGTATGATCTTCCCAAGATGGGTGCCTCATCAAAACCTCATTAGGTAGCAAAAACCCAGTGGGAAAAATGCTCATAATCATAGGAAAAATAATACATTAAGATCAAGTGAGTAAGCTTCTGGATACTCCCCCTGAGTTAGACATAACTTCCAATTAAGAGAACTATAAGCGATTCAACTCAAATAATTTACGCATACCGATTCCTTGGACAAGCTTCTTAAAAGTAGACTTGGGCAATGGCTTGGTGAATAAGTCAGCGAGGTTGTCCTGGGAATGGACTTGCTTAACTTCAATGTTTTGATGCTGCTACTACCAGTGTGAGTAAAAGAACTTTGGCGTTATGTGCTTTGTGTTGTCTCCCTTGATGTATCCCTTCTTTAACTGCTCGATACATGCTGCATTGTCTTCAAATATCATTGCAGGAAGGTCAACGACGGAAGTAAGACCACTAGTGCTTCGACTATGTTCCATAACTGTTCTCAACCAAAAGTACTCACCAATGCTTCATGCAGGGCAAGAATCTCTGCATGGTTCGAAGAAGTCATAACTAGTGTTTTCTTGGTAGACCTCCAAGATATAGCAGTGTCTTCTATGATAAAGACATAGCTTGTTTAAGAACGTGTCATATGTGGGTTAGACAGATATCCAGCATCTACATAACCAACAAGGCTAGAATCAATTAAAGAACCATAGAGAGTGGTAACACTCGAAGATTCGCAAGTATAAAACAAGCCCAAATCCGTCGTACCCTTGAGGTAGCAAAAAATGTCTTTAACACCATTCCAGTGCTTACGTGTGGGTGCATTGTTGTATCTAGCAAAAAGATTAACAATGAATGAGATGTCGGGTCTAGTGCATTGAGCCAAATACAATAAAGCCCCAATTACACTTAGGTAAGGAACTTCAGGTTCCAAAATCTCTTCCTTATCCTTCTTTGGACGGAAGGGATCTCGTTTAGCATCTAAAGTCCGGACGACCATAGGTGTACCCGAAGGCTCTGCTTTATCCTCATTAAAACGTTGCAACATATTTTGGGTGTAGTTCAATTGATGTACTAGGATTCCATCCAAACAATGCTTGATCTCTAGGCAGAGACAGTATCGAGTTTTCCCAAGATCCTTCATCTCAAATTTCGATTTCAAGTGCATAACATTTTCCTCAAACTCTGCAGAAGTTCAAATAAGGTTCATGTTGTTGACATAAACTACAACGATTGTAAATCTAGAATGTGACTTCTTTATGAACATGCATGGGCATAATTCATTGTTCACATAACCTTGACTTGTCAAATTTCACTCAGACGGTTATACCACATTTGTTTGGATTGTTTCAATCTGTAGAGTGACCTCCTTAACCTAATTGAGAGAGTGTTCCGTGATCTAGAACTATTTTAACCAATAAATGGAAGTCATTTTGGAACTTTCATGTATATTTCCGTATCTAAATCCCCATAGAGATGCGCGGTTACCACGTCCATAAGCTGCATATTCATTTTTTCAAAAACTACCAAACTGAGTAGGTAGTGAAATGTTATAACGTCTATTACAGGGGAATACGTCTCCCCGTAATCAATCCCAAGGCACTGAGAGAAGCCTTGCGCTACGAGGCGTGCTTTGTATCGCACTATTTCATTATTCTCAATATGCTTCATCACAAAAACCCACTTGTAGCCCACTGGCTTCACACATGGTGGTGTAGGAACAATAGGTCCAAACACTTTATGTTTCGCGAACGAATCGAGTTCGACCTGGATTGCTTGTTTTAAGTTTGACCAATGAAATGAGGTTTAATGTCATCGCTAAGCATGATGTCAGTAGCTACTGTGCACGTAAATGCATCATCGACGATCATCTTATTTCGATTCCAAACCATATCCAATACTACATAGTGGACCGAAATCTCACGATTCTCGGGAGGCCGGGTTGTCTCGTCTAAGACATCGTTGTAATCTAGAATAACCTCATGCGTTGGAATGGATGAGTGAGCGATGGTTGGATTCAAACTAGGGTCACTAGTTGGTGCCATTTTCCTTTTCCAAGGTTGTGAATCCTTTGAAATAAGAGGTCTGCCACGCTTCAGGGTGGGAACAGATGATTGGCTACTCACTAATGTACCGAGCCCGTGGAAGGTGCAGCTTCCCCAACTTCGGGGACGGTCCGACCTTCCCAGGTAGGTTGTGGACGTACCCAGGGTACATTTATCCTTGCAGGTGCGTTTACAATAGGTATATGTGATCTTGTCACCTTAGCTAGATCATTAAAAACATCTGGGATGCTCTGAGTAATGCTCTAAAGATCTAAAATTCATCGCACCTCAGTTTCAAACTAGATAGCGCGGGGATCTAAATGAGACATAGCGGGAGTATATAGCGTTCTACAAGAACGTTAGCATGCTTATCTCCCCCTAACGACGGGAAGACTGCCTCATCAAAGTGACAATCCGCAAAATGTGCGGTAAAGAGATCTCTTGTCAAGGGTTCTAAATAACGAACAATTGATGGCGAATCATAACTGACATAGATTCCCATTTTTCTCTGAGGACCCATTTTGGTACATAACGGCAATGTTATTGGCATATAAATGACACACCCAAACACTTGTAAATGCGAGACATCAAGCTCGTATCCAGTGACCAACTATAATAGTGAATGTGGTGGGGTAGCGGTGGGCCTCAGGCAGACCAACATAGCTGCATTCAATATTGCATAGCCATAGGCAAATACCAGCAGTTTGGTTTTCATAACCAAAGTCCAAGTTATCAATTAAATGGGCTTTATGAAAGCTTCTGCCATGCCGTTTTGGGTGTGAACTTGGGGTACAAGATGTTCCACATCAATTCCTACTAACATGCAATAATCGTCAAAAGTCTGTGACGTAAACTCTTTAGCGTTATCCAGTTGAATCGACTTAATCGGATAATCAGGGTGGTGAGCCCTTAGCTTAATGATTTAAGCTAGGAGTTTAGCAAACGTAGCGTTGCGTGTGGACAACAGGCAAACATGTGACCATCGTGTCGATGCATCAACCAACACCATAAAATATTTAAATGGTCTGTATGATGGTTGGATAGGTCCACAAATATCCCTTTAAATCCTCTGAAGAAACTTAGGAGGGTCATGAATGATCTTTGTAATCGAGGGTTGAGTATTCAACTTCCCTAAAGAACACACTTTGCATGGCATGAATCCAACATAGGGAGGTAATCGATGCCCACGAGATGATTTGAGGATACGTCACATCATGTCACGTCTAGGATGTCCCAAACTGTCATGCCAAAGCAGCAAAGTGTTTTGGAACTTAGGCATAGGGCCAGCCACACGATGGGCTTCTGTGCTACAAATTATTATGATGTACAACCTACTCGGGAAACGTTCCAACTTCTCGTGAATACGCTTCTGGCGATATTCGTACAAAGTGATACAAAGAAATTCAGAACCATTATCTTCAGTGGTTTCAATATGATATTGATTATCTCGAATATCTTTAAAACTCAGCAACGTTCTTCTGGAACATGGCAAATAAAGTGCCTCTTTAATGGTTAAGACTGTACCATTGGACAATATGATACGTGCCTTTCTGTATCCTTCAATTAGGTTGGATAGGCATAAAAGAGTTGTCAGAAGTGCTTTCTTGGGTATTAAGTTAGTAAAATAGTGTCTCTCACGCAATATGGTATTAACCTGGTTCTGCTTTTCATTGAGAAGTAAAACAGAGATCAAATCCAAAAATTTGGTGAACTTTTGTGCCCTATATTGTTGTTGCAGGACAATATTGGTGGTATGGAAAGTTTAATAGGTCTTATCCAGGAGATCTGATTCGGTTAGTTCCACTTTACAGAACTTCAGCAGTGATCAGATTCTATAAACTTCAGAGTTGTATTCATTCACGGACTCAAAAGTCTTGGAAGCAAAGATACTACCAGTCGTGTCTTGCTTCAGGCAAGTATATGTCTTTCTGGTGATCGAAACAGTCGGCCAGAGCAAGCCAGAGGGTGTGTGGGTCCTTCTCAGCGAGGTACTCGGTCTGCAAAGCATCATGGATGTGTCTTCGAATGAAGATCATTGCATTAGCTTTCTGAGCTTCATCGATAGGTTTGTCGTTAGTAGGTGCCTCGATGATGACTCTAATACCCTTTGCAATGAGATGGAGCTTCACATCTTAAACCTACTTCAGGTAGTTTCTTCCAGATACTTCCAGAGCGATGAAATTGAGCTTGTTTAACTTCGACATGTCCCTACAACGGAGGGAAACACGTGATTAGTCATATAGTGATCCATAGACATATATCGTAGAACATTCAAGTTTTATAGACATGTATTAGTTTAATTTATGCATGAAAACTACCGGGTTTCATGGGGTAAGTTTTGAATGAAACGTCATGTTTCAAAGGCACTAAATATGAAACTATAGGTTCAATTTAGTATTATGAACGACTAGTTCATAAAGGAAATGTTCCTAGAAGAAACACATAATGCAATATACTAATTTAAGTGTAGTGGATTTGAGTTTCTTCAGGAACTCAAGTGGAAGAGCTTCGTTACTACGAAAGTATGTAAATGGTTCAAAGTATACAAATAAATTATTGAATCGTTAATGTCCAAAAGTGACCTTCAGGTCAATAATTTTGGATTCATTATCAGATTAATGGACTATAGGTCAATTTTAATTAATTCAATAGATCGAGACCAAATATGGTTGATCGTGAAAGCAAAATAATGCCAAAATAATAGCATTGGGTAAAAAAAAAAAAAAATAGCCCAAAAAGATTTGGGCTTGGGGTAGCTGCAAAATGTAGCCCACGGGCCAAAGGAACTGGGTATGCCCAGCAGCCAAGGCTGCTGGTATTGGGGCAAAAGGGTGTGCGAGGACAAACCTAGCCGACGCTGGCTTGTGGGTTAGCACAAGGAAGGCCCAACCGAAGCTGGAGCCTTGTCTTTGGGCCAGGGGAAGAAACCTAGCCTACTGGGCTGATTGTTTGGTTGTGGGCCAGGGTAAGATCAAATCCCAACAAGCGCAAAGGCTTGCTGGCAAGTCGGGCCAAGCTGCAGGTGGGCTTGGGGCTTCAGGCCAGTCGAAATTAACCCCAAGCCGAAGCCTAGTTGTCGAGTGCAGGAGCAGTGAGCCCAAAGGCTGCTATAACGGTCCATGCAGCTGGGCTTTAGGCCAGTGACGATGCATGGTGTTGCCAATGGTGGTGCCACGGCGATGGTGCCAAACCATGCCCAATTTTCTTTCCCTTTTTTTTGAAATCCCTAGGGTTTGAAAAACCCTAAATTGCTTCTAATTTATTTATATGCTTTGACTCACAAATTCCATATAGCAATTTAATTGCGTGATGCATGAAACAAATATATATATATACCGTAAGGAAAATATAAACATAGAGGAGCTCATGCATCATAGGAAATGTTTTTATGCTTCGTGGACATTTCAAATATCTTCCTTTATTTTAAGCGTACTCGATTGGTAGAAAACAAAGAAGAGCCTTTGAATTTTGTGGAAGATAGCCTCCTTTTATGATCCGTTAATTCCTCAGCTTTTGGCAATAACGTGCTGGTAACGTGTTGTAAACCTATTTGATTGAACTAATCTAAGGGATTAGAGAGAGATGGGGCCGGCGGTATTGGGGGAGAAGATAGTGTGATTTAATTGTGAGGTATGTTTGTATCATCCTATTTTGCCCTTATTTATAGTAGAAGGATAGGCAAAAACCTTATCGTTTAGGATTACAACTCTTAATAGATAATCAACTCCTAATAGGAATATAAGATACATTCATATATCTACTAGGATTTACACAATCACATTTTTATTCTAAATATGACTGCAACAATTACGTAGAAGTGACCAGGAAATACTTTTGATCTTGGTACAGATGAAGCTGTACAATTCCATAATTTTGAAATTCCTCTAATTCCGAATATTCTGAATTCAAGGTGAGTTATAAAAATTTCGAAATTTCAATTCTGAAATTGAATTGACATTCATCTCTTAAAATTTCTTAAATTGAAATTGAAAACATGTATTTTTGGTCCGACCCAACGAAAATCAGGTCACCCAATCAATTGGATTTATAGGTCAAAACAAGAAAAGAGTCATAAATTGACCTAAGAGTAGACCTGGCAATTTCTTACACGACCCGTTAACACGACACGTAAACGACACGAAAATAACGGGTTTCAGGTCAACACGATAACTAATCGGGTCATTATCGGGTCACACGATAATAACCCGTTAATAACGGGTCCTTAACAGGTTTACACGAGAGTGACACGCGGGTAACCTGTTTCGACACGATAAGAAAAATGCTATTTTGATGATTTTAATTTTTTTAAACTACTAAAAAAAACTTACTATAAAATGCAATAGATATAATGAATATGTATATATTGTTTATTAATTATTATTCTATATAAACTTTAAATTTTAAGTTTTATTTATTTATTTATTTTTATAGTATATTATAGGCAAAGATTGAGATTAAAAATCATAAAACACATTAAAAATAAAAATATATAAAAATACCAAACACATAAAAAAATTATAATAATTAATTTCCCGCCTAATATTTCAAGAGTTTCATCCATTTCCAGCCTAATGTTTGGGAAATTTTGCAGCCTATATCCATCCATTTCCCGCCTAATATTTAACCCAAAGAAACTCTAAGTGTTAGTTAATCTATCGTTTTGATGGGATACGCATCCTATGAAACAAATTTCAATGATCCAACCGTCAAACTTGTTTATATATGCTTCGAGATCGCATACGCCAAAATTTGCAAAAAAAAAAAACATTCAAAGATCAAGAAACGAGACAAAACTTTTCAACGGTTATAAACGAAAAATCACGATTTAACGGTTGTTTTAACTCTGATTTTGATGATTTTTTACAGCTATACTCCTTGACCCTATATGAATATAATGAATGAATTCGATCTTCAATTTAAAATATTTACATTGGTAGATACCACAAAATCTTATGTTATACTTGATAAAAGTATAAATAAACTCTCAAGTGTTAGTGAATCTATCATTTTGATGGGATACGCATCCTACAAAACTAATTTCAACGATCCAACCGTCAAACTTGTTTATATATGCTTCGATATCGCATACACCAAAAATTGCAAAAAACAAACATTCAGAGATCAAGTAACGAGACAAAATTTTTTGACGGTTATAAATGAAAAATCACGATTTAACGGCTATTTTAACTCCGATTTTGATGATTTTTTACAGCTACACTACTTGACCCTATATGAATACAATGAATGAATTCGATCTTCAATTTAAAATATTTATACTAGTGGACACCACAAAATCTTATGTTATACTTAATGAAAGTATAAATGAACTCTTAAGTGTTAGTGAATCTATCGTTTTGATGGGATACGCATCCTACGAAACTAATTTGAACGATCTAACCGTCAAACTTATTTATATATGCTTTGAGATTGCATACGCCAAAAATTGCAAAAAACAAACATTTAGAGATCAAGTAACGAGACAAAACTTTTCAACGGTTGTAAACGAAAAATCATGATTTAACGGTTATTTTAACTCTAATTTTGATGATTTTTTACAGCTACACTCCTTGACCCTATATGAATACAATGAATGAATTCGATCTTCAATTTAAAATATTTACACTAGTGGATACCACAAAATCTTATGTTATACTTGATGAAAATATAAATAAACTCTCAAGTGTTAGTGAATCTATCGTTTTGATGGGATACGCATCCTACGAAACTAATGTCAACGATCCAATCGTCAAACTTGTTTATATATGCTTCAAGATCGCATACACCAAAAATTGAAAAAAAAACAAACATTCAGAGATCAAGTAATGAGACAAAACTTTTTGACGGTTATAAATGAAAAATCACGATTTAACGGTGATTTTAACTCCGATTTTGATGATTTTTTATAGCTACACTCCTTGACCCTATATGAATACAATGAATGAATTCGATCTTCAATTTAAAATATTTACACTAGTGGATACCACAAAATCTTATGTTATACTTGATGAAAGTATAAATAAACTCTTTAAGTGTTAGTGAATCTATCGTTTTGATGGGGTATGCATCCTACGAAACTAATTTCAACGATCCAACCGTCAAACTTGTTTATATATGCTTCGAGATCGCATACGCCAAAAATTGCAAAAAAAAAAAACGTTTAGAGATCAAGTAAAGAGACAAAACTTTTCAACGGTTATAAACGAAAAATCACGATTTAACGGTTATTTTAACTTCGATTTTGATGATTTTTTACAGCTACACTTCTTAACCCTATATGAATACAATGAATGAATTCGATCTTCAATTTAAAATATTTACACTAGTGGATACCACAAAATCTTATGTTATACTTGATGAAAGTATAAATAAACTCTTAAATGTTAGTGAATCTATCGTTTTGATGGGATACGCATCCTACAAAACTAATTTCAACAATCCAACCGTCAAACTTATTTATATATGCTTCGAGATCGCATACGCCAAAAATTGCAAAAAACAAACATTTAGAGATCAAGTAACGAGACAAAACTTTTCAACGGCTATAAACGAAAAATCACGATTTAACGGTAATTTTAACTCTGATTTTGATGATTTTTTTACAACTACACTCCTTGACCCTATATGAATACAATGAATGAATTCGATCTTCAATTTAAAATATTTACATTAGTGGATACCACAAAATCTTATGTTATACTTAATGAAAATATAAATAAACTCTAAGTGTTAGTTAATGTATCGTTTTGATGGGATACGCATCATATGAAACTAATTTCAATGATCCAACCATCAAACATGTTTATATATGCTTCGAGATCGCATACGCCAGAAATTGCAAAAACCAAACATTCAGAGATCAAGTAACGAGACAAAATGTTTCGACGGTTATAAACGAAAAATCACGATTTAACGGTTATTTTAACTCTGATTTTGATGATTTTTTACAGCTACACTCCTTGATCCTATATGAATACAATGAACTAATTTGATCGTCAATTTAAAATATTTACAGAAGTGGATATATACCACAAAATCTTATGTCATGATGATCTATGAAAATTGAGGATTTTGTAAAAGGAATAACATGTAAGCTTTGAGTTCCATTAGCAAGGTTACATGGTCGTTTAGATTTTTAAAACCCTCAAAATCTCATGAACAATGTTATTTATTTGAGTGAAAAATTAATAAAATTAATAATAATTATTGTAGAAGTGTAAAAAATGTAATCATGCGTAATAAAAAGCTTTACAACTTTCATTAAGGGGTCAACTCCGAAATTTAGTATGCATATACTAATTTAGTATTATGTTTTACATTTTTTTGGGTTAAATTATGTTTTTCATTTTCATTTTTGTTGATTTAAAATATATTTTTCTTAACGGGTAACGGGTCGGGTCATATTACCTGAAAATATTAACGGGCTGATTTCGGGTCGGGTCATATTACCCGTTTACTTTAACGGGTATTACACGACACGACCCGTTAAACTATCGGGTATGACACGAAAACGACACGAACACGAGAAACACGACACGAATGCCAGTTCTACCTAAGAGGAAAAAGCCTCCTAATGAATAGCGTTCAGTCATCAGAATGCGTGAAACATTTTCACACGTGCCACTATAATTATAGTATATTATTGGATCGGTACATTCTAATTTCTTAATTTGCTTGCTTTTTAGTCATCGTCTCGATGTGGAGCGCGTTCGTATACCTATAAAATATTACAATTGCAAGACTCTTCCTTCCTGGAGAACTGGAAAAACAAGAACTTGGATAGTCTTCACTGGTCGTAAGGTGAGGTGTTTTTCAACTTTCAGTGCTCCTATTTCCATTTTTCCAAGTTTCAAGGAGTTTTCTTGGCGTTTGCTACGCGATCTCTCGGCTTCTTTGATTCCTTAATTAAGTTCCCTGAACTTGTTTTTTAGGGTTCATTACTATCCATCAAGCTGGTTTTTTGAGATTCGAGTTTCTTTTAAATTTAATGAATCAATTAATCTCTGGGAGATGCAAGTGTTTAGTCAATATTGTTACCTCTGTAAACTTTGTTTAGTACTTTTGAGTCTTTGATATTTAATACATAGACGATCATATACATACAAATCTGATCCACGCTTTCCACTTCTTGGTCTTCACCTCTCTGCAATCTTGTTTTTGTTCTCAAGTTTCTAGAAAAGATAATATTTATGATCATATTATAGTCTACATATCAGCCTTCCATGAAATCTTTGTTCATTGTTCAAGTTTTATTCATGCCTTCGTACATAACTAAGATTTTACTATTTTGTTCAGTTGAATCCAACGCTGCTGCTAATTACTATCCACTCCAAGGAAAGAAACCAGGTGCATAATGGGCATGATCTCATCAGCAGAATGGGTATCTGATTTTGTAATTCTCATTTCTAATTACAATTTATTATATACTCCTTTCCTATCTCTTAACGTGAAGATAATTCAAGAAAAAAATGGGAATTCTATAAAAATGGATGCAAAAGAGTAAAACATTAATCTTGACAAGTTCAAATTTTGGTTCTTCACTAATGTTTTGATTTATATTATAGGAAATGGAAGATTCCACTTTTATCAATCAACACGAAATGAGCTCTCTGGACTACTCACTTGATGAGCTCATTTTCTCGTCTTTCTCATCTGAGAGTTACTCATCCTACCCAAATTTCACCTCGAAAACTGCAGCTGCTACACACAACTTCAGCAAAGCATTCGTTGAAAATCCCCATCAGACCGGCACTCAGGAAAGGCCAGCAAAACAGCCTAAGAACACTACTAGTTGGAAATCTTGCTCCACTGACCATATAATTGCTGCCAAAGCTTCTCCTTCTTCCTCGTCACACCTAATTTCGTTTAAGAACTCCGACTCATCACTTCCGACCACTTCTCAGCAGTACTATGGTCCAGATTGCAAAGTTATCAAGCCAAAGAATGAGGTGGAATATTCCAATGGAAAATTGAAACTTCCAGCTTTGATTTCCCAAGGTTCCTATGACACCCAAACTTGTTCACCCAAACATGGACAAGGGATCAAGAGGGCAGCTACGGTGACTAGAAGTCCTTTACATGCTCAAGATCATGTTCTTGCTGAGAGAAAGCGCCGAGAAAAGCTCAGCCAGCGGTTCATTGCTCTATCTGCTTTACTTCCAGGCCTAAAGAAGGTACTAGTTAATCAGTTAACTTTTTTGTTGGTACTTCTAATGTGTTCACTGTTAGACAGTATGTTATGTTTGTAAAGTTATGGTCTAATGTAGCCTTTTTCTTACTATCATGCTTTAAACGGTTATTGATCTAGATTTTATGGAAGAGTTTGGCTAATCAACCCAGATTGATAATCTGGCAGTCGTGTTGTCTGCTAAGAGAACACTTCCGTAGTTTAATTTGGTTATAATGCCATTAAAGATTCTAATTTACCCTTTTCCACAAAATTACAGATGGACAAGGCTTCGGTCCTCGGAGATGCAATCAAGTACGTGAAACATCTTCAAGAACGTACGAAGGTGCTGGAGGAACAAGCAGCCAAGAAAACTGGGGAAGCAGTGGTTTTTGTGAAGAGGATGCAGTACTCAGCGGATGATGATATATCTTCATCTGACGAGAACTCCGAGAGCTGCTCTGACCAGCCACTGCCAGAAATTGAAGCAAGAGTTTCGGACAAGGAGGTTCTTATACGAATCCACTGCGAGAAAACCAACGGATGTTTGACAAGAATACTAAGTGAAATAGAAAAGCTTGGTCTCACCATAGTTCACAGCTGTGCCTTGCCCTTTGGCAATTCAACTCTTGATATCACTGTAGTTGCTCAGGTACCGATACTTGGTTAGGTTAATTTAGTACTTAAACCTGACTTTTTTTTTTTATCCTTAACTAATAAGACTCTCTATTTCTTAACTACAGATGGATGTTGAATTCAGCATGACAGTGAAAGATCTGGTAAAAAACCTAAGACATGCTTTGCTCATGTTGGTGTGACCAGAAATTTGAAGTTTTGACGTTCCCTCGGTGCCCTAGAGTTGGAGATAAATAGGAATAAATCTGACAGTTTCTTACGCATGTATTTTTTCCCTTTTTCGTGGGGTTTTTTTTTTTTTTTTTTTTTTTCCTCTTTTTTTGTCTTTTTCTGGCGTTCAAGACCTTTGGAGGAAACACCAGCCATTGTACTCATGCTGCGAGCGAGGCTTTATTTTGCAGGAGGGTTTTTTCCTTTGTGATTTTTGGGTGGTTGACCCGTTATCCACGTTCGATTACCCTCGTGATATATATGAAAACCTAGCTGGAGTTTTTTGTTGTTGTGAAGCGCCTTTGTGTGAACTTTCTTAGCAATCTCTTTGCTACCTAATAATTGATTAATTGTTGTTTTATTTTTTTTATTTTTTTGAGAGAGTTGTTTTATTTGTTATATACCATCCCCTTGGCAATTGATTCTTTTTTATTTTATTTATTTTTTGTTTGATCATATATTACTAGTTACATGCTCACATATGTAATTAAATTTGTCTATTATATATTTGTTATAAAATATTTATATTATTTACTTTTTTTTAGGAACCAAATTGAGAGTGAAAGTAGAGGAGGGAGTGGGGGGTTGAAGTGGGAGACGTGGGGTTTTTTTAAAATCACCTTTTTCTGTTATTTTTTATTGTTTTTATTAGTTGTTTGATATATTTATTCATACTCAAAGCATTTTCACCCATGTTACATTGACATGGTTAGATCTCAAATCCAACCTAAAACACACCACCAATTTTTGGATCACCAAGGCTCACAAATCATGGCCGGCGCCATGTCGATTTTAAGTCCAAGCCCAAATCCATGACCCTATCATCAGTGTATACACTGCTTTTTTGTGCGCAAGGTGCATGCATCACATGTGTCCACCAGCGAGAGTAGTGCTACAAAAATTGACGCTTGGGCCAGCCACAACGGTCGGCTGGGCTTCCAATGACTACTTCAACGCTCAATAACCACGTGGCCAAATCTCTGATGTCCATTTTCAATTTTTAGTTTAATCTAAATATTATACTACTCTCCATAACAATAACATTTTAATTCAGAAAATATAAGAAAAATTAGAAAAACCAAATAAAAAAATATTCCAAAAGTTACTTGTAGATTTTATATAAATACTAAATCTTTTTATCTCTTCCCACACCAAATTTTATACAAATTTTCTACATTCTTATTTCATTGTCTATATTCCTACTTTGTTTGTGCTTACAAAAATGGCATCTCCCATCGAAGGTGGAGCCGAAGCCGGAACCGCATGGTCGACCGCCGAATATGTTTTTTTGTGTGAGCTTTGGAAAGTCATTATTACCCATTGTCCAATTACGGGCAATGAGCATGCAGAGGTGTGCAAATATGTGGAAGCAAATTCATGAGGATTATGTCGGTTGGTATGGCACTAGTTGTAGGGAAGGTGCATTTACTGGTAGGGTGAAAGTTTTGAGTTTTTTGTTAGGCAAATGGAGAGATGCTCAAACGAAAGTTTTGAGTTTTACGTTAGGCAAATGTCATCGGCTAGGCAAATGGACACGTGGCATATCATAGTCACCTATTCTAAATTAATCTCATTCAAAAAAATAATTACTAAATAATTGAATTATACATTAAAAATAAATAAATCTTTGTGAATAGTAATAGTCATGTCAATTACTATTCACAATTGGTGGAGAATGAATAGTAACCATGGTAGTTTACTATTTAAGTGAGTAGTAACTACCGTAAGTCAACTCCTAGATCTAAATCTACCAAAGTGGGTGGGAATGCAATTAGGGCTAGTTTAGATTGCTATATTTTTTTTAAAGACTGATTCTACTCTGCTTTAAGAATAATCAACTATAAAATATAACATTTGAGTGTTTGATAAACTGTATTTTTAAAAGTGTTGTGAATGTGAAAAGTAGTATAAGGCATTTGGTGAATTTAATATAAAAAAAAAATCATATAATTGTTTATAACGACAAGAATGGACATGGTAGTGGGAGTGGTGGCAACAACACCGATGGCGAGGGCGGTGGTGGTGATGATAGCAACAATGGTGGAAATATGATGGTGGTGACAATAGTGGGGTGTGGTGGTTGGGGTGCAAACATAATAATCATGGTAGGGACAATGGTAGAGGAGGTGGTGGCAGTTCTAGTTGTGGTGCCAGTGGTGGCAGTTATGGTTGTAGTAGTGGTGGTGGTGGTGGTAGTGGCGACAACGATGGTGATAGCAGTAGTGACGATTGTGGTGGTAGTGGTGGTGGTGGTGGTGGTGGTTTGGCAACAATGGTGTTGGTAATGGGGTGGTGGTGTAAGGTTAGTGTTTGTAGTGGTAGTTGGTGGGGCTCACTTTGTTTTTCAAGGGACAATGGGTGTGTAAAATGAAAAATAATGTCATTTAAAAAAAAAACTAATATTACAAGAAATGAAAATATTTATTAAAGGCTCAACTCTGCTTTTTATAAAAACAGTTTTTTAAAAGCAACCTATATGTTGCTTTTAAAAGCTGCTGTATGGAGGCTACTGCTTTTACAATATGCAGGATATTTTACTTTTACTAAACACTTTTTTATTGTTTGACTTTAAAGTAAAGCAGTTTTTGGTAAAAAAAAGCGGGACCTTAATTATCTTATTTTCTGAAATTGAATTTGATACCAAATTAGGCTGCTCATTGTGTGGTTTAGCCGAACTTCCCCTCTCCTTAATGTAAAATATCAATGTACTAAAAAAAATTTGAATTATTTGTGAAGAGTTATAACTATTATTTAATAGGTTTTTGGTTTACAAACTATGTTTTATTAATAATATAATTATTTATAATGACAAGAATGGGCATGGTGGTGGGAGTGGTGGAGACGATACTTATGCCCAGGGCAGTGGTGTTGATAATCTCTACTAATTAATAAAACACTCATTGTCAACCAAAATCCTATGAAATTACCAGTTTAACCCTCTAATTAAAACATAACATGCATAAGAAATATAAGGCAGAAATGTAATTTCACACAACCAATTTTTGTTTTTTTTTTCCTTCAAATTCTCACCTACATATAATCCTAACATATCTCTAATTTAAAAAAATAAAATAAAATAAAAACTTTCCACTCCCACATTCTCTATCACTCTTTTCCTCTCTCCTATTTCAAAATAAAAAAAAAATTTCTCACACACTTTGTGTGTGTCCATATAAGGCTCAACTCCACTTTTTATAAAAAATAGCTTTTGAAAGCAATATGTAGATTGCTCTTAAAAATTATTGTCTGAAGAGGCCCGTACTTTAAAATATGCAGGATATTTTATTTTTAATAAATACCTTTTTATTGTTAGACCTTAAAGTGGTGCAGTTATATATATATAATTAAATTAAAAAAACAACAACAACAACAACAGGTCCTTAGTTAACTTATTTTTAAATTCAATTATTTGTGAAGGGTTATAACTGTGATTTAATGGGTTTTTTGTTGACAAAGATTGCCTTGTTAACAATACTATAAATTTCTTCATGTATAATCCATTCTCACTTTTAATAAATTATTGCAATATTGACAACAAGTTGAATTTCAGATCCAAAAAATTATAAATTAAAGACAAAAAAAAAAGGATTGTACTTTAGTTTTCATCTTGGACAACTTCATATAATAGTGGGACACCACAGTCAACAAAATGGGGTGGTGACCAAAATATGAACTCGCTCGAATTTCATTGTAGTCCATTTTATGTTTAATTCAATTAGCACAATTATGCTTTTGAAGTTGAACAAACTATTCAATTTTTTTCAACGAAATCTGTGATTTTTTCACTACAACGTAGAGAAAAGAGGAAATATAGGCAAGGCAATCCAACTATTCTATCAACTTGGATTGCCCATGCTTTATATGAGTATGCTTCCTCTGGATTAATTCTCAACTGTGGGCGTATATGTATTTATGTTGAATGGAATGCGAGAAATTTAATTATAGTGATGCGTAAAACTACATGCAGTGGCCAGATGAATGGAAAACTTGAAAACCAGCAAATTCAGGTTCATGATCAATTATTGTTTAGGTAGGGGACAACATTAGTTCCACCAGAGATTATGTGAGATGTAACGATGACCAAGTTAGGGTACACGAATACATCCATCCAAATCGAATCATTAAAGTAAGCTCTCCTCGTCTGGTTTCTTATATCACATGGTCCAAAATGTCATATAATCATACTCTCAAGATCAGATGAAATTTTCATATTTAGAAGGTATCATTCAAATTGATAGTCCACCAACTTGTACTAATGTCCAAAATGAGAACCTTAGGAAATTAATTTACAAGCTTTCGTTCTAATAAATTCGATATATGAGCATATATGATCCACAATTGATGTGGGTATTTTTTTTTTTTTTTTAGGAAACTGGATATTAATCCTTGAAAAAGATATAATTTAGAATAATACCGTATGCAAGATTAACAATTGAATTAAGTTCCTGACCAAATAGCCACATCAGCCTACATAATTCCACATTAGGTTGTCATTTAGATTCTCTGTTGGTTTTTGTTTTATGATTCCAATTATACCCTTTTGTGAATGTTGATAACGAAGACGTTTTTTTGTTTGTTAACAATCATAGGACGTCATTTATTTATATATATATATATTTAGGATGTATAATGTATATGATACTTTGCAGTAGTTTTTTTTTATTCTCATTCAAATTTCAAACTGATTTTAGTTCATCATCCAGAAGTAGTAATTCATTTTCTAAAATTAAGAGGGCTATTTATATAGTATATTGTAATGTCATCACTTTTTTTTTTTTTTTACCATGGAACCTAAGGTACAAATATTTAAGCACATTCGACTAGATATTATGATTTAGGTGCATTCATGTAGGTACTATGATTTAGGTGTATTCGTAACGTTAAACTTAATGAATTCAGTACTGAATTTACAAATGTTTGCTCATGGTAAGTATTGCTACTAGACTCTTACTGATCATGTCATAGTAAGTTATTCTATGAACGACAATCTCAATTTTGTAAAATTTAAGTCGTGTTTGCTGTCCACTAATCTCAGTAATTACCGCAAACTCTTCGTACGATAAGCTAGTTGACATTAGTTGACATATATATATACACACACACGCGTGCGCAGCACCATCGAACCAGGATCCTCGCCGGATCCATTCCTAGGGATCCTAGGGATCACGCAATCGTGTCCGTTCATCGTATATCGTGCGGTCATAAATCATTTAAAATTTAAAATTTAAAATTCAAATATAAATAGTACCTAACGAAAACTAACCGCACGATATACGATAAACGGACTACGATTAAGTGATCCCTAAGGAATGGATCCTGCGAGGATCCTTGTTCCAGCACCATCATCCAGCTGATGAAGAAAAGTAGTAAAAGTACAAAAGTCTCTCTCGCTAGCGATATGAAAGGCCGAGTACATATTATTGACTTAATTACTAATCAAACAAGCAACCGCAAATATAGCAAGAAAATGAAACTTCCGGAGTCCTTCCTTGTAACAAGAATGTAACAGTGCTGGTGTCCCTTTCCTTGTAACAAGGATGCTATATTTCGACACATTCATGTTAATATGTAAAATGTGGTCAAAGCCAAGGCCAATACGTGTTCATTAGACAAAGGCTACGAACATGTAATTAACTTTTCGTACCAAGCTTTTGGACTTTGTTGGGCTTCTGACAAAAATAGTCGCATTATAAGTCGGTGGTGTGTTACTGTCAGAGGATTACGAAAGCTAATTCTTGAAAGCTTTCAACACAAAGGGAAGAAAAGGGGTGTATAATTAATCGACGACATTTCTTAGGCTTCACGCTTGAAAGGTGAAACCTATTCACATAAAGTGTAAAACTACAGCTACTGTCGTATAAATAAAGCAGATTGATGAACAAAGCATCAATCTTTTATGTAATTTATTGCCTTTTCTTTGCTAATTGAGTCATAAAATGTCCTTTTTGGTTTATATCTCCTTAATAATCAATTTTAATCTAACGCTAGACCTAGTAACGTAGGTTTGTAACTAAGTAAATCAATAGAATGAGTGTATGAAAAGGTTGAGCCTAGCTCTAGCCCTAACAGGGTACACCCTACCCGCCACAGATAGGTAGTAAGCACCCAAATGATTTGAAGTATGATCAATTTTAATCTTACATATTTAATTAAACAAACAAAATGACTTAATACTAATCTAATCTAGCTAGTTTTTAATCATGTCTAATTCAAATTGAGAAACATTTAATAAACTAAAGAACTAATGATTCTTGGGCTGGTGTCTTTCTTTGTTTAGCGGTAATGCTTGGGCTCTGATAAAAAAAAAAAAAAGAACTTATGACTCCAACCCTTTCATATTTAAACCAAACTCATATATATACACACACTGTCAGAAATTTTAGCTTGCCTTACCAAATATTGGGAGACGAAATATATTTCGTCGGTTAAACGTTTCTTATAGGACGGACTATAGCGACGGTACGGCAACGTGGGAGACGAAATATATTTACGGCAACGTTAGTCATCAAAATTTTGGTCGACTGAAAGTCTTTACACAACGACCATAGTTCGTAGGTGAAGAAACTACTCATAAGATAAAATTTTGGTGCCAAGAAGGAAATGTTTTAACCGACGAACAAATGTGTCATCGTGACAATAAAATTTAGCCGATGAAGGAGTATGTTGGGTAACTTTTCTTGAGGTGGTCAAAAGTCCACTGGCCACCATGTGTCAAAAAGTCCACTGCTTGAAAATTACGCAACATATGCTAAGGAGTTTGTCGAGTAAAGTCTCAGTTGCAGTTTATAAGTCTGTGCCTTTCCTTTCTTTTTCTCATCCATACATTCATTTTCCTCCACCATCTCCTGCGCCCTCATTTTCATCTTTCTCCCTTCTCTCTTTCTTCTTCGATTCAAGACCATTGTGCCTAAACCCTGAACACAAGTTTATGAAAAAGCATCAGCAAACGCATGTCTGTTATGGCCGGAGGTCTAGGGAGTTTATTGAGAGGATACTACTGGAATGTGCAAGAACATGGTGAGGATACCACTGTAAGGCCGAAGACAGTGGTGAACAAAAGTTACTCAGATTTCTTGCATGTGGAAGAAATTGGGAGGATACAACCGTAATGGGCAAAATGCCCTAAATCGTAAGGCTAGGCAAGTCAATAAAAAAGGCTCAGCCTTGTTTATAAAGCTTAGGCGGAATTGGTTTTAAAAGTGTTCCTAGTGATATATATATATATATATATATCTAAGGAAAGAAATACATTTTCAATTAAACTAAAGACTATTATGTTTTGGCACGGTTGATGCTCTTTAATTAGAGCATGTGAAGGATGGAAGCCAAGTACCTCTCACATGTCAGTTTACTTCTCTATGTGCCAAAGCATACCTTGGAATAATGTCCTTGGTTTGAAAAAAAATGCACCTGAACGTGGCTATTTTTCGATGCTGACTCTTTTGGTTTGATTTAGGTTTAATTAAATGTGATGCATTGAATTAACCATGAGGGAAAAGGAAAAATTTTAAGGAGTTGAAATGAACTATGCAAGTGCCTCTAACAGTGACCTGATCAGTACAAGTGTATGTCTGTGGGTGTAAAAGGAAACAAATATTTCTTTTATTTGGGCTAATATTGGGCTCAACTTGAAATCCAAAGAAAAAGAAAAATACTTGTAACCCATTTTAGACATTGCTTTGATAAAATGATTCAAATTAGGATTGGCAAAACAGATGAAACGAAAGCCCAAATATTAAATGACATTTTCTCGCACACTTCCTTATGCTTCACATATTAGTAGTAAATGATTTTCGCACATATATATATATATATATATATATTTTTTTTTTGTCTCTTTCACACTCTTTTTTATTACTAATCATCAAATTAAATAAATCAAACGAAAACAACAAACAACAGATGTGAAAACAACATATGTGTGTAGAAGGAGAAGAAAAGTGTGTTTATCATTTACCTTTTGTTTTAGGTAACGATTTTGACATTTACTTTTAGTTATGTCCATTTCACATGAATGGTAGGAAACTAACAATAGAACGTGAAAATCAATAGCCTCTAAGAGAATTTGATTCTTATTACACATTTATTTATTTTCACAAATGTTCAAAATGCAGACCCTACAAAATGGGCATAAGTTATGCCTCTCACTCTCACATTCATTTTCATCCTGTCTTTAGTTTACAGAAGATGAAATTCTCAGGGAAACCAAAAAAGATGGTCACTTTAAACCCAAGGCTCAATTGCTCATCGACTCTGTCTCGTTCCATCCTTGGTCTAAGCCGAAGGGCACGATTGAAAACTGCTAATATCATAAGACATGTCTCATCCATGGCGTATCTTAGGCCACTTTCGCCAAAGCAATGCTCAGACTTCATAGGCCTAAAACTCCATTATGCCAATGGGCCCTAACTGAGTGAGGAGACTCTAGAACTAAGAGAGGAACTTGCCTTCATCCCAATACGCTACCATAGCATAAGATATATTGTTCAACAACATTTGGGACCAATGATGCAATATACTCTATGGAAATAGTATAACACATGACATTATATCATTAGTTCGGGACACTAACATATAACATACCGAAAGGTGTAGGTAAGTGCATGAATCTACCAAGATTCAAAAAGAGAAATTAAAGCCCTAAGTCAACTAGTGAATTAGGGTTGTGTTCGGTTTCATTCCGTTCAGGTTTTTGTCAAAACCAAAAATTAAATCGAAATTATTGTTCGGTTCAATTTGGTTTTCTTCGGATTTTTTTCTTTAGTTTGTTTTCGAAGAGAAGAATTCAATGTTCCGAAAGTGAATTTTCTGCTTACGTTTACAGGTGATTGGAGATGGCTAAGGTAATTTGGAATGAAAATATTCCTTCTTGTGAAGAAGAAAGCGAGATTTTAAAGCCTACAAATAAGCGGCAGCTCAACAATCTCCAACTTTGCATCTTGTATGTGTGTGTGTGTATATATTATTTTCTTTTTTCTCTTATTATTTTCTCCTTTACATTCTTTACTTTTGTTAGCATTAATTAGCTTCTTCATCTCTTGCATGTACAGAGGGATGGAATCGATGGATGACCTTAGGAAAACATCATCATGACTATATTAAAACAAGGAATGAATCAAGCTACAAACAGGAAGGCCTTTATGCTTAGTCGCGTTTATACGTATTCACCCACACTAAAGAGAATCCTTAAATTTCCTTGGAATTTATCATGAAGGGGAATGGTGCCTTTATGCTTCTACTCAATTATAATACTTAAATCTTTTTCAAGTTAAACAAAAAATTAAAATAATTCACACTATTTTTGAAACGTAACTAAAATAATCCACACTATTTTTGAAACCACAAACTATCTCACACTATTTTTGAAACTAAGCCATAATAGCCCACACTATTTGTGGAAGGGAACAAAATAAATACTATTTCTAAAACTACATCAAAATAATCAACACTATTTCTGAAACTGAACCAAAATAACCCATACTATTTTTGGAACTATAGCAAAATTACACACTACTTCTGAAAACTGAACCAAAATAACCCACACTATTTCTGGAAAGAAACAAAATACAAGTACAAAAAACACTTTGGCGTGACGCAGGTCCTTCGTCGCGAAAAGTCAAAAAACCTTCAAGCAAACGAACCTTTGTCGCGTGCCAACCGTCGCACCAAGGCAGTGATAGAAGGATTGGCGCGACAAAGATGTAACCTACGTTGCACAAAGTGGCTTTGCACGACATAAGAGGTGCATCGTGCAAAGTGACTTTGCGCGACGTAGTCATGCGTTGCGCAAACCCTTTTTTTTATTTTGGTCAAAAAAATTTTTTTTTTTAATTTTTATTAAATATTGTAATTAAATTCTAAACAATAATTAATTAACCAAGCAAAAGTACTTAATTATAAAATATATGAAAATGTACATACAAGATGTTCGAACAAAAAAGAAAAAACTACAAGTAGTCTTCTAGGTTTGATACATCATGCTATTGGTTATCAGCAGGGCGGGGTGGCTCTGAGGTCGAAGGTGGAGCAAGATGAAGTGCTGGTAGCGAGATTTGAAGGTAGGACATTTGTATGGCTCGTACAAGATCTATCACTGTCCCGGCATAGTTCCTCATCTCCTCGCCCTGGCCCTCATCTACTCTTCTTGGACCGCAAGCTAACCCCTTAGGGTTATCACTTCCTCCTTCAATGCATCGACCTCTGTTGTGTTTGATCCGGAAGAAGAGGCACTTGTCTCACGAACCCACTTTCCCCATACATCAAACAACCTTACCATGACGACGATCGAAGTTCTGATCCAGGACATCAGTCATGATCTGAAAACCTACATCCTCATGTACCGCAATGTTGCTTCTTAGAGAACAGCAATGCTCTTTTCCACCATAACAGCTTGTAATAATAAAGAAAAACATATAATGTTTAATAACAAAATATAAATAATATTTGAACAATTCATACATATAAGAATAATAATAATTACATATACTTACATGAAGCTGCTTAGTGGTCTCATTACCAGGTCGAACATAAATGTCCTTGAACATGTCAATCTCTGGGAACTTAGAACCCTCCTGAAGAAAAAAAAAAACATTAAGAAAATTTTATTAATCAATAATAATATATAAATTGTATAAAATTTCAAAGTTAATATACTTTTACTTGACATTGTGCCTCAAGCCTATACGAAAAGGGCATCAAACCGGAATGGTGGAGAAGTTTCTTTGACTCCTGAGCTTTCTTGCCAAGAACAGATTTCTTCTGTTAAACACACAATATACATGTTAGTGCTACTATTTGAAATAAATTAATAAAAAATAAGCTTAAAAAATAAGTAAAACAATAATAAATTATTATTAAAATATTATGTACAAACCACAAAATTTGGGTACTTAAAATGTTTGCAAAGCCATTGCCAATCCTCCGGCCGGTCCTACAACTCGCTTGGAACATGTAGGCGAGCAATATTCGGATCATCCCATCACTTAAAATATGTGTGAAAATTGTTCGTCCAATGTTTGTACCGGGTTGCTAAGGTTTTCTCTAAGTAGGCCATGGTCTCGAGGGATATGTCCTGAAGATCATAAATGACCTATGAATATGAAAAACAATAAAATAATAATCAGAAATTTAATAAAATTAAGATAATATATTTTGGTTTTTAATATTTGTAAACAAAATTTAAAAAATGATAAAGGCTAAAAATTAATATACTAACCGACAACTTGTCTCACACCAGTTTCTTCGTCTCATAGGGAATTTTTGCCCAAGACTCCCACTGAAAAGGACAATTTTGTCGAATAACAACACCACAACTACTGCGACGTTGCTATGCTGCTGTGAGGTAGCCGCTTCACGATGTCACAGGTCATACACAATCTTGATCTTGGAGGCAGCCTGACGTACGTTCTGTGCCTGCTTCAGCATTCGACTAGGCCCCTTGGTGTTTTTTTTAGCTGGCCAAAAATACTTAAAAGGTGAAAACCCTATGCTTAAATTTGTACAAAAAATTCGACACAACCTCCTTTAATAGTTAAGCATTTCCCAAAACCTTAAAACAGTAAAATAACAGTAATTCACAACCTGCAACAGATTTTCACAATTCAACAAATTTTCACCATCATAACAATATTAGTTTTAAAATGAACAAAAAAAAAAAAAAAAAAAAACATCGTGGTGAGAATTAGAAAAAACTACCTGGCTAGGAGGCCTTACCCTTAACTCTAGATGCTGAGGAAGTGTCATCAGAAGGCTCCGGCTCGCGACGACGCCGATGAGGCCATCGTGCACTGAACGACTAAACCGACACTAATGAGGGGTGTAGGCTCCCCATTTAATGGAGCACTCACGGCTGGAGCAATAGATGGTGATAATGTGGGAGGCGCATTGGTCACACTCCGACAATGAGTGATCAACTGTGACATCTATACACCTTTTGAACCATAAAAATATAACATTGGAAACTAATCCTTTCTTGCATTTGAAACCATGTGTGAAAAAAGCAAAGAAAACTAAACAAACATTAACCGAAGATTAAAAAGTGTAATGAATCCAAGGCAACACGATTGATTAAAAAGAGTCAAACCTAAACCAAGAGACCTATCCTAATCTGTCAAACCCCCAACCTAACTTTCTATAATTTGATCTCCTAGGCTTAGTGTGTTTAATCACAACAATGACTAATCGAAGGCAGCACGATGGACTGTTTTTTTTACTGCATATAATTCGATCTCCTAGGCTTAGTGTGTTTAATCACAACAATTACTAATCAAAGGCAGCACGATGGACTTTTTTTTTACTGGGTATAATTCGATCTCCCAAGCTTGGTGTGTTTAATCACAACAATTACTAATCGAAACGACTAAAGAAAACAAATTACCAAATCCATAATCCTTTGCAAATAGAGCCAAGTTAGTACCTCTACTTATCAAGAACTTAATTCTACGTACACACGAAGATCGACTTAAGACAATATCAGATCACTATCCAATGCTTAATTCACATCCAAATATCCAATTTCCTCAAACAAAAAAAATATACAATTTAAGTAAATAACGTGCAGACAAGATTCACTTTAATCAAAATCCACATCGGATTACTGGTTTTCTCATCAAAATTCAAGCATCAGCATATGACTTGAAGAAAACAAACAGAAACCAACAAGGCAAAGAAAACTGATCCTTTATTGCATTTGAAACTAGAAGAAAAAAGCAAAGAAAACTGAACAAATAAACTAGGCCTTGTTGGCTTTGGAATTTTGGGAAAAACAAAAAGTACACACTTAACGGATGACTTTAATTAAGACAGCGAAGAAGACAACCTGAAAGCAATAACCTATATTGGAAGATAAAATCACCTTTTGGATGTTCCCACAAAGCAATGAACCAACGCACCACCACCAGATCTTGTAGCTTCATCAATATAATAGATGCACTCATCAAAGTCCTATAGATGAATAGAAAATGATAAGTTCCCATAATGGGGTTATTTAAATGAGTGTATTATGCACTTACACATGGATGGCAATTGATGTATAAGCACCGATTTTTATTGATGGATAGTGATTTTGAAGTTTTGAATCCTCCAAATAAGGTATGACTCGATTTATGGACATTTTGTTTGTTTGCTTCTTCTTTGGATTAAATTTCATATAATATTGTATTTGTTTTTCTTTGCTGTCTGTCTGCCCCCAAAACACCGTTGCAAGGACTTCTGATTAGTAATGCAAAGATGGAGCATGCATCGCATTCTATGGCAAATTTAAATCTATGGAAGGATCTCTTGGATCCCAAGTCTATGGATGAGTTTGGTAGCAGAAAAAAAAATAAAAAAAAAAGCCATGGAAATGCTAGTTATGTGCAATTATACAGGGGCAAAGGACGCCTCTTTGAAGGAAAAAACATTCAGTTAGAGATGTTATTTTATAAAGGGAATGGGTGTAAAGATAACTTTACATTTTGAATTAGGTTTGAGAAGGTAGTTTAGGTAATAAATTTGGGTTTAAAGAGATATTAATTCTTTAATTAAAAAAAATATGGATGAAGAGAGTAAGTTGGATATAGAAAGAAATTAGATGAGTTCAAATAAAATTTCCTTTTTGTTTATTAGTTTGTCACGTGTGGTAGTTGGAACAATGAAAGGGGAATGGTGGACGGCAGAGGAAAAAGGGGATGGTGGACGCCAATTCATCACCTTCATATTTAATAAGGTAACATGCTTTCTGTCTTCCAATAAAAAAATTAAAAAATTAAAAAAAAAAAAAAAAAAAAAAAACATGCTTTCTCCATCATAAAAAGGGTAACAGGCTTTCTGTTAGCGGCAAGTTTGTTAAAAAAATATTTATTGTGTTGGACTTTTAGTTCAGCAGTGAGTTTTCATGTTTGCAGGGCTTGGTATATGAATAGTTTGTCCTTAAGATTAAATTTTAAGTTCTTTTGGTTAAATAATAGTTTAGTGTTGTTGTTAGTTAAATTAAGTTAGACTAAGCCCTTTTCATTAAAACTCTCATAAAAGAACGGTGGTGTTGATCTCTTGCATGACGGTGTGGGTTCAAACCCCGTCAATGGCTAATCTAACACCTAATCTAACAAAATCTATCTTTTGAAAAAAATAAAAAATAAAAAATAAAAGAAAGGATGAATTGAAAGAAAACTATAGTAGGGTCATTGAGGGTTCAATTGAATTAGATGAATTATTAGATAGAAAAGTGGATGGGTTATGATAGGATTTTTAGTACCTACACAAATAGTGTTAAAAACACTTAAAAATACTTGCAAGAGAATAAAGTAGTTGTAGTATGAATGGCTCAAGCAAAATCCTTTTCCATAGGTATTGAATGAATAATTTGTATTTAAACTAATCCTTAATTAATTATTCAAAATAAAGTTTAAAAAAGATTGATTTTATGACTTAAAATAATAAAAATGAATTTTAATAAAAATAATTAAATAAATCCGCAAGAGAAAAATAACTAAAAGAAAACATTTTTGAAAATCAATTTAAAAAGACACCAGGGTTCCGCCATCACTAATACCAATCATATTGCAATTTTACCAATTACTTAAGAATTTCCACATACATGCTTTGAAGGTTAGGCTTTCCTAATGCATACTTTCCTTGGGACATTCAGGTGAAAATTAATGTATATTTAGCATGCAACCCGTCTGTCATGTTTAGATTAAATATAAACATGCAAGACTCATTAAGTTTTGTGGAAACCCTTTGAAAAACCATGCAACACTTAAGAGCATGATGTTTGCTTAAGTGAACTTACAATTACTAATCACAAGAAGCCCTCCTCAATTTTAGGGTGATGTTCCAACAGGAAGTGTATCACATTACTTGTCTAATTACCCTAATGGTCGTGAATCATTAAGACAATTAGATAGTTTAAACATGGTAATCGATAATTCAAAGCAAGCATGCATCAATTAATAAGCAAATTAATAAAATCACATATTCATGTTAAGGCTCGTGGCCTCACCCTAGCAAAAAGACTAGTTATGCATAATCATGAAGAAAAATAGTATTAAGAATATGGATAGAAAACACCTTATAAATAAACTTGAATCGTCAAAAGCTATCTAAGCCGATTTCTCCAAAATAGTGCGTACAAAACCCGAATGGCTAATTGGCCTTATTTATACTACTACAAAATACAATCCTTCCTAGAAAATGTCTTCTAAAATCTAGAAAACAAAATAACAAAAGGCTAACTTAAAATCACAGTCCAAATCAACTAAGAAAATTTGGCCAGTAAAGAACAAGCCATGTTTCGACACCATCAGTCCTCCAAATTAGGCCCAAAACGACTCGAACTACAACTTAGGACGTTCTAAACATCTTTGCAGAAGAGTTCGAACCCAAAAACCATCATCTTTCAGCCAAATCTCTCAAATAAGGCCTACAGCTTAATCTGACAGTACTGCACTCTGGTCCTTGAATTCTTTGCCATAAATTAACCGCTTGGTAGAAAATTTGAAACTTTGATACGAACAATTTGAGAGACTGATGAACATCTCCAATTAGAATTGCTCCAAAATTTCCCCGTTTGGTCACTTTTTGCTTAAGAGGAAGTTGCATGTCCTACATTGAAAATATGACGCAAAGTATCAAAATCTCACCAAATAATTACCAAAACGTACTAAGGATAGAGGAAAATATGTAGTATGAAATCAACTCATCAGGTTATGTCGGTTGGGGTGAGGCACATGGGAATTTTTTCTAAAGGTTTTAGTATTCTATAAATATTATTTATATTGGTTGAGAGTAAACTACAACTTGCTCTAAATTGAGATTTACACATATTGCCACACAATTTCTCCAAATCAGATGAAAATCAGTAGCACCACCAAGAAAGGATAAAAATTAAAAAAAGAGAACCCATATAGATGACGTAGTCGCACAAACTTAAAATCAGGCTAGAAAAGCCGGTGAAATCCTTGCACAAATGCAAGGATTGACAAGAGCTTGCACCTTTGCAAGGAATGATAAAATCCAACAAAAGGAGGCTGGGATTAACTAGTCTCCACAAAAGCTTATGAGAGTGTAGACACGCAAATTTCGGTGAAATAAATACTCATTGACACATAAATTTTTGATATGCCAAGGCTTGTGTGGCATGCGTTATGTGTCTAACAAATCACACATGACATGTGCTTCATCAAAATCGGACGAGTCATCCAAAGGGACACATGTTGACACTTGGTGAAAACTAATTAAGGAATTATCTTTATTAATTTATATAAATCAAATTAATTGATTTAAAACTCCAAATTAAGGATGAAATATGATTGATTTATTTGATTTAAATCAAAGATAATTTGATTAAATCAAAGATTATTTAATTAAATCAAAGATAATTTGATTAAATAAAAGATTATTCAATTAAATAAAAGATTATTTGATGAATTCAAATCACAAACCAATCCTCAAAACAAGTCATGATTCTTTCGTCAATGAATCAAGTCCATAATTAAGGCCAAAACCAATAGTAAGCAAGACTTGGCGTATAAATATGAGGCTCCAAGACAAAGAAAGGGGCTCATAAGTCATCCGCCTACACCTAGACGCTCAAACTCTCAAGCCTCAAACACCCTTAAATACTCAGAAGATTCCAAAAACTCTTTTCATTCTTCATCGCACTAGTGAAGAACCACCAAACACCCCTACAGGTGCTAGTTCCTCTATCGCCACAAGCCAAAATTTTAAGTTGTTTGTTCATTTGAGATCAAGTCACTGCGAACCTCGGATCAACAACACACACACTTTTCACCCCGGAGATCGAATCAGAGGTATCAAATTTGTAACAAAAATTGTAACCCTACATTTTACATTAATACAAAATTTATTTTATACACATATTCTTGTTTCATTTGTCGCATGAATTTCGTGTTTACGGGGGGGAAGACCCTTGGAAGCAAATGATTTTTACATAAATGGTGGTTTGGGTTTTGGAATGAGAAAAGGAAGGACAGATGGGGTTTAGACAACGAGGTTTGTTTTGCAGCGACCGATGATTTGACTTTGGAATTCCCAAACTGCGATAGGGGTAAGGTTACGTGTAAAATTTGTAAACGGCATTGCTTTAAGATAATTCGGTTTTTGAACCACTAAAATTGAAACCGAACCAATAAATTTTGGTTTGATTTGGTTTTTTAATTTGGTTTGGTTTTTTCTGATTTCGTTTGGTGTTCGGTTCAACTTTTTCTCAGTTTTCAGTTTTTCCAACCCACCCCTAAGTGGATTATTTCTGTCAATAACGGTGTTATCCTAGCATATTTTATCTCAATTATAGATTACTTGTTTTCAAATAAAAAAATAAAAAATAAAAAACTTGTCTTATGAGGAAGATATTGTAATATTTCCTTTTAATATTTTCCTTAAGAGTTTAGGGTTTTCATGCTATATATCCTAATTTATTACAAATTAAAAAATAATCCCTTAATTTTCCCTGCATCAAAGTCCTTCTCAAGAGGTAGATTTCTTATCTTGATAAAAGATCAAGCAAAAGCTCATCCACCAAATACTCTGACAAGGCAATCTCTATTTCCAAACCCAGCTCCTCTTGCTCAAACTCAAACTTGTTCCACCTCCTTCCTTCGTGCATATCTCTCACACAAGCTTCCTTGTTGTGCTCTAGTGATCCCCAGTCCCCACTCATCCAAACTCTTGCTTTGCTAATCATTTCCCTATTAAACCCATCTTCTTTTTTATTTCTTTGAGCACTCATTTCTTCTCTAAAGAAATCAAACAATAGTTGATCTTCTACTAGTTCCAGCTCCCAGCTCTTTAGGTCTGAGCAGCTTGCTTTGCAATGATTTAACAGCTCCATTGCCCTTTCTGCTGTTTCGTCATCTTCTTCAAAGTTGGTTCTTTCTTCGAACGACATTGATGTGTCTAAGTTGATAGGATCCACTGTTACAAGACTCTCAAAGAGCTTGATCTTCTGCATAAGCATTTCTTTTGTCCCTGTTAAAATTTGATACAATGTTAGCATCATACTTAAGAAAAGAAAGAAAAAATTGTGCAAGCAATCTGAAGAAAGAAAGAAAAAAGGGCTCACAACACAATTCATGCCACTAGGACAACTATTCTAAATATCCCAAGGGCTAGCTAGCTGGTTACCGTCCAGATTAATCCCTAGGCTTTTGAAATTTAATAAAGGATGCCTAGACCGCTTAGGTCGCTACTCACACTTAACAAAGAAAACCTACAATAATTACGTTACCAAAAAAACAAAACTCCTTGACTAAATAAGGCTTGAACCACAAGTAATTTCACTAGGGGACTTGGGTGACTTGTCCAGACTGAAGTAATATGAATGACTTGTCTCACTTCAGTCGGGATTTTCAATGCTTGTTATAGAGAGAAAGAAGGAAGAAGACACGTACTCTCCATATTGGCGAGGCTTTGATCAAAATTACTTGAAAATGACGAGTCTTCATCTTCCCCAAATTGAAAACCAATCACTGAAACTGGGCTGTGCTGCTCATCTTCTTCATCACACAGTGGTAGCTCAACCTGCCACATACAAAATTCAATTCAGTACGTACATGATAGAATATAAATGCTTATCACAAAATTTGAATTTGATAGTCAACATTATCATGTCGTTTTATACAAGTGATATTAAGAAAGGGAGACAATCAAATATAGAACATCATGAGTAAGGAAGAACGCCCTTAATAATTTAGGCAGACAGATTGGAGAGTCCTTTTGGTCAAATATGTCACTGGGCCATGCCCCTTTGCCTAGTGATAGAAGTGTTCTTACCTCAAAAGTAACTAAATCACAATATTCAATCGTGTTGACAAAAAAAAAAAAAAAAAAAAAAATAGTGGCAGTGTTGTTTTGGTATACTTTTGTATATTTCAGAACTAAATCCTAAACAATTAACAAGAAGTACTTTGGGATCTAAACTTATTTAAATTAATGGTGACTTGCATTTTGTCTGATATGCACTGTGCAACTGCTTAGCAAAAATTTGAATCGAATATCCTAAACAATTAACAAGAAGTACTTTGGGATCTAAACTTATTTAAATTAATGGTGACTTGCATTTTGTCTGATATGCACTGTGCAACTGCTTAGCAAAAATTTGAATCGAAACAATTAAAGATAATGTTAATCAAGAAATATAACATAAAATTAATAGTTGTCAGTAATCCGTTTATTTGCAAATTGTGTTTAACAGAGCTTAAGCAGCCATTGTTTTTCACTAAAGACAATTTTACTAATCATGTTTATTTAAATATAGACATTTCCGATACAAGTACAGCCAAAGCTTAGCATCTAAGGATCCTCAACAGCAGACACACAATATAAATTTAGATCGCGGTGCACTAAATAATTGACGTACCTTGGGTCCCAATGCGGCGTAACTTCCTGTCCCTGATGTAGCCTCCATGGAATCCCTGCCGACACATGGTGAATATTTTTTACTATCCTCCTGATAGTCAGGGTCAGAGTTGCCACCCCAAGGCGGTAAAAATTCCGAGGTAAAATCACTGTCACACCAGCTCGACCCATTGCTGCTGCTATTACTACTACACGTAGTACATGTGGTGGTGGAGCCTGTTATGGTGGTGCTTGAGGTACAGTGCAGAGGTGAAGAAACATAATCCAAAGGTGGAGGTGGAGGCAACTTCTCATCGCGGAAGGATGTCCACCGTATGATGTCCTTGACTCTCACGGTAATTTGGACTTGGCTTTGACTACCTTGTTTCCTTGATGATCTTGGTGAGTTCTGTTTTGACTGCAGCAGCCTCCTTGAGAGGCTTCTAGGTAAAAACGAGGGGGGTTTTACCGCGGTAAATGGCATGTTTTTAACTGCATTCATGAGAGAGTGGAATGCTGAGATTGTGGTCCAGGCAGCCCTTGATCTGCTTCTGAGTAGTTTTCTGGAAATGGTAGTGGTATTTTCTGAACATGAGTTTTGGGTTTTGGGGGCATTGCTTGGATTGGATGGTAACTGTCTTGGAAATGATATGAAACCACTTGAAGAACATGAGTTAGAATTTTCACCGAGGAAATCTTTGAGAAGCATTCTTGGCCTGCGCTCTATTGGAAAAAGGCTTTCTTTGATGTTGGTCATGCACATTTATTTTTTGAAGATGAATAAATGAAGAAATTGAGAGAATAATTGTTACCCAACAAGGAATTTATGTAGTTTGACAACTCACAAATCAAAATACTTCAAGCCTTTAAAATGGACGATCGCGATGATCAATTTAACATGACAAAAGCAACATAATAAACGATAAAATAGATGAAAGAACAATTAGAACATGAATGTGCAAGTGGAGAGGAAGTATTGAACAAATGAAAGTGAAGCAAATATTTTGGGGAAGTGAAGTGGGAGAGTGCAGAATGAAATTGAAAGAGGATAGGAAGGAGGGGGTTATATTTATAAGGGTTAGTGAGAAATGATGAGAAGTAGAATAGAAAGGGAGAGGTAGCTTTTTACTTCTTTCGGGTGAGGATCTCCAGGTAGTACTATTCATCCATGCAAAATGTCTTTTTATTGGGGGGTTAATTAAGTAAAAGAAAATGTTGAGAAGGTGTGTGGATCGTGCATTGGAGAATAAAAAATTGGGAAAATAAATAAAAAAATTTGGGGAAAATGACACAAAAGTGTAGAGGGTGGATGCTTCTGTTTTGCAGTTAATTTAAAGTGGAAGGAGACTGATTCTGACTGAGTGAGTCAGTGAGTCAGTGAGTGTTGATTTTGGGAGATCTCTTGGTTTTTGAGATAAGGGGGGTTGACCCCTTTAAATCATATTTTTGTGATGTTTGATAAATATCTGTACTTTGTGTAGCGTGAGTACATGAGTCCCGTTGTTCTAGATCCGATGGTTCAAAAAACTTGTGATTCACCTGCTGTTTGATTATAATTTAATAATAAAGAATAATGTGAAATAAAAAAATATATATATAAATAATCACATTTTATTAAATTTAAATCGAATTGTGAGTGATTACAATTCATTCGAACTAGTTTAACTGAAGAAGACTCATGAGTCATGATCATACATTCACATGCAGGATATTGGATCTGTACTACTAACACATGGAGATTGATTGTATGGTTCCCAATCTGTCCTTACTAATTTCTAGAAAGATTATGATCATTAGTCCTATTGCCACTAGCAATTGGCAGAGAGATTTTCTGACAGTGTCTTGATTAGTACTTGTGATTAATAGAGCAAATTTGCATCAAATCAAGATTGATGTAGTATATAATTAGGCTAAAAGATACTGATCATGGTATAATGTACAAGGAATATGTTCCACTCTCTCAAACGATTGGCTTGATATGTTATTAGTCTATCAACCTAACTGTCTGATCTTGTAGATTTTTGTTCACATATAATGGTTAGTATATGTGAACATGACAAGGAAATTGCCCCTTACCGGGACATTTGTTCAAATATAAACATGAAACATGAGTAATTTTTTTATTGTTATTGTAACACTATAAATATGATATTTTTTTTTATATTTATATTACGACATGTGATGTGTTGATTGGTGTTCGACAAACACAGAAAAGAATCTATGGTAGCTTGTGTTGCAAGCATGGTCATACGGGTATATGATATGATCGATCAATTGCATTGTCCTTTGAGGATCTTTATCAAAATATTTGGAACTTGTCCACTAGCTCATGGCCAGGTCATTCAGGCAAGCATACGTGGCAAACTAAGCTTAATTATTTATTACTCATGCAATTGGCTGTGGGACCCAACAGTACGAGCATCCAGTGTTACATTTGAATCCTTATTGTCGGTGGAGAAATGTGGAGTCCGTACAAGATTTTCATGGCAGCAATCGTCTCTCATGCCACTAAGCTAGTGCACAATCTCATCAATGGAGTATGGAATGCCATCAATGGTTTTGACGTGTTCATTAAATGCTCACATTGTATGTCTCAACTTCCCATTGATGGAGAAATTGTTGCATCATGTATGATGCAACACTCTTTGACGAAAAAAAAAAGTGTAATAGCTGATTGTAAGATCGAAAAGAAAATACTTTACTCTCATATTGTAGGGATTCATTATTTCTTACAATACATGAATATGTAATAAGTGATTATAAGATCGAAAGGAAAATACTTTACTTCTTATATTGTAGGGATTCATTCCTTCTTTCAGATAACCCACAATATGATATGTTTGTATAAACATGTCTTGCCTTTTTATGATTTTTGTGTGTTACTAGTGCATTGTGTCATATTGTGATTCAAGGGATAATGGCACGTTGATTTGTCTAACATGTATAAATGGCTAAATGATCTCTAAATTGATTTTATTTATTTATTTTTATTTATACATTTGATCTTTATATGATGATAAAGAGAATGAACGGTTCCGATTATAAATTAAAATACGTTAATCATAAGTGGGAGACAAGTACGTTTCCCTTAAGATTGATAACAGTAATGGAGAAATGTACAGAGAGAGAATGTAGTGAGAGAAAGTAGAGAGAGAGTAAAAGAATATTTTATATGTTATCATATATCAGAATCTGTTTACATCAATCACTTATATATAAATACAACCTCCTTATAACTAACTCAATCTTCTCTACTCTACTAATGACACTTGGCACTATCATAACCATTCCTTATATTTTAACATTTCCCCTCAATCTTATGAAGGGAAGAACCCAACATAAGATTGGAACAATGAACCTGAAACTGAGATGAACATAAACCTTTGGTTAGCACATCAACACATTGTTATGTTGTAGAGACAAACTGAAGCATGATTGTCCTTGTTGAACTCATTCTCGAACAAAATGGCAATCTATCTCGATGTGTTTGGCTTTGGAATGAAGGATAGGATTAGTAACCAATGCCATGGCAGAAAGACTATCACAATGAAGGAGTGGAACAGATTGACATGAAATATGCAAATCTAGTAACAGTTGTTGAATCCATACAATTTCAGCAGTAGTGGTGGCCATAGCACGATATTCTGCTTCAGTAGACGACTGGCTCATTGTATGTTGTTTCTTGGAACTCCAAGAAATAGGATTAGAACCAAAAAACACTACAAAACCAGTTGTTGATTGCCTATCATTGGGGTCCCCAGCCTAATCAACATCAGTATATGCTTTAAGATCAAGAGATCCATGTGTAAAATTAATACCAAGATGCATAGTTCCACAGAGATATCGTAAAATCTATTTAACAACAATGGAATGATCTTCAAGAGGAGCATGCATAAACTGACATACATGTTTCACTGAATAGGCTATGACAGGCTTAGTAAAGGTTAGATATTGAAGAGCCCCAATGATATTTCTATATTTGAAAGGATCTGAGAATGAGGGGCTGCCATGATCCAACAGCTTGTGATTAGGATGGCATAGAGTAATGCACTGCTTGCAATGGAACATGTCGGTCTTGTGTAACAAATCCTTGATATACTTGGATTGATGAACAAAAATACCACTGGATTGATACTTGATCTGTAAACCAAGATCCTTCACATCAAACTCTGTAGTCAACTGATTTATCACACTTTGAACCTCAGCAACACTATTACCTGTAAGAATAATGTCATCCATATACAACAGAAGAATAACAATAGATTGATTCTCATACTTGACAAATAAACATGGATCAGTATAAGAGGATTTGAAACCCAAAGTGAGATGAAATTTGGTAAAACACTCATTCCTGGCTCGTGGAGCCTACTTCAACCTATATAGAGATCTCTGTAGTTTACACACATGTGTTGGGTGGATAGGATCTACAAAACCCTGAGGTTAAGCCATATAGACGTCCTCTTCAAGAAAGCCATGTAAAAAAGCATTTTTTATATCCAATTGTTTAAGTTTCCAGCCATTAGAAGCAATTAAAGAAAGTAGAAGTCTTACTGTGGTAGGTTTAACTACAGGACTGAAAGTCTCATAATAGTCTAACCCGGCTTATTGTGAAAACCCTTTAGCTACTAACCTGGCTTTGTACCAAGCAACAGTACCATCAGGATGTTTTTTTTATCATATAAATCCACTTACACCCAACCAAGTTCTTATTTGGAGGAAGAGGAACCAAGGTCTAAGTTTTCTGCTGAATAAAAACGTCCATTTCTTCTTTCATTGCACCTCGCCACTGTGACAATTTACATGCCGCAGAGTGGGACTGTAAGATCCCGTACTTTTAAAAATAAATATTTGTTATTATTATTTACCACGTGCCTAGCTCTTATCAGTACTAGACTTATTTATCTTGGGAGAGAAAAACAAGTGATTAGTAAGCAACTAGTGTGCTGATTTTTCAAGGCTATTTACTTGGACGTGTCATCCTTTGCACACATGCAACTGACACCTTCCATAACTAGTGACTAAGATCTTGATGCTACATTAGGTGTCACAAGGAAAGTATCACCTACTTACACATGTAGCAGTTTACGGATAGGACTTTATATATTTTATTGTATATTTTCCTTGGACCTCAAGTCTTGGAGCCGTTCTATTTCCCTATAAATAGGAGCAAAGGCTCCATTCTTTTGAAACCACAGAAGCATGCAATGCATGCATTACGTAGAGGTGATGTATATATATGTATGTACGTGTGTGGGTAGATATATTATATATGTATAGAGAGAGATAGCGAGCTAGGGTTTGAGGTTTGTGGAGATGTTAGTTGGGTTGTCTTGCCAAAGCTCATATTATTAAGGTGAGTGGTTTATGTAATATATTTAAAATATTCTTATTTTCTGATAAGCGAAAACCACGAGCTATTGTGGGTTTTCTATATTTGAAACCTTTATCTATTTTCAAGTTAAGCATGCTAGCTTTCGAGAAATATTTTGATGACTATATACATTTTGTGTTGTTGAGATTGTTCATGGAGCATGAGAACTTTAATGTTGCATTAATCCAAGGGATAAATGTAAACTGCACACAGAGACATTAGGAAAAATGGCCATTAGGAGTCATGTGGTGAGTTACAATTTATGAAGGATATAATGGACATGTAAAGGGATGATGTGATATGGAATTATTTGGCTAAAGCTTTGATATTATTATCCTATTTTATAGTGTGATTAAAATGGCAAGCTTGACTAGCATATTATATATTCTACTCACTGAGCGACGGTGGTTGTTGCTAGCCCCTCACCTATTATTTTACAGATGAGTTACTTGGCAAGATAGGTGTTTTTTTTTTGGCAGGACAGATATTGGAAGAATTGAGGTTGTGATTGAGGAGAAGTTTAAGGATTTTTTAATTTATTACTTTTGTACACCCTGTAAGGATTTTGGAGTTATTTTTAATAAGAGGAGTTCATTTTTCAACCCGTGTCAAATTTCCTTTTATTTATTTTTACTTTTATTCGCGTTCCGGGAGCGAAGTCTTATTTTTCCACCGACCTCGAGTTCGGGGCGTCACAAGGACTGAGGTTCTTGATCATCAGATTGAACTTCAACAAAAAAATCTTTCTTTTTCTTAAAAATACCCAACTTGGATCGAGTTTACATAGGATGAGTATTAACAGTAACAATAGAAACTTGTTGCAACTCAAAAACTTGAGACATATGAGGATAAGGATGTAACTTAGAAATGACTTGACCAGAAGAATCCACACTTAACATGTGATCCATTGAAAAAGAAGTATCCACTGGTAATGAGGAATTGGTACCAGAAGAAACAAACTCACTTATTGCTGAAGAACATACTGGAGGATTATGCTGAGAACTTGAATCCCTGGAAAACCCTTGGGGAAATGGTATAGGTACTAATGGAGGATGATGAAAGGAATTGGGGTGTACTATGGAAGGAATGAAAGCAGACTTGGAACCAGAGTTGAAAGTACTAGCCATATATGTTACAAGAAAATGACTTTCATCAAATATAACTTGCCTAGAGACAATAAGTTTATTGTCTTTAGGATTAAAACAGATAAACCCTTTATACTGAGCAACATATCCCAAAAATATGCTTTCATTGGTCTTTGGGTCAAGCTTATTAAATCTATAAGGCCTCAATGAGGGATAACAAGCACAACCAAAAATCTTCAAGTGATCTAGTTTGGGTGAAGAATGATATAACACTTCAAAAGGTGACTTCATAGACAATACAGGAGTAGGCATTCAATTAATGAGATATACAGCAGTGGCACATGCATGGTACCAAACCTTAGGAGGAAGACAAGCTTGTTGAAGAAGAGGGACAACTGTCTCTGTAATATGCCTATTTTTCCTCTCTACTACCCCATTTTGTTGAGGTGTGTAAGGGCAAGAATTACAATGCAAAATACCCTTGTCCTTAAGAAAATTTTGAAAATGAATCCCAATATACTCTCCACCACCATCACTTTGCAAGATTCTGATATGAACATTAAAGAAATTTTGCACAAAAGCTTGAAACTAGACAAAGAGACAAAAAACAGCAACTTTATTCATGATAGGAAATATCCATGTGTACCTAGTACATTCATCAATAAAGGACACATAATACCTATATTAGTGTGAATGACTTCAAAAGGAATTACAGACTTGGAAGCCAGAGAAGGAAAAGGTAGATTGGTAAACTTGCCTTGTAAACAAGCTTTACAAGTATGGGAAGAGTTTATACAAGTAAAAGGAATATCTGCCTTAGGACTGCCTTGACTACTAAATTAGCAGGATGACCCAATCTGCAATGCCAGGTTGTAAAATTTATTCTTTGTCCAATATATGCTAATGGAGAAACATGAGAAGACTTCAACATTGGTAAAAGATAGACAACATTGTTACTCAATCCTTGATACATAACTTTCTGAGTGACCTTGTCCTGTATGCACACAAAACTCATCAACAATACACCTACAATTATTATCCTTGCACAGTTGATGCATGGACAATAAATGTTGTGATAATTGAGGTACATGTAAGACAGATTTTAAATAAAGATTTTGAGATTGTAGTGGAAAAGTAGACTATCCAATATGAGCAATATGTAAACCTTCTCCATTAGCACCAGTGAAAGTATCAGAGGATGAGTAAGGAGTAGCCATTTGAATGTTAGACAAATCAGAAGTCATGTGATGTGTGGCCACTGAGTCAAGTAACCAATACTCTTGCTGTGGTGTAGAAGGAAAAAGAGTAGACCTTGTAGTTATAGTAATCGGAGAATGATTTTGGGAGCTCATCATTGTAGGATGAAATTGAGGTAGATTAACCAAAGTTGAAGGTGGAAATTGTGCAGGAAAAGTAGCCTGTCGAGAGTTGAGATAAGAATGAGAACCAGAGGGTTGAAACTACTTTAGAGAGAATGCTTGTGTTGATGAATAAAACTGTGGAGGCACCATTTAAGAAAAACCACTATTTCTGTCAAAACAAGTTGCAGCAGTATGCCCTTTCCTATTGCAGATTTGACACCCTTTTTGAAAACAATTAAGAGCACTATGACCTTTCCTATTGCATATTTGACAAATTTGAAAAGGTTGATACACTTGCTTAGTAGTCATAGGAGAATTGATAAACTGAAAGGAAAAGCCCTGACAATTACTTGATGAAGACTGCTGTGGAAATGAAGCATTAGTTTGTTAAGGTTGCTGAAAATTATTATAAAATTTCTTTCCTTTCCCCTTTGGTTTGAAGTTATTCCCCCTGAAATTGTTATAAGTCCCTGAACCACTCTGAGATACAAAGGCAAGATGACTATTCATCTGGAACATTTGATTTGGAAATGGCATTTGTTGGAACACTGGGATGTCTTCAATCCCAGTGTTCCAACAAATGCGCTATGTGTTCCAACAAATGTGCTATGTGCTACACCGCTATATGATCCCCTAACATCATAGACTAATTAGAAGCATACATGGCATATATTAGAGAAGCCTGTTTAATAACCTCTTCCAAAGTAGCCTCTTCATCTTTCAATTGCGATCTCAATTCTTTTAAAGACACAAGATTATCTTTGCCCCTTATAACTGCCTTGATAGTATTGGACTCTAGAGGAAGACCTTCACAATATCCTCATTTGAAATAAGCACTCCAACAACAGAAAGTTGATCCCTACAGTCCTTGATTTGCTGCAAATACAGATCAATGGACTCTGACCCTTTCTTTATGTTCTGCAAATCAATCTTTATTTGAACAATACTGGTTCTAGTCATGTTAGAAAAACTTTCCCCTTAGATTATTCCACATTTCCTGCGAACTCTGATAACTAATAACATAAGACAGGGCAACAATAGACAATGTAGCAGTGATGAGAGTCATGAGAGCTTTGTCATGAATCTTCCATACTTTGTAATCATCAGTAACATTGTGTGGATTAGTAACAGTTTCTTCCTCAGAATCAAAACCATGATATTTATCCGGGCAAGGAATGGATCCATCCACAAAACCAAAAATTCCATTTCCCTCTAATAAAAGTCCTATTTGAAAATTCCAGGTAACATAATTGGAATCATCCAATTTCATGGTGACAATGTTACCAAAACTAGGAATCAACGAAGAAATTGGTGATTGAGTAAGTGCTAATTGAGCAATAGTAACCATGATGAGAACTGCAAAAGGTCAACTTATCTTCAAGACTACGAAAGCAACCAAATCACACAATTCTTCAACAGCATTCTCCATAGATGAACATCAATACTTATGCAAGCAACATTTGCATCAAGAAACCAGATCAATCAACACAATATTCTCCAAACCAGATAAGATCAAGAAAATCGCGACAATTCAATTTAAGCAACAATCGCAAATGAGTGAGACAGAATGGCGATAAAACTACAACATAACACCTTTAAGCAACACAAGATAGCAATAATTAACGAAGTAATTTCAAGAAGAACAACCACCTACTCACATAAGAAAAATCCCCAAATTTTCTTAGGGCTTCAACCACCAACTGAGATCCTCAAAGTAATGAGAGCAATTACCACCAAGAACGAAGCACCAACAAGATGAGCAAAAGCACAAGAATCAAAAGCCAATAACGGTGTTACCCTTTGCCGGTGAAGATACCATGATAACAGCAATGGAGAAATGTAGAGAGAAAGAATGTAGTAAGAGAAAGTAAAGAGAGAGTAAGAGAGTATTCTGTATCTTTTCATATATCAAAATCTGTTTACATCAAGCACTTATATAAAAATACAACCTCCTCATAACTAAGTCAATCTTCTCTACTCTACTAATGACACTTGGCACTATCCTAACCATTCCTTATATTCTATCAAAGATAAAAAACACAAGCATTATCCATAATGAAATTACCTATAACTGAGCAACGACAATCTTGAGTTACACCAAACAGAAAGGGCCATAGAAGGATCACAAATGACAACCATTCAGAATGATGAGATATCATGTGATAAAAACAATTAGCTTAAGTAGTGAGGTTAAATTCTTATTGAAAGTTTGGTGGAGGGCTTGAGTATCGTATAAAGTGAAGATTTGTGTTTGACAGATTTGCTAGAACGCATTACCATCTCAGATAATTTAAGAAAAAAGAAAATCATCATGGACGAATCATGCATGATGCCATTTCCTCCGCAGTGCTGGCTGAGACTATGGCAGCAAGGGATGCAGTGTTTTTGGTTAGACAGAAACAACCACAAGCCACGATTTTGTGGGTGATACACTGTTTGTCATGGCAGCCCTCAAACATGGTGGTCAGAATGATTTTTCGCCGTTTGGAAATATATTACACGACACTAGAAAGATGATAAAGTCTTTGCAACAATGGAGAATTGAATTCAGTGGACAGAGATGACCAAAGTCGCTCACAGGTTAGCACAGATGAGTCTGAATTGTCATAATCCTATTCTTTGGTTTGAAGAACGTTCTGATGTAATCTTGGACCTTCTTTTTGAGGATAGTAACCCTTAATTTATTTAGTGTGGGACACTCTTTTTCTCTTCGACCAAGTTGAATTCCCTAGCAATGTTTTTATCGAGGCCCTTTGTATGCACCCAATCCTCAATGATTTTTACGTATTTCATCCATTAATGAATGTCATACCTCTTGAGATTCGCAAGTAGTGAGAATGAAATTTTGTTCGATACAACCATTCTCATTTACGGAAATAAAATAAAAACATATATGAGACGTGTCACCTACTGCTCTTAATAAAGCGAACCGATATTGAATTGTTAATGTATGAATACACTAAAATAATTGGGATGTAATAACTGCATAGAATTATAAGTTATCTATTTGTATCTTCTTTTATTTATTAAAATGTCCATGACTTATGTCGAGAGTTAATTCAGTTTAACCCATGACTTTGTCATTTTCCAGTGCATCACCAGTCATGAGTCATGAATTTGTTTTCGTGTCTAATGTCTATTACAATACCAATGCATGCATCCTTGCTATATATATATATATATATATATATTTTTTTTTTTTTTTTCTTTCTTTCTTTTTTTTCAGTTTGTTAAGATTATCACTTTGGCTTCGGAGTATCCAAAACTTGTCTGCAAATGATATATAGGTAATTGTTGTTGATATCTTTTTTTTTAGTACATCGATATTTTAATATTAGAAGGAGGGACAGTTTGGTTAAGCCACACAATGAGTAGCTTAATTTGGTATCGAATTCGTCATCCATGAGATTCAAACCTAAGATCTCTCACTTCTAAGCGAAAAAAACCCAGACCGTAGTACTGAGTGACAATTGTTAATATTTTAAAAACATTATTTTCCACTCTATTTGTGTGTATTTATTTTTTTTGTTATGTTTTTCTTAATAAGGAGTAGAGCATAATGATATGACATTTATCTTTAATATAATATATAGTATAGAGTCTGGGGTCAGACGATTAATAATTAGTGTCGCATTTACCATTCGTTTATGAAAATCAAACTTAAAACATCTCACTTAAAAATAAGAGAAATACTTTAAATATAATTAATGAATGCATTTCTCTTCAGGTTACTGTTAATTACTTCATTTAACAATTTGTAGAAGCTAGATATCCTAAAAACTCCTCATGATTCCTCTCGTCTTATTTATAATTTTGTTAACCTCATCCATACATTTTTACATTATGCCACACCTATATGTCTCTTTTGCTTTCCGTATTTAATATATACCCTCTTAATTCCATGCGATCCTGCATTTTTTTTTATACATTCCATAAGAGCATGTCTTTCTTGTTGTGATTTATCTTCTTAATTTTTTTTATTCATGTTCATCAAAACTAATATCATAGAATAAACAAGAGTCTTGTGTGAGTACGCCGGTATATAAGGCAACAAACATCAAAGGGATGAGGGAAATAAGGCAACAAACATCAAAGGGATGAGGGAAATGGTCGGTTGAGAGGGGCTATATACAAAGTTAGCCCTTTCTTTCCAAGGAGAATTAGAAGAAAGAAAGTCATGGCGATTCATGACATTTTCACTTTTACTAACATATAAGAAACAAAATGTGTGTCTCACCTTTAAGACAATAATTCAATGGGGTGTGTTATTCATATATCCTTTTTAACTTCTCAGACACAGTGGAGCTAAAAATAATCAATAGACGACACGTGAATTTTTGGGCAGAAAGGACAAAATTAACCTTGAGGAGCACTGGAATTCCTACGCGCGAGCAGTAGACAATCATCCCACAATCAAGTCAAAAGTGCCCAAAATAGGTATTTATTCAAAACCTATTTCATCCATCTTCTCCATAAGGTAACCCACAAAACATTCCTTTTAAATTATGTTAATTAGCTAATTAATTTATTTATTACCTAATTAATCTATTAATGGCTAATTAAACTACCAATTAACTACAGAATACACTCAAAAACACCACAAAAAGGCCGGCCACCTTCTCACCCCGTGCCCTATATATACTACCTCATTTTCTCTAAAAACCTAGGTCTACACTCTTGCTAAATACTCAAAATTATCCAAACACTTTTTCTTTCTAAATTCCAACTTTAGCATTGGAGGTTCTTCTGCCAAAGCCCCTCCATTCATTGTGGACACATGAGATTCTTGGCCTTGACCTAAGGTGTTATTTGTTTTGTAGGTGCAATTTTGTCCAAGAACAAGGAGGAAGAAATTTGCATTCACACACCTTTATAATTTTCGGCCGTCAGATCGGATGAATTGAAGAAGGTCAAAGGACACAAATTAACAAGAAGGGTTGGAGAAGCAAAAAGGGGTGTGTGGACAGCAAACCCCTAATCCAATACCCTACGTACCCAAAACAATAATCCAATACACTCAAACTAGGAATGAGATGACTTAAGAGAGTAGTTGATGTCATTCTCATTTTTTACTTCTCACATTCTTAATACGTAAAAGATGATGCTAGAGAGATTATCTACTTGATGTTAGAGAGATCATTTTTTTTTTTTTACGTTAAACAATAAGTTTTGTTAGATTAGTTACTGACAAGGTTTAAAACTTGACCCACCACCAACATTACAAAACCAAATACAGATTCTTCTTCTTCTGATTCGTTCATCTTTTTCGTCTTACTCTCACTCGGTAAGTAGGACGATGAATGTGTAAGCCAACTCTGCAGCCACTTCCCTCAGACCCATATTAGCAAATTCCAAAAGCAATGGGAGTCGGGGGTAAATTCTGGGACTTGCTAAAACCCAACGCCCGAAAAGAGGGTTTAGATTTCTTGAGGAACAAGCGGGTTGCTGTGGACCTCTCCTTTTGGATCGTACAGCACGAAACCGCCTTCAAGTACCGCGCATGAATTATGTCCATTTGTATATTTTTTTATTTGTTAAACTGTCCATGACTTTTGTCGAGAGTTAATTCAGTTTAACTCATGACTTTGTCATTTTCCAGTGCATCGCCACTCATGAGTAATGAATTTGTGTTCGTGTCTAATGTCTATAACAATACCAATGCATGCATCCTCGCTTCTTCTTTTTTTTGTTTGAGTTTGTTAGGATTATCACTTTGGCTTCAAAGTATCCAAAACTTGTCCGCAAATGATATATAGGTAATTGCTGTTGATATATATTTTTTAGTATATCGATATTTTTACACAAGAATGAGGGGGAGTTCGATTAAGTTACACAATGGGCAACCTAATTTAGTATTGAATTCACCATCCATTAGGTTTGAACGTAAGACCACTCACTTCTAAGCGAAGAGGAATACCACCACACCGTAATACTGAGTGACAATTGTTGTTAATATTTTAAAAACATTATTTTCCACTTTGTTTGTGTGTAATTTTTTTTTTTTTTTTGGTTATGTTTCTATTAATGAGGAGCAGACCAGAATATGACATTTATTTTTAATATGTTGTAAGCATTAGTGGCTGACCACTAAATGATGTAATGGATGACTATATCAACCACTTTAGAACACTGTAGCTTAGGTGGCAGCAAGGCAACAAGCACTATCATTTGTGCCTATAAAAAGGAATGTTGAGGATGAGAGCAAACAAATAGAAGCCACAAGGCTCACGGAAGAGGAAGAAGAGAGGAGATAATAGAGGGAGTTATTTTGTACTCTTATTATTCTAAATTATAATGAAAGCACCATTGTTGCTCCGAGGACGTACTTCAGTCACACTGACTGTAGAGGAACCTCATAAATTTTGTGTCTTGTTTTATTTATTCCACTGCACATACTGTCAATTTTACAATACGTTATCAGCACGAGAAGCTCTCGTGTTAGTGGAAAGCACAAAGCCACAAATCATGTTCACCTATGTTGCTTGAAATCTCACAGATAAGAAATTTTTTTCATTTCATCATAAAATCTTTGTACTATTGATTTCCTTGAAGCAAATATATATATATATATATATATATATATATGTTGTTGTATGACTGTATATCATCCATTGCAGAAGCAAAAGAGTACAGACTCAAAATTCATAAAGAATCTGACAGCTATATAAACAGCCTCGGAACTCTAACTTGCAAACCTCTGATTGAAATACTATATAAACAGCCTCGGAACTCTAACTTGCAAACCTCTGATTGAAATATTTTCTTCTTTAAAGTTGTTTGTCCGCCCAGCACCTACATCATATCAAATTTTCAGAAAATTCCAACGATGCGATCATTGCAGATGCTTGAAATACCAAACCAGTTTTCAATTTCCGCAGAAAATTGGACAGGCACCTTATGAGTCCAAAACTCCATTTCAATAGCTCAGATCAAAATTGTTTCTTCATGAAAGTTGTTCGGTATCTTCTTATCCATATCATACTAAAATTTGAACTAAATATAACGGTTTGATCTTCTCATAAGTTACAGACACTCTTGACTCCAAAACTTATGGGAACCATTTCGATTTTTTCAATACTCACCAGAGGAGGAACACCAATTGGAAATTAGTATTACTATTATTTCCTGGATAACTAAAATGACTTCGAACTGTGAAATAGTAATAAAAGTAAAAGGGATGAAATAAAAGAATATGGCAAACCAAGAAAAAGAAAAAAGCAAATGATAAGGACTTAATCATTGCATTTTCTGTTTCGGCATATTTATGTGCATGGTGTTGGTTTAAAGCCCTATCACAAGCTCTATTTATTTATAGTGGGTAGAATTATTACCCTTTGCTTTAAAGCTTTGATATTTATGTGAATGATGCTGAATCAAAGCCCTTATCACAAGTTTTATTTACGTAAAAGCAATTTATTTATTATGACTGGAATTACCGCCTATTGCTTTAATTTATTTATTGTACTTCTTTTTGTTACGATGAGTGCATATTGGACCTGAAGTTCCTTGATCAGATCAGAACTTGAAGTTTCTTGATCCTCATCACATAAAATGATTGGACCCGAAGCTCCATCATGCAAAAAGATCAGGCATGAAGTTCCTAGATCCTCAAGATCGGACATGAAGTTTCTTGATAAGTACCTTAAGTTTGAAGACCCAAAGTGCCACAACTTAATTAAGGCCATGAGAGTCCCAATTCATAGGTTATTAAAGAAGGACCAGAAGTTCCTTGATGTATGATACATTTTGCTGGAGAGTTTACATCTCGAAGTTTTGATGATTATTGCATGTCATTGGGCATTGATATTGAACACCATGTTCCTCATGTTCATACTAAAAAATGATTTAGCAAAAGCATTTATTAAGCGGATGAAATTGATTACCCACCCTCTGCTCATGAAAATGAGATTGCAAGTTTTCCTACATGTGAACATACCATTATACATAATTCACTATTAAGTTTGGTTGAGACTAGTTACCTACTATCAATATTTCTCAGTATAACTTGTATTTGAGCACCAACCAAACATTACACATCTACGAGTTTTTTTATTATATTATCTATGTGCCTATTGCACTGCCACAATGTACTAAAAATGAGGCCTAAAGGCAAATTGGAAATTTATGTTGAATTTGATTCACCATCTATCATTCAACATTTGGAACCCTTGACTGAGGATATGTTTACCGCGCAGCTTGCAGATTAGGATTTCGATAAGACAGTTTTCCCGCCATTAAGGGGGAGAAAATAACATCGTTCTAGAAGAATGATGAGAAAATATCATTCCAAAAGAATAATGAGAAAAAACTGTTCCAGAAGTACGAAGAGAATTTGTCTTATATTGATTAATGAAGCAATCAATATAAAAACGAAGTGAGAATAATTGAATGATGCAATGATATGCAAATCAAATACCAGATGCATTTAATGATGCAACAAAAGTAATAAAATCACATATACTTGTTGCAAATGTGCCTACATGAATTGATGCTCTTGTTGGACAAAATAATGTGGTGATAAATCTGTTACACGCTTGAAGCGTGGCAAACCTTTAGATTCAAAAGGTTCAGTACTTCGAAAAAAGAAGAATATGACACTACTGAACTATTGCATTCTCAAAGCATAACTGTTGCATGCCGCAAACATGACAGTCGCCGTATGGATACATGTCCCAAAAATGACATTCTGCGAACATGGGAATGTTGATGTCTCATGCATGAATCATGATAGATATATAGGTTCTAATGACTCAACTCCCGAAAGTGGAGATTAAAATCCCAGCTCTATAATGCTCTAGAGGAAATTGTGATCTGCTTTCTCTAAATTATGACTATTCTGGAAAAAATAGTGTAATGCCCTTAAAGAGGCAATGGATATCCAAAGAAATGAAAAGCTTTTATGCATGTGCATGCACATGAGAATATGGGATCAATGATTGATGACAACCAATGGTAATTTTGGATTTTACAAGTAACTACTAAATTCATCAATGAGCTGTATTGATATTGAATCACATTTTTTTGTTCGTCGACGAATGGAAATATTATATACCAAAAATGGAGAAAGGCAATTCCATTCAAATCTTGTAAGAACGTGGAAAAATAGACCTATATATGTGTATATAATACAAATAACCAAAAGATGTTGAACCAAATGAGGTTCCATACGGGCATTTGTAATGCAGTGAATTACACTCACATGATATGACACAAGGTCACTAATTGAAACCTAAAATTATACTCTTATAAACAAGTTCATATGAATCAAGAATTATATACAAAGGGTTATGAGTCGTCACATTATATCTCCATAAGTAAATCCTTCAAATATACATGGAAGCAAGTTGCTCTGTATAAATTCCAAAGGAAAATGTGTCATTAAGTGTAGAAAATCCTTGAAGGATTTAGATTGCTTGAAGAAAACCCCGGAAGGGTAAAGCATAAAATATGTACTTAAATACCAATGAATGGTATAAATTGCCTTAGTGAGCACTATTATTATGATATTGTTGCAACATACTAAAATCTCTTGCAAGAGTCGATAATATGAGATTTAGACTCCTGAAGAGTCTAAAAAGTTTATAAAATGTTGAGAGAGATATTGTCTCGAACTGCAAAATCGAACAATATGCCAACACGAATATTATTCATGATGTTTATAAAGAATCATATGAATTGAAGATTATGAGTTGAATACTCAAATTATTTAGATACTAAGAATGATCATTTATCTTCGTGAAGGTAAAGATAGATTGATATTTGGTCCAGAAGTACCACATCTAAGTGAAGTATATGCTTTATTGTATTTGGCACAATACATTGAGTGAAATAAAGCTTATCTATTAATATCTCCGAGAAATTACATTCACATGAGTTAAAACAAACAAACAGAAGGGAACCTTCATAAAAGTTGCTCATGTGAAGCCTCAGTACTCGAAAGTACCCCATAAAGGGAAGGCATTAGAGGTTGATTATTAAGAGCCTCAATACTTGGTGAAACCCCTGATTGTCATTTTGAGTCCAACCTTTGGATTTCAGTAGCTAGTCAAGCTTTCTTTTCATGCTCGTCGAGTAATTATTTGTAAGCATGTGTAACACTCTATTCTTGTGTTTGAGCCCTTTAATCTCTTGTTTAAGACTTGCCACATCAGCCATCAATGATTCAACTTTGTGAGTTCGAGCAAGTAGGCGTTGGCCCATATTATAAATAGAGCCCGCACACTGAATACTGAGAGCCAAGGAGTCTTGAATAGCCGACTCATTAAACCGGTTTGAAATAATTCTGTTATCCTTGGGAGTGAAAAGATTCATAACTACTACTATAATGGTTAGGTCATTCATCATCACAGTCCCCAACCGTAAGAGGACTATTAAAAGATAAAAAGGGCGGGTGTCATATATTATCCTGACGTGGCTCGTCTGTACCACTCTCAAGACTCAAATCTGAGCAAATGTTAGATGGGCAAGCCATTTTCCATAAATGATGAAGGGAAAAGAAGGTCAGATAAAATCTCAAAAGTACAAGAAAAGGAAAATTCTACATGCAGTAGTTTTTCGAGTATACATTTTGAGCACAATTGATGCCTCTATAAAAGAAGAATCAATAGGGCCACTTGTTCAAAAATCCAAGAGACACCGCTCTCCAAATTTCAAAAGCCAGATTTTCAGGATAAAGTTCGTCAACATTTCACAGATGCAATCTCAGCTTTTGGATATCACGTGCAACTTTGTCAAAGATCTCTAATAAAGTTGAAAACTGATTGAATCTTACTGTTCTAATTACACCACAGTTGCTGATAAGAGTAAAGGCACAGTATCACTACCTGTTATTGGGAAATCCCTATATATGTCGACCTCTATCTTCCATAACAAGGCAGACCTACAAAAATATCGAATTATTCTTCCTCTCCGAGAATGCATCTTCAACAAAGCATCTTGAAATACTCAGTTTTCTTCCTCTCCAAGAATACCTCTTCAAATAAGTCACATCATAGCAAGAGTATCTCATATCATTAGGGACGAGAGCAAGAGTATCTCATATCATGCAATCTCCCTGTCATTTCCTTTGTCCCTGTTCTCACCTGCAAGATAAGGAGAAAGAGAGCAATCAGTCACCACATGGAATTAAGCTCCCGATCTATAACTGATTGCCCAGAACCTTTGCCTGATTGCTTACCTTACATTGTTCTCGAGTACTCATTTTCAATTGTTGATATGATGTTGGTTATTTACACTGAAGCTACCAAGCATGATGAATTGCTGAGAAATGATGTTCTGAATAACCATTCAAATGCAAGGGTTGCATTCCACTCCTGCATCAGGGGACAAATACTACAAGAAAAGATGTCACACCTGTATATGGGAAAACTGGGGAAAATACCACTTCTGTACGGGGAACAGATAAGGCAAGTGAAAATGATACATTGAATCATGTGAGATAAGGCAAGTGAAAATGATACACTGAATCATGTGGAGACAAGCACAACAAAACACGTGCCGATTCATCCCCGATGGAGCCGAAGATCACTTGTTACGTGGAGCTGCTCGCGGTCCCATTTCATTCAAAAACAAGTCCTAAGGCCCTTGAAAAAATCACAAGTTGATTCAGGTTCAAATGTCCACCACCCTTGAATCAAATTTAGCTCCAGATAAAAGGAGTAAACTCAGACATTTGGAGGAAGTCTAGTAGAAGACCCTCCAACCTAGTTCAAGACCAAGCATGTGGAAAGTCAACAAGCACAACAGATGCGGTACTACTTATCAGGGTGAGCATCCAAAAACAGATCAAGATTTTAACGAGTCAATCGAAGATTTGTGGTCATCCAAGGAGAGTGTTGTAAATATTGGGTTTTGACCACTAAATGATGTAATGGATAACTATATTAACCACTTTAGAACATTGTAGCTTAGCTGGCAGCAAGCACTATCATCTGTGCCTATAAAAAGGAATATTAAGGATGAGAGCAAATAGATAGAAGCCACAAGGCTCACGGAAGAGGAAGATGAGAGGAGATAATAGAGAGAGTTATTCTATACTCTTATTATTCTAAATTATAATGAAAGCACCATTGCTGCTTCGATGACGTACTCCAGTCATACTGACTATAGAGGAACCTCGTAAATTTTGTGTCTTGTTTTATTTATTTCACTGCACATACCGTCGATTTTACAATATAATATAATATATAGTATAGAGTTTGCGGTTGGACGAATAATAATTAGTGTCACACTTACCATTCGTTCATGAAAATAAAACTTAAGATATCTCACTTACAAGTGAGAGAAATACGTTAAATATAATTAATGAATGCATTTCTCTTCAGTTTACTGTTAATTACTACATTTAACCATTTGTATAAGCTAGATATCATATAAACTCCTCATGATTCCTCTCTTCGTATTTATAATTTTGTTAACCTCATCCATACATTTTAAAATTATGCCACACTTATATGCATTGTTTTAAAAATCCCTGCCTAGTGCTAGGCAGTTGACCACTGCCCCAATTAATGCCTAACGTGTTTGAAAATTAAGAAAGGGAGCCTAAATGTGCTGAGGCACCTGCTCAGAACCGCTTAGGTACCTGCCCAAATATGCTTAGGCACTCGCCTAGGCCATACTCATTTAGACAAAAAACTAGATAACTTTCATTTTACATTTTTTTTCAATAAATTGTAGGAGACTTGTTGCATATTTAAATTAACATACATTATATCCTTGTTCCTTATGTTTTCATTATGTTCCTATACTTCATTATATATATAAGAAATGAAAATTTGGTGGAAGGAGTAATTTGGCAATGCGCTCTGGGGGTTGGTTTTTGTCGATGTGAAGAGGGATGCTAAAAACCTTTTCTGAATTGGGGTTTTGGACATATGGGGATGTTTTAGCATAGCTAGGTGTTTTGGGTTGTGAAGGTGCTGGAGAACATAGTGAAGAGTATGGATCATAAAGGGTGGCTAAGGCCGTTTGGTAGTTTGGACAAATATTTCCTATTGTTGATCCTAAAGGAGTGAATCTGTTGGTGATGGTAAGGGCTGATGAAGAGTCGGGAATGGACTCTTGTTTTATTGGTGCTGGGGTTTGGGTAAGGGTGGCTGGGAGCCTTCGTTGTTGAGTAGGATTAGTACCCATTCTTCCCCTGCAAAAATTCTCTGGTCAGAAAATCTGGTATGCAATTGTGGCTGCCTTTAATGTATTCAATTTCAAAATAAAAAATACTTAATATGCCTTGCCACTGTGCGAAAATCTATTTTGATGCAATATTTTGAACGTCTTTTTGTAAAACATGTTTTGTAGATCTGCAATCAACACGAACTAAAATTTTTTGGTTTAATAAGTCATCTTGGAATTTGCTAATGCATAATACAATAGATAAACTCTCTTTTTTAATAGTACTATAGTTGCTTTGAGTTGGATTCCAAATTCCTAAATGGAAACGAACAATTTGTTCAGGAGATCCGGAAGAAGTTTTCTGTTTGAGGATACCTCCATAATCCGATATCAGAAGCATCGGTCTCGACTATTTTGAGAGAGCCGGGAGTTGGAATGCCAAGGCAAGGCAAAGTCTTGACATGATTCTTTATCTTTCTGACGATGGAAGTATGATTTTGGGACCATGATGGAGGATTCTCCTTGAGCCGATCGAACAAAGGTTTACATTGTTGACAAAGATGAGGATAAAATTCAGAGAAATAATTAAGAGATCCAAGAAAGCGTTGAAGTTGAGTTTTATCAATAATTTGATCTGGGAATTTGTCAACGAACTGGATAACTCTGTCTATGGGTCGAATAGTAGACTTGTAAATATGGTAACCTAAAAATATAATCTTGGTTTGAAACAACTTAATTTTGGTTGCCGAGACGACTAACCCATTAGACCTAATGATCCTAGTAAATGCATGCAAATGCTTCCAATGCTCATCTATGGTTTTTGAAAAAATTAAAACATCATTAATATAAACAATGGAAAAATGGCTATATTGATTAAAAATCTAATTCATAATATTTTGAAATTCACTTGGTGCGTTTTTCAAGCCGAAAGGCATTACATTCCATTCATAATGTCCAAAAGGAGTTACAAAAGCAGTTTTATACTTATCAGATTCATGGATTTGTATTTGCCAAAAACCTGATTTCATATCAAATTTAGAAAAAACAGTTGCTTGAGAAAGTCTTTTTATCAAATCTCTTTTGTTAGGAATTGGATAACGGATCCATTCTAAAACATCATTTAAAGGTTTGTAGTTAATAACTAATCGGGGAACACTGCGTTCTAATTCTGCATTTTTCTGGACATAAAAAGCAGGGCAAGACCATGGAGATTTACTTTTACGAATAATTCCTTTTTCCAAAAGTTGATTGATTTCTGTTTTACAAAATTCTAAAATTTCTTGATTCATCTGAATGGGCCTGGCTTTTGTGGGGATTTTTGACTCAACAAAATCTTTAACATAGGGAAGTTTAACAATATGCTGTTTTCGGTGCCAAAAAGCATTGGGAAGGTCAGAACAAATTTCTTTAATGAGTTTGTTAGAAAATTGGCTAATGGACTCGACCAATGATTTTTTTGCGAGCTGTTCTTCAACTCGTTTGTGTTTAATTTCATCTTGCAAAAATTCAATTTGTTGGGATTTTGCAGTAATCTGGTTGAGGGTTTTTGAAACATTATCTTTTTGAAGTTGTTTTAACTTTTTAAGATCGGTTTCCATGCAAAATTCAAAAGTAATTTTTTGGCCAAAAACCTTTGTTGAAATATAATTGTGATGAACTTTAAAAGGATAAATTAATGCAACGAAAGGGAGTCCTAAAATAACTGGATCAGAAATATTTTTAATTAAAGCAAATGGAGTTTTAAAACAAACATTTTGTTGACAAACATGGGCTTTGGGGATCTCATATTTTAATTTCATTGGGGATTGGTTTGCAGCGCTAAGTACCTCAGTTGACTTATGATAATACTTTGTAGGTATTAATCCTTCTTAAATGCAATTTAAATCTGCGCCTGAATCAATTAAAGCGATGGTTTCGAAAGAAAAATCTTCGATTATTATCTTAATTTTTGAATACCATTTACGAATTCTAATTTTATCTAAAAGACTTAAAACAAGATTTTTTGAAGAAGAAGATTTGTTTGACTGTGCGTCAGAATCAGAATATAAAGAAGAACTGTCTTGTTCAAGTGTTTGGGTGTGAACTCTACTAAGTTGTGAGCGAATTTCGATATTTTCGGATTTTAAAAACTTAATTTCCGATTTAATTTGGTTAACTTCTTTTTGCAAATCTTTGATGGTGATCTCCTTTTTGGGTTTATTAAAACGTTCTAAAGTGGTACTGGGAGAAATCTTTTGAGACGAAGTTTGGCTAATGCCAGGTTCATGAAGAGAAATTAAATTTTTGAGTTTTGTCAAATAAAGAGATTTGAAATCAGGGTCATCGATTTTGCTAATTAGTTCTATTAAAAACTCCTCTTGTTCTTCTTGTTTATTAAGTACTGAAATTTTATTACAACAAGTGTCTGTGCATCCAAACTTAACGTTTGGCGAAGAAACGTCGCTAGAACTATTAGAATCTGAGGCGAAAAAATCCAAAGTTTTATCAGATTAACTAGAGTCGGTGTTCCTAATTTCTAAAGCCTGGATAAGTTGAACTTTCTCTTCGTCAGAGATTTTTAGCTGGTTAATAACCTTCTTAACTTTACATTCATTTGCAAAATGACCAAATTTGCCACATTTGTAGCATTTTACCTTTTTATTCTGAAAATCCGTTTTAGATTTTCGAAAAAGTTTTTTGTTTGAAGATGGTTTTTCACAAAATTTATTTGTTTGGAAAGGTTTGTTGGAAGATCTTTTGTTTTTATAAATTTGGATTGATGTTTAGAAAACCTGCTTGTTTGTTGGGGTTTTTTTCTTTTTACTTGAAGGAGCTATTGGAGGTAAACCTTTTTGCTCACAAAATTTGGAATGTTTTAGTAAACGAAGAAGGTGTCATACCTTATCATACCCTTACTTATGGTAACATAGTCAATGTTATACAAAAGGAAGGATTGAAAATGTGTATCGACATGAAGATTTCAAAACAAGTTAATAAAGATAAATCTATTCCAAAGATTTCAACCCAAAATATTTACAAGAAAAAATGGTCTTTAACCTCTTCTAAATCAGAACATCACGTCAAAACAGTTGAGAAGGCTTATGCTCTTAGCAAAGATCATGAGACTTGTCAATTATTTTCTCCCCAACAAATCAAAGCGCATCGCAAAAATGGTCATAACTATCTTCATATTGGTTTAGTTCAAATTGCAGTTAAACCATTAACTCGAAAAGGTCTTAATACTTCTATCCTTTTATGTCTACGCGACACTAGATTTACTGATTTCAACGATAGTATACTAAGAATGATCGAATCCAGTCTTTACAACGGACCTATCCATTTTGATTGTTTTCCCGATCTCACAATAAGTCTTTCCAATCCACATGTTTTAAAAACTCTTACTCTTAATATCAAAACCTCTGGGTATCACGTCCTGGAAGGAACACAGCCTTTAGCACTTATTTTCAGAATTTATTACAAAGTCACTGGCACAAACATGAATTTCCAAGCTTTAAACAAAAGCCCTCGCGACCATATTCTTTTAATCCAAACAACCCAAGAAAATGCAAACATAAGAGTACCAAGAACCATTAGGTGGTCAGACATCAGTCTCCCTTCAGACTGGTGTTTAATCAACGAAAGTAAGCCGGTTTTTGTCCAAAATAGTTTAGTTAATCTAGACAACATCGAACAATATTTTGATGGCACTGTAAAAATTAATTTTGATCGACCAGCAAAGCAATCTTGTGAATCAGTACATTCACACAAACCTTTTGCTCCTAGCAGACAGTCTTTTTCTGGATCCACGTCAACCGATAAACTGGGTCGAGATCAAGATTTGATCAAATCTTTAGTAAATAAAAAATTAAAAGAGCAGGAAACTGCACAACAAGATTTAATCAATGATTTACTTAAATTAAAGTCTGTTAATACTTCTTCACAAGTTGCACATCCTATTTACCATCCCCCAAACCAAGAAGAACCCACTTCTTCAACTGCTTCTGATTTTGAAACAACATCGGTGAATCACCAATTACTTGTTTTAAACAAACCACATAAAATCCGATAGAGGAAGCTTAAAGCAAACATCGCGTCTGAGGAAAATATTCCCAGAAGAAATATTTTTAGAAAAAAATATTGTTATGAAGAAAAGCTAGCCATATATGCTGAATGGAAAGCTTTTGTAGAACAATACCAATTTGAAATATCTTTCTTTGATTTTATTGAAAAATATTATGAAACAAAAAATAAAGTTACAGTTGTTATCAAAGAAAATTGGGTTAAGGAAGACAAAACTCTGATTTCTTCCAGTTATCCTCCCAAAGAAACTATTTTGATTTCCACTGGTAATACCAACATTCCCGCAACTCCTTTTAAACTTGTCATTGAACAGAATAATTTTACAAACCAAAGTTTTCATACTATTGGAAAACAGTTAGACAAAATAGAAACTAAAATCGACAAATTGTCTCTTCCAAAAACTTTTCAGAAAGAAAAACCATTAGTGCATTTTACTGATACTTCTTCAAGCTCTAATGCTTTAAAGTCTATGACTACTTTACAAAAAATTGATCATATGCTTACTAAGCTTAAAAAAGAAAAAGTTGTCAATGTCTTGCAAAACAATGATGTTTCTGTTGAAGGAGAAAATACTTCTGATCCAGATTCTTCTTAGGAAACAGAAACTCGTTCTGCTATTCAAAATGCTTTTCAACAAATTAATATTCCACCAACTTTTGATTTGAAACGTATTCGTACTCATCCTGTAAATCCCACATCTTTTACAAAAAACTGGTATCCCAGACCAACACCTCCTGATCTTCAATTTGAAGAAAGAAATATTCAAAATCAATTTTCAGTCTCTGCTGACAAACTCTATGAATGGAATATAGATGGATTGTCAGAACAAGAACTTTTGAACAAACTTGAACACATGTCCATGGTTGCCAATAGCTACATTTCAAATCATAATTTTACACAAACACAAATCGTTGACCTACTAGTCACTGGTTTCACCGGAATGCTTCATTCTTGGTGGGAGAAGCACTTAACTTCTCAATCCAGAGATGAAATACGCTTTACAATAAAAAAAGATGAGGAAGGACTTCCCATCTTTGACGAAACGATAGGACAGGGAATACCCGACGGAATAAATACTTTACTTTACATGATTATAGAACACTTCATAGGAACACCTAGCAATGTTACTACGCGTATTCACGACCAACTGAGTAATTTAAGGTGTCCAACCTTAAGTGATTTCAGATGGTATAAAGATGTTTTTATATCCAAAGTTATGCTTCGGGAAGATAGTAATCAACCTTTTTGGAAAGAAAAATTTATCAATTGTTTACCAAACCTTTTTGCTCACAAAATTCGGAATGTTTTAGTAAACGAAGAAGGTGTCATACCATATCACACCCTTACTTATGGTAACATAGTCAATGTTACACAAAATGAATGATTGAAAATGTGTATCGACATGAAGATTTCAAAACAAGTTAATAAAGATAAATCTATTGCTAAATACGAACTTGGAACGTTTTGTGAACAATATGGTTTACCTCCAATAGCTCCTTCAAGTAAAAAGAAAAAAACCCAACAAACAAGCAGGTTTTCTAAACATCAATCCAAATTTTATAAAAACAAAAGATCTTCCAACAAGCCTTTCCAAACAAATAAATTTTATGAAAAACCATCTTCAAACAAAAAACCATTTCAAAAATCTAAAAAGGATTTTCAGAATAAAAAGGGAAAATGCTACAAATGTGGCAAATTTGGTCATTTTGCAAATGAATGTAAAGTTAAGAAGGTTATTAACCAGCTAAAAATCTCTGACGAAAAGAAAGTTCAACTTATCCAGGCTTTAGAAATTAGGAACACCGACTCTAGTCAATCTGTTAAAACTTTGGATTTTTCCGCCTCAGATTCTAATAGTTCTAGCGACGTTTCTTCGCCAAACGTTAAGTTTGGATGCACAGACACTTGTTGTAATAAAATTTCAGTACTTAATAAACAAGAAGAACAAGAGGAGTTTTTAATAGAATTAATTAGCAAAATCGATGACCCTGATTTGAAATCTTTTTATTTGAAAAAACTCAAAATTTTAATTTCTCTTCATGAACCTGGCATTAGCCAAACTTCTTCTCAAAAGATTTCTCTCAGTACCACTTTAGAACGTTTTAATAAACCCAAAAAGGAGATCACCATCAAAGATTTGCAAAAAGAAGTTAACCAAATTAAATCGGAAATTAAGTTTTTTAAATCCGAAAATATCGAAATTCGCTCACAACTCAGTAGAGTTCACACCCAAACACTTGAACAAGACAATACTTCTTCACATTCTGATTCTGATGCACAGTCAAACAAATCTTCTTCTTCAAAGAATCTTGTTTTAAGTCTTTTAGATAAAATTAGAATTCGTAAATGGTATTAAAAAATTAAGATAATAATCGAAGATTTTTCTTTCGAAACCATCGCTTTAATTGATTCAGGCGCAGAATTAAATTGCATTCAAGAAGGATTAATACCTACAAAATATTATCATAAGTCAACTGAGGTACTTAGCGCTGCAAACCAATCCCTAATGAAATTAAAATATGAGATCCCCAAAGCCCATGTTTGTCAACAAAATGTTTGTTTTAAAACTCCATTCGTTTTAATTAAAAATATTTCTGATCCAGTTATTTTAGGACTCCCTTTCGTTGCATTAATTTATCCTTTTAAAGTTCATCACAATTATATTTCGACAAAGGTTTTTGGCCAAGAAATTACTTTTGAATTTTGCATGGAAACCGATCTTAAAAAGTTAAAACAACTTCAAAAAGATAATGTTTCAAAAACCCTCAACCAGATTACTGCAAAATCCCAACAAATTGAATTTTTGCAAGATGAAATTAAACACAAACGAGTTGAAGAACAGCTCGCAAAAAAATCATTGGTCGAGTCCATTAGCCAATTTTCTGACGAACTCATTAAAGAAATTTGTTCTGACCTTCTCAATGCTTTTTGGCACCGAAAACAGCATATTGTTAAACTTCCCTATGTTAAAGATTTTGTTGAGTAAAAAATCCCCACAAAAGTCAGGCCCATTCAGATGAATCAAGAAATTTTAGAATTTTGTAAAACAGAAATCAATCAACTTTTGGAAAAAGGAATTATTCGTAAAAGTAAATCTCCATGGTCATGCCCTGCTTTTTATGTCCACAAAAATGCAGAATTAGAACGCCGTGTTCCCCGATTAGTTATTAACTACAAACCTTTAAATGATGTTTTAGAATGGATCCGTTATCCAATTCCTAACAAAAGAGATTTGATAAAAAGACTTTCTCAAGCAACTGTTTTTTCTAAATTTGATATGAAATCAGGTTTTTGGCAAATACAAATCCATGAATCTGATAAGTATAAAACTACTTTTGTAACTCCTTTTGGACATTATGAATGGAATGTAATGCCTTTCGGCTTGAAAAACGCACCAAGTGAATTTCAAAATATTATGAATGAGATTTTTAATCAATACAGCCATTTTTCCATTGTTTATATTGATGATGTTTAATTTTTTCAAAAACCATAGATGAGCATTGGAAGCATTTGCATGCATTTACTAGAATCATTAGGTCTAATGGGTTAGTCGTCTCGGCAACCAAAATTAAGTTGTTTCAAACCAAGATTAGATTTTTAGGTTACCATATGTACAGGTCTACTATCCAACCCATAGACAGAGTTATCCAGTTCGCTGATAAATTCCCAGATCAGATTATTGATAAAACTCAACTTCAACGCTTTCTTGGATCTCTTAATTATGTCTCTGAATTTTATCCTCATCTTCGTCAACAATGTAAACCTCTGTTCAATCGTCTCAAGGAGAATCCTCTATCATGGTCCCAAAATCATACTTCCATTGTCAGAAAGATAAAGAATCATGTCAAGACTTTGCCTTGCCTTGACATTCCAACTCCCGGCTCTCTCAAAATAGTCGAGACCGATGCTTTTGATATCGGTTATGGAGGTATCCTCAAACAGAAAACTTCTTACGGATCTCCTGAACAAATTGTTCGTTTCCATTCAGGAATTTGGAATCCGACTCAAAGCAACTATAGTACTATTAAAAAAGAGATTTTATCTATTGTATTATGCATTAGCAAATTCCAAGATGACTTATTAAACCAAAAATTTTTAGTTCGTGTTGATTGCAAATCTGCAAAACATGTTTTACAAAAAGACGTTCAAAATATTGCATCAAAACAGATTTTCGCACACTGGCAAGCCATATTAAGTATTTTTTATTTTGAAATTGAATACATTAAAGGCAGCCAGAATTGCATACCAGATTTTCTGACCAGAGAATTTTTGCAGGGGAAGAATAGGTACTAATCCTACTCAACAACGAAGGCTCCCAGCCACCCTTACCCAAACCCCAGCACCAATAAAACAAGAGTCCATTCCCGACTCTTCATTAGCCCTCACCATCACCAACAGATTCACTCCTTTAGGATCAACAATAGGAAATATCCGTCCAAACTACCAAACGGCCTTAGCCACCCCTTATGATCCCTACTCTTTAGTACGTTCTCCAGAACCTTCACAACCCAAAACACCTAGCTATGCTAAAACATCCCTATATGTCCAAAACCCCAATTCAGAAAAGCTTTTTAGCATCCCTCTTCACATCGACAAAAACCAACCCTCATAGCGCATTGCCAAATTACTCCTTCCACCAAATTTTCATTTCTTACCAACTGAATCCTATAAAAGCCTAAAATATTACCAGGCCATCCTTTCAGAAACAGAAAGCATTGCTATTAAGCCAATTTACAGCACTACTCATCAAAACAAAATATTGTATCATTCACTCCATATTGGAAAATTCCTTACCGAACTCGAATGGGGAATTCCCCTTTATCACACAAAACCCCTTCATACTCAGCATGTTCTCATCCCAAACAACCATTACAATTACTATGATTATATCCAAGTATGGACCAATATTTTCCTCTACCAGACAGAAGATTTTAATCATTCATGGTTCATAACCTTTGATAAGAATTTCAGATTGCGGTTTCCTGCATCGACAACAGAGTTACTATTTTTTCACTGCTCATGGCCAAGTATAAGATCCCATGGATTCTCAAATGGAACTTTGAAGTAGACACTGGTGGTATTTACAGAACCCGATGGGTAAAATGGTGGGATAAATTCAACCACCAAAAAATTATTGATCTTGTAAAAGTGGAATTTCCCCAAGCATCTTCTCAGGCACTGCCAATCAAAGTTTCAGCTTCGTCCTCACAAGCTTTGCCAATTCATCAGCAATTTCCTGAGCTGCTAAAAGCCCAAGAGCCAATTCAATCCTTATCAGACATTGGTCCGTCATCTTCCCTCAAAGGAAGACCTTCTAAGTTCTCCAGCTCGAAGAAAAAGGAGAAATCTGATAAGTCCTCCCAGCTTCTGGACTTGGCTCAATAGCTCATGGCTGAAGCAGCGATGCTACAAAAAAGAAAAGGTTCAGATTCGAGCTCTGACGCATCTGATGCCTCATCTCAACTTCCCTCCAAATGAGCAGATCAAGCAGATCTTCAAGATGCCCAGGACCCATTTGATTATTAACCTACATTATTTGCCCATGTGATTGTACCAGCCAACAACATCTTCAGCAGTAGCTGCCATCATTTCCTTCTCAGAAAAAATCACTATTCATCAACAGTGAAAGACAAGAAGTCACTGTTCATCAATAGTGAAAGACAAGAAAAGTCACTATTCATCCAACTTTTGTGAAAGAAGCAACGTGATTACACAGTCACCTTTCATCTTTTTACCAGCTTTCTTCAGATGGAAGCGGGATTCCCGGATCTATATTGCAAGCATCATTCATTCTCCTCGCTCTATAAAAGAGGTTTTCATCTTCAGAAGACGCAGAGTTTTTTAAAACACAAGAATTCAGTTCAACAATATATATCTCTGCTCATCCACAAAGGACAGAGATTTTAAACACTTGTAATACATATATATTATCCAGGATGCCTGCGAGCTCCAGTCTTTTGTTGTTCATTATCTGCCATTAGGCAAAAAATCAGTTTGTAATCTGCATTGCAGTAAGTTTAATAAACTTATTTTCAAAATCTATCTGCATCATTAATTTTAATACATTTTCAATATGAATATAACACCTATGTTTAGTTCAATTGTTTGCATTCATGTTATAATTGATCATACATGGATATTCCGCTTCAATCAACCTCAATTTTTTGTCATTCATTATCTCGAATTACTTCAATGTTTATATGTATTTTACTTCTGCACTCTGAATTCTATGGAAGGCTTTGCCTCCTACCAGTAGTTCCACCCCATTTATATATATATATATTATTCTATTTTATAGTTTATGATGAAATTATATATATATATATATATATATTTTAAGTATAAGCAAACACTTATTTACACGAAATATAATAGATTTACTTAAATCCGCATAGGAGCCCGCCTAGACCCCGCCTAACTACCTAGGCGCTAGGCCCTAATCCACCGTCCGACTAGCGCTTAACATCTTTTAGAACTTTGCCTATATGTCTCTTTTGCTTTCCATATTTAATAAGATTTTTATCACAAATGGTCCTTGAAATTAATCAACTACATCAAGATGGTCCCTGAAATTGAAAATCAATCAATGTAATCCCTGAAAATGGATGTCGCAAATCAATATAATCCTTCCATCACTAGTCTGTCAAAAATTTTGTTATATGATGATGTGGCACATAACTGCATTGCACAAATATAATTAAACATCATCACTTGAAATTAAAAATATATAAATATAAAAAAAAAACTATTCTTCCCTTCCCCAATTCAAAGCCTTCATTGACTTTTAAAGCTTTCGGGATTTGAGAAATCCTTCACACTTTGGATAGATTTTCGCCGGTAGAGTCCACCACATGATCAACCCCCAATTTGGTTAGTTGGTAAAACAGTTAACATCAGCGTCGCCCTTTGCCATTCCTTCACCACAGCCATCGCCTTCTCTTCCTCATCGGAACTCGCTGACAACACACCATCCTCAACCAAGTTTGTCCCACCCAGACTCAATCCCAACTCGCCGGACTCGATCCGTGGCCGAGTCGAATCCCAGACCCAACTCAACCGAGTTTTTCCATTTTTATTTTTTTAAGTTTTTAATTATTTACATATTTTTAGTTTCACATGTTAATATTTAATTAGATTTGTGGAATCTACTTATGTATCACGTCAGCACATAATAGAATTTTTGACGGAATTATGACGGAATGATGATATTGATTTGCGACATTCATTTTCAGGAATTATATTGATTGATTTTCAACTTTTAGGAATCATCTTGATGGAGTGAATCAATTTTAAGAACCGTTTGTGATAAAAACTTTATTTAATGTATACCCTCTTAATTCCATGCCGTCATGCATTTTTTTTTTTTTTTTTATACATTCCATAAGAGCATATCTTTCTTTTGTGATTTATTATCTTAACTTTTTATTAATGTTCATCAAAACTAAAATCATAGAATAAACAAGAGAGTCTTGTGTGACTACGCCATATATAAGGCAACAAACATCAAAGGGATGGGGGACATTGTCGGTTGAGTGATGCTAGAGAGATCATCTATTTGAAATCTTGAATTATATTTTGTAAATTATATGATATGGCAACTTATGGTTGAATTCCTTGTTTAAATCATAAGAAGATACCCTACTATCAGCCAACACATTATTTGATTTATAAAATATGATTTGCTTAGCATTATCTATATGCAAATACGCTATTAATAATCATAAAACCTTAGCCGAACCCAAATTCATCCCAAGCCGAACTCAAATTTGCAAAGTATGTTTAGGGACAAAGCCCAAACAACCGAAGAAAGCGGATTTAATTGAATCCAAACCCAAAACCTACGTCCAACCGGCTTGAAACCCGACCCAACACCAACGGTACAAAACCAAACGATACGGATTCTTCTTTTTTATTTTTACTTTTATTTTTTTATGTTAAACAATAAATTTTGTTAGATTAGCTAAATTCAAAATCTGACCTACCACCGTCGGTACAAAACCAAATACAGATTCTTCTTCTTCTGATTCGTTCATCTTTTTCGTCTTACTCTCACTCAGTAAGTAGGACGATGAATGTGTAAGCCAACTCTGCAGCCACTTCTCTCAGACCCATATTAGCAAATTCCAAAAGCAATGGGAGTCGGGGGTAAATTCTGGGACTTGCTAAAGCCCTACGCCCGAAACGAGGGTTTTGATTTCTTGAGGAACAAGCGGGTTGCTGTGGACTTCTCCATTTGGATCGTACAGCACGAAACCGCCTTCAAGCACCGCGCACGTAGTCCCCTCCTCAGGCTCACCTCCTTCCGTACCATTAATCTCTTCTCCAAGGTTTAGTATTTTGTTTTGTGCGCTTGCATTTTCAGATTGCTTTATGAAGAAAGATGAGAAATTCAAAAACAAAAGTTGGGTTTGTTTGGAATTGGGTTTTAATTTGTTTATATAATTTTTATGCAAAAAAATTAAAACGTATGTTTGATTGGTTGAAAGGAAGCAAAAAAAGAAAAGGAAGATTTGGGGTGAGCTTTTTGTGTTTTAATTTAATGGTTTGGGGAATGTGGAGGGGTTCAAAATTGAAATTGAAAGGTGATATTGGTATAAGTTATGTTATTCTCAGTAATTCTTCTGTCGTTTTTTACAATGCCAGTTTTTGTTATTGTTGCTTAGCTTAGATCATAAAGCTCGAGGCTTTGAATTGAGAATGAGCTTAATTATTTCTGGGGGGGCACATCCTAACTGAATATTGTTCAGTGTTTATGCATTCTGGGGCATTTCCGGTCTTTTTGGTTGATGGAATTCCATCGCCTCTAAAGTCGCAGGAGAGGATTGCAAGGTTCTTTTGTTCCTCTGGCATTGATGCATCGAGTTTGCCTGTGGCTGAAAATGGTGTTTCATTTGAGAGGAACAACACATTTACAAAGTATATTCAAGAATGCGTGGTCGGTTGTTTCTGATGTTATGATTTTGTTACCAATTTAAAAACTGTGGTTTGTATTTTTTTTTGGTGCAATAGGTTTGTTTGTACCTAATTGTAGACCTTTCGTTTGCTCATGATTTAGTTGTTGACTGAGTATCCATGCTCATATATACTTTACCTTTATTTTTTATTTTTTTTGCAACATGTGTTCATCTGGCTGAAATTTTGTGATCAGTTTTCTTCCTGAAAATTCCATGTGTTGAACCATGTATTTTCACAAGAAAATAAATAACAGCGCTTGGAAGAAAAAAAAGAAAAAGTAAAGAGCTTTAAAGAGGGCCAAAATAAAAACAAAAGGAAAACAGCCCAAGTTCATTCTGAAATGTAAATTGGGCTGGCTCCTTTAAAGGTCTATACTTGTTTGCAATCAATTAAATAAATGAGAATAAAAGACGGTGGGATAAAATCACGTTCTGAAACTTGAAGAAGTGGTTTGCTTCCAGAACAATCCTATCGTCTTCAACTAGAGCAACGTAGTGGCTCTTCCAAACCGTTCCACTTCGTGAAAATGGCAAGCAATTGCTCCATGTCTTCTCTCTATAAAAGGTTGTGATCCAAAAGAGGAGGGGGGGGGGGGGGGGGTGGGGGGTGGGGGGTGGGGAGGAGGGGGGACGGCAGAAAACTTTAGAGGCACACGGAGGAGAAACAAAATACAAAAGCAAGCAGAGGGCAAGATATACAAGGCGAAGAGGTAGAAAGGAATGAGGTTGCTGTCATTCCAACAGCTTCGAAGAGAAAGCAACGAATTTCGTAAGGTAAATTAACAATGCCAATTAACCCTTTTGGTTTTCTATGTTGCTCCTTTCTTGCAGGAGAACATAGCACCCATCAAATCCTACTTTCTCTCAAACAATCTCGAATTAAGGGCTGGTTTGGTATTGTTGTGCTTTGAAAAAAAAACTGCTTTTGATGTGCTATAAGAATAAGTAGCTGTGAAATAAAGCAGCAGAGTGTTTGGTAAACTGTTTTGTAAAAGTGTTTATGGAAAAAAAAAAAAGTAGTATTATAATGTTTGGTAAACTTTTATGCAAAACAGCCGTGACTGTGTGAAATGACCAAAAATGGTATAATACTATTGAACCAGACTTTCCAAAAACAAAAAACATCTCTCTAGAAGTCTCCCCCACAACCCCAATTTTCTCAGTTTTTATTTTTTTTGCTCCGTCTTCTTCTTTTTCATTTTATGCTCCATTCCTTAATCTCTGTCACCTATCATCTGATTTGCAGTACACACATGGTCTAGCTGCTCGAGGAGTTCATTATATACATCGGGTAAGGCCAACGCTTCAGGATGCTGGTTTCTTTCTTCTTTCGGGACTAATCATTTTTTCTTTTTGAAACTGTATAGTGTGAATTTGATTACACAAAGTAGTTTCCTGTATTTAATTTTGGGTATTTGGAATAACTGAGTTTTGGTGTATGTCTGGGCAATCTGGGCTCTCCTAATTTGCAGAAATACGAAGATCATTCACCTGTAAGCGGTGCAATCTGGGAAATCTAGGCAAATCTACGATGTCAAAACCGAATATGGTCCTCGCTGGAAAAAATGGTGGTATTTCTTAGCGTGATTTTGTCGACATGGGAATGAGATAGGACGGGCAAGAGATGGGAGGAAGGATAGGCAGAAACAACGTCCTAGGGTATGAAATTCAAGGTCAATAACGGTGATTGCTGAAGCTGGAAGTGAACGACGTTGTGGTGAGATAGATGAAGATGACCTCCTAATTGAAGTCGGCGACGTTTTCCAGTTAGTATTATGTGTAATTATTTAATTGTTTAAGGTCATTTTGGGTGTTTGAAAGTTTCATTAAAGGGCTCAACGCCTCTTGCAAATTAAGTTTACGCAGAAGTTGTGGAAGAAAAAAAAAGCTGGTTTTTCAAAGCTAGCTTTTGCTGTTTTGAACTTTTAGCTTTTTATTTTTTTTTCATCAAAACTGTAAAAATAAACTGAAGTTGAATGTTTACTCAACACAAAAAGACACCTTAGTACCAAACCAATACAAAGCTGCAACACATTGTCTCTCTTCCTGTTTGGGGATTCTCCACCAAAACTCACGGCCAAAACCCATGGAACTCTTTAAGGCCTCAGGATTCATCTCCAAATCCTGCAACAATTTACCTTTTTCGGAGAAATGCAACCAATTGGCATAGAAAGATGGTCAAGAAATCCTAGCAGCAATTTATGAGTTAGAAGACAAAGAAAGATGCATCAACAAATCCTAGGACCTACTCATCAAGCATTTTCGCAGTATAGCATGTCTCTATGTAGACACGGAGGTGTCGGAAGGTGATCTTTAGGAGGACGGTCAAAATTTACTATGTTAGGAATTTAAAGTTGATATCTCTACACCACGAAGGTTTTGAAGACTGGAAACACTTAAAAGAAAACCATGAAAAAGATGATTTGGACTCTCCACCAACAATAGCCATGCTGTGACCTTTCTGCCCAACAAGTTTGTCCAAGCTGCGAAGAAAAATGAGCAGTCCTTGCCGCTCCCTGTAGAGCCGTTGCTGCCATGAATTTCTAAGTGGTCTAGACCACTTATTGAAGCTTGATACAAAGCTCCATAGCCAGATGCTCTCCGTTCCATATCATCGTTGTCAGCTCCATAAATTTCTAGGGAGTGGTCGATGCACTCCATCGTCAATGCTCTGTACCGAGGAAGAAGATGCGTGCAATCCTTTGTCTTCACAACAATCGAACTCCTACGAATAACATGAGTTTCAAGAAAGCAAAAAAGCAACGGAGATGCAACAGTCTCGTGCAGAGTGACAATGCAGCTACCAAACAGCGATGACGACAACATTCCTCTACTGTTGCAGCGAAGAACGTTATGCTCCTTCCTTGGTGACAAGTCTTGGAGAAAGCCCTGCCAACAACTAGTGAGTTCTTTACAAATAGCAGAAAAGAAAGTCATCCTACCCTTTCTGTTTTGAGTATACACCTGGGGAAAGAAACCACTAACTCTGATGGCTATAGCAAATGATAGGAGAGCGACCTCTACTCACCGTCGTTCATTTATTTCTTCTCGTAAAAATATTAGAAGTGAAAAAGTGATAAAGATGAACAAAGCACTCTCCACTGTGATTTCAAGGACCATAGCTGCTGGGTTGTTGTATGTCTTTTGTAAAGATCCCATTAAATATGGGATAACAAAAGAACAAAGAATGCTACAATAGAAAATGAAAAATAGAGAGTGAAAAGAAGAAAGAAAACATCATGTTCATTACATGGAGAGATTTTTTAGTGTGACGGAAGCACGGTGTACACCATATGTCACTATACAAATAGTGCGATATGTGTGTTAAAAAGTTAATAACTTAAAAAATAAAAATTTTCACCACTTATATAAAAACACGTGGTATACCATTCGTGTTCCAGTCACAATAAAAAATATGTGGGTATTGCAGGAAGCTTCAGTGGTGAAATCAAAAAAGGAAATGATGTCTTCCTACAATTAAGAAGGTCCCTGCAAAAGCATATTTAAGGAAAGGGATCCTCTCTGGATCCCTTCCACAAAGGTCACAAATCCAGGCTTTTGAAATTTAATCTAACGGCTACAAACAGGAGCCTATTTTAAAAGTTATAATAACTTTAGCCATTGGATCAAATTTCAAAGGCTCGGATTTGTGGCCTTGGTGGACTTGGTGGAAGAGATCCGGAGAGAATATATTTCCTATGTTTAAAATGATGTTCACATAAGGTTCCAATCCTATAAAAAGACTATTTAAACTTGACCCCACAAAAGAAGGATGGATGAACCTCCATGCCACACTCTTGTGCTTTATGAATATGGCCTCGATCAAGTTGAAATTATTCATGAAGCCTGAAATGCGGAGACAAAAGACATGGCACCAATCAAAAGTCAAAATGCCAAAATGTTAATGGGTTCATCCCAAAACACACCTAATTTTACTTGACGCTCAAATGGCACAAAGCCACTATAAATGGCACAAAGTCAATTTAATGGCACAATGTTGTATCAAATTTCAAATGGCTTAAAGCCCCATGAAATTTCAAATGGTACAAAGCCCCGTCAAGTCTCAAATGCCATGAAGCCGCGTCAAGTCTCAAATGGCATAAAGCCGTAACAAGTCTCAAATGGCATGAAGCCATGTCTAGCTCTAAGTGACTCAAAGTCCTCGCTTGTAAGAGCCTAAACTGCACAAGGCATCAAATCCCAACAAATACATTTTGAACTATGCTAGTTTGATTCTGTTGATGCAAAAAATCAGTGAAGACTTTGGAATAACGTAAAGTGTCAAGTTTGTGACCTTAGCTCCATTGCTTCAGTCACCTAGTGATGATAATGTACAAAGAGATAAAGATAAGGAAACAAACACAAGATGTATGTGGTTCACCCTAAGTCTGGCTACATCCACAGAGTAAGAGAGTTCTTATTAATAGTGAATGGTTTACACAAATACACAAGTATAAGCATAATCATCATTAGTAGGTTTGGATGACTAGTTTAAGTACAATAATAACATTAAGGATTCATTGTAAGAGAATGATCTTCTTTTATAGTTAAGGAGAGTCTCCAGCTTTTGTCCGCGGTTGATGTGGGACTATGTGAACTTTATTCTGACATTGACATGTGTCGTATTGTGATTGGCCTCCTTGTTGGAGGGAAACTCTTGTGCTTCAACAGAGATGCCTCAGCATGAACCCTTAATGGATCCTTGAAGGTATGAAGTTGACCGGTGCTTGGTAGTTTTGGGATTGATCAAGTATGGTACAAACAGTGCTCCCCTAAGTTCTTGCATGAGGAAAGCTTCTCGGTTGCTTGGTTGGGTACTTGAAAAATCCAAGTCACTGAGTAATCACGAAACTTCTAAGTACCGAAGTGTAGTAGCACATAGTGGGAGTCCCCCAAGTTTCCAAGCGAAGAGGATAGCCGAAGGAGGTGGCTTGATATTCTTGAGTCATTAGAAAAAAGACTTCAAAAATTCTCTCCTCCCTTTATTTTTATTTATTTTTTGGAATGTAGTCCAAGTATATATATTTTTTCTTAAGCCCAATTCCTTCTTTCTTTTGGGTGAGAAAATAAAATGTGGTTGAAACCTTTTCCTTCGTGTACATACCTTGAATGGTTGAAACTTTTTCCTTTGGTCACATAGTTTGTAGATGAAACTTTTTGGTTGAAACTTTGTAGGTGAAGCTTTTTCCTTTGGACACATAGCTTGAGTGGTTAAAGCTTTGTAGGTGAAGCTTTTTTGTTGAACTTTGTAGTTGAAGCTTTGTAGGTGAGGCTTTTTGGTTGAAGCTTTGTAGGTGAGACTTTTTGGTTGAAGCTTTGTTGGTGAAGCTTTTTTGTTGAAACTTTGTAGGTGAAGCTTTTTGGTTGAATGTTTGTAGGTGAAACGTCTTGGTTGAAGCTTTATAGGTGAAGCCTTTTTGGTTGAAGCTTTTTTGAACAACATAAATAGATTTGGCTTCGACACTCTTGAGCAAGAGTGTGGAAGGCTTTTTGAATTGTTTTATTGAAGCTTTTGGTTGAAGCTTTTTTGAACCACATAAATAGATTTTGCTTCCACAGTCTTGAGAAAGAGTGTGGAAGGCTTTTTGAATTTTTTGTTGAAGCTTTCGGTTGACGCTTTTTTGAACCACATAATAGATTTTGCTTCCACATTCTTGAGCAAGAGTGTGGAAGTCTTTTTGAAATTTTTTTTTGAAGGTTTTGGTTGCAGCTTTTATGAACCACATAAATAGATTTTGCTTCCACTCTTGAGCAAGAGTGTGGAAGGCTTTTTGAAATTATTTGTAGTTAGGCAAAGTATGAAGTTTCCCCCTTTCAAGGTGTGGGTGGTTTCCTCCCTCAAAGTGTGTGAAGGCTTTTTCCTTTCAAGGGTGTGGGAAGCTCTCTCCCTTAGGTAAGGGAAGCTCTCTCCCTTCAAGGGTATGAGAAGCTATCTCCCTTGGGTGTGGGAAGCTCTCTCCCTTCAAGGGTGTGGGAAGCTCTTTATAGGACCTCATAACTTGATTTTGCTTCCACACTCTTGAGCAAGAGTGTGGAAGGCAATCTACATATTGTAGTTATCTCTTATGTGTTGAAGTTTTGTTGGCATTCTCCACATGTTAGAATTAATAATTAATTAATTACTTAGATAATAATTATCGAAATAATTATTAATTAATTAAAGTCGGATTTTTTTTGGCATATTTTTTTTTTTTTTTTGTGAACTAGGGACAAGAAAGTGTGGGAGAGACCACATATATAGATTTTGCTTCCACACTCTTGAGTAAGAGTGTGGAAGGCAATCTACGTGTTGTAGTAGTTGAAAGTTCAGAGGAACCATATAAATAGATTTTGCTTCCCCACTCTTAAGCAAGAGTGTGGAAGGCATTCTACATGTTGTAGTTGTTAGAGGTTTGTTAAACCATATAATATGATTTTGTTTCCACACTCTTGAGCAAAAGTATGGAAGGCATTGTTGAGTTTATGCCTTTTTCGAGTTGTAAGGCTTGAAAATTTTTGACTTGAAAATTTTCGCCTGCTTATGAATTCTAAGAATCCACCGGTGCAGGATGCACTGTTCTTCCTTAGTTGGTGAAAAGAAGGTAAGTTCTTTCGTCATCCGTTTGGTGAGAAGAGTGGTGAGTTACTGAGGCAAAAATGTTTATTAAAGTACTAGTTATATCTTCCACCACCTGGTTGGTGATACGAAGGTGAGTTCCTTCATCACCTAGTTGGTAAGAAGAGTGGTGAGTTGCCAAGGCAAAAATGTTTATTAAAGTACTAGTTGTATCTTTCACCACCTGGTTGGTGATACGAAGGTGAGTTCCTTCATCACCTAGTTGGTAAAAAGAGTGGTGAGTTGTCGAGGCAAAAATGTTTATTAAAGTACTAGTTGTAACTTTAACCACTTGGTTGGTGATACAAAGGTGAGTTCCTTCATCACTTACTTGGTGAAAATAAGGGCAAGTTGTTGAGGCACATTGTAGCAGGTACCGAATGGCAAAAACACCTTCGAAGCTCAGTTGGCTTATGTATGAATGTGTTAAAATGTATGATGTTTATGTTGATTAACATGAGTGATGCTTATGAATGTTTTGCTATGCATGAAGGAATCCATTGTTTGGATATGTGAACCATGTTGGTTGTAACACTTAGTTTCACTTACTTTATGTCAAATATGCATGTTGAAGCTATGTGTTAAAGTATAGAGGTAGGTCAGCATAAACCAAGTGTTCCAATGCTAGGAATGTAAAAGACTCAGATGAAGTTGTTTGAATTCCCTCTTCATTAAATATTTGCCGAATGTCTTGTATTACAAAGGATCCTAAACGGTTGAAGGTCAAAACATTTGTAATACGTATGCCTTCTTGTAAAAATATTTCCTTCAGCATCTAGTCCCCCATTTTGAAAGAGTGAGGCTTGACCCTATGGTCATAATAGTTGAAGGTACATTCACCCCTGGTTATCTTAATACGAACCTTTATCCTTCTTGTTGTAATGGGCTTGTTGAGAGTAAAAATCGTTTCTCTTGCCAATAGACGAATACATTTGGTGACTTAGCGAGTAGCTAAGTGAGGCATGAGAGGATGCAATGGGTGTCTGGATGGCCAAAACCTTCTCACTTGGTAGAACTTGACTTCCACTCCCTACTTATTGGTAGGGGTTAATTATATAAGAGTTCCCTTGGTATGTCTTTGCCTCGGCAAAGGCATGATTGTAAGCTTATATCATCACCTAAGAGTAAGTCTTCCAAGTGTTAACATTGATCATGTACTTGAAGAAGCATTCACATATGCCTACCATGAAGGCTCTGAGTGTTATTTTATCATTTACCTCAGTGCAACGAAAGTACTCGTGACTGAAGCGACCAACATATTCACTCAATGACTCGTCCGACTTCTGATGAATGGTGTATAACTCATTAGTGGAGTGTAAGTGATCAACTTGGAAGATGTGTTGAGCCACAAAGAGTTTTCTTAGCTCAGGGAAGACGACAATACCAATTGAGAGCTCTACCAAAGAAAGTTGAGGGGAATATAAGACATCGTTCCTCATCAATGTGTCTTCGATATGCCATGGTAGATTCAAAGATGTTTTCCTTGTAGAGGGGTGCAAATGATCCTCCTTGTTAGAAGGCCTAGCCTTGGTTGATTCCAGTCAGGTATTGTAACCTGATGTTTGGCTTTCAGCCTGTTCACTTCTTCAAGGAGTTGCAAGATAAGGGGGTCTTGAGTTTAGTCAAGTACTATTAGAACGCTTCTTCGTAAGTTTCCCTCATCATTTGGAAGTATTGAAGTTTGGTCAAAGGCATGTGACCTTTCCCTAGATTCACCGTACTTGTTTCCAGGATGTGCCCATTAGAAATCCTCCTAGTCTCCTACACTTTCTTGTCCTTCCAAGGCATGTCATTCTTTTCTTACAATGAGGGCTAGCCTACATTGTGGTAGATGACTGAGCCCTTCGATGACCTTTAGGTTTTGATCCTTGAGCTTATGTAGATGAGGTTTTCTCAATGCTACCTCAAGAAGTCTCGACATTTGCAATACACAACCTTCTATTATTCCACTGCTTTTGTGAGGAGCTACCTCTCTCCACTTCTCATGCTTCAGGTCGAAGCTGTTGGGTTGAGAGAAGTCTCACATTGATTAACACATTGATGGGTAGTTCGTTCCTCGTTAAGAGTATCCATGTTGAAGACCGCTAACCTTCTATGTTGGGGGCACTGACACACCCCAACCCAGAATGTCCACTTAGACTCCGAATCTAGTTGTGTTGGTCGACACCTAGAAGGTGACGAAACCATAAAGTGTAGTGTAGTGGAAAAAGTATGTGAATAAATTTAAACCTAAAAGTGCCTAGTCAAAAGAGTGCGTGGGTGAGCGAGATTGAACCAATTTCACACGTGATGTCTGAGCATAAGACAGTATAGTAAATAGGATGATGGTTATACCACTAAAGATAGCCATCTCCTGAGATTTGCCAGAATCATTGTTTACACATAAGCACAGCTACTAAACCTGGAGGGGTGAAAAACAAAGTTGAGTGGGTTACCAAAACAACATTTGTAAGAAAACCTTTATTTTTGAACATAGTAACCCCTCGCTGTAAAACAAGTATAGTTTTCATAAAACATACTACGTAAGTATGTAACAAAAGTACAACAATAATATAACTAGAAATATGCTAAGTCATGATATATCAAATGTCGCGGTAACATAATCATGTGATAATCAAGTATAACTAAGTGCTCATCCATCTAAGCTAACACACGAGTTCGTACAGATAATTTCTAACACGAATAGGACTGGTTGTAATCAATATGCTCTAGTACTACGATCACGTGAAGGCTGGTGCCGAAGCACGGTCACACACGAGTCAAAATTGCCTAATGCAATATGTACGATAGGACTGGCACCTAACTTGGATCCAAGGCGAGCAAACGATGCGGATGTGAACATACACGTGAAGAACTGGCCCTGGCCCTAGGACGAGTACTAACACCGGGGTGCAGCAATGATGAGCATGTACAATTATGTATATATGCCATGATAGTAATATCTCAACCATATAGCAGCATTTATCACATTTAATATCACAATAACGATACTTGGCAATATAAGCATAATAATGGAGTAAACATGCATTTATGTAAACTATAACTATGTATAGATATAAAAACAAACTGCCCACTCACTGATACGCAGTCGAAACGAAGTCTCCAAGCCTTACTTAACCTCGTACGCCCTCGAGATACGTTTCCCCTATATATGAAATTACTAATTAACTTAGATTAATAACACATAAATGGAAACTTAAATAAAACCTTTGCAGATTGCTTAAACATAGTGTTTGAATATACGAAATTGATCTACTCGACGTCACGGACCTACAAAAATTGACCACATGCTGGCCAGATGCGCCATCACGCGCTACTACAAGTGGTTGCACAGGTAGCCACGCACCCATGCACCACGAGTACAAACGTACTCGCCTTCTTCATGAGCTCCTGCGCTTTGCAGGTTGAAAGTCCAACTTCCCAAGCTAATATCGAGCTAGATTCTCAACCAAATTCAATGCTACGAAGACCAATTTGAAGCTAGGAACGTAGTGCATTGATCTACCCCTATTGAAAGTTCATTTATGGTTTGTGTTGTCCAGAAATTTGGGAATTTCTTCCCAACTTTCAGAGTTGATTTCTAATTCAATAGTTAGCCAAACTCAGTGATTCAAAAGCTATTTTGAAGTTAGGAATACAGAGAACAAGTTTATACCTACTAGGAGTTCAGTTGTGGTCAAGGACCGAAAAGTTAGCAAAAAGTGACCAAATCATCATGGTTCCTTGGTTGGAAAACCGAGCAATCTGCCCCTCTCGAGCTTTCTGTGCTAAACCATTCATTCAAAATATGTACATGAGCTTAATATCAACATATAGGAATTAAATGATGGTTCCTAGGATTTCTTGAGGCTTACCTAAGCCGTGAACAACAAGAACTCATTGGAATAGCTTCGGAAACAATGGTGGTTCCACGGTTCAGGGAAAGAGAAAGAAAGAGAGACCTTTACCAGGTCTGGTTTCAAGATGGAAATGTCTCAAGGGTGGTGAGGCTACTGGAGAATGAACCACGGTGGCAGAGTTCACAGTGTTGGTGTTTTGGTGTGCATGTGTGTATGTGTGTATGTGTGCATGTTGCAGAGAAGGAGAGAGAGGTATCAGGTTACAAAGAGAAAAGGAAGAAAAGAGAGAGAGAGAGAGAGGAAAGAGAGAGTTCTCATTAGGTAGACAGAAAATGGTGGTGAAGTCTGATTGGGTGCTAGTTGAAAGGAAACAATTTGATTGGTGTGGAGGGAAATCGGGTAAAGGAATGAAGGGGAGGAAAATAAGGGTTTTGATTGGTGGATGGTTGTGAAAGAAGGGGACACAGATCCACCAATCAAGGGGAGGATTGGATTTTGAATTTCAGATTTGTATGTACAATTTCTAATGTACAAAATCTGATTTCTTACTGTATTTCCAACACTGTTAATTTGTACGGTCGTGTACAAAATACCCGTAGTTAATGTACTTTAATAGAGCATTACTCTTTCATTACAGATCCGATTCGGGTCTAACTTGCATCCATGTGTTCGTGACGATGAGTACTAATTTAGTACAAAACCAAGAAAATGAAACTGAAAGCTGAAAACCACGTCCACATCTGATTCCACTTTTGTCCAAAAAGGGTAAAATCATCAACTCACACCAACGAAAAAGAAATTACAGTGAAAAGTAGGGACGAGTCGTCACAGGCGCACAGGTGATGGTTACCATCCACATGGGTGATGGGCTTATGAGATTGAGTCTGCCTAGCCTCATGGAGCATCTCAAAGAGTTTCTCATACTGTTCTTGGAGGATCTCATTCTTTATTGCTATCTTGTTGTTTTGAGCCTCAAGCTCTTCGACCTTAGATTGAAGAGCAAACTTCTTTCTTTCCTTCCTTCGATGTCTCACACTAGGCACGAGAGTGGTATCGTTCTGCGTGTTGTGGTTTCCTTTGTTTCCCATGTTGGAGAAGGATGCTTGAACAAAAGAGAATGTACGAATGATAGAAACTAGCTTGACTAAGTTGGAGAAAGTAGGAATAAGTGTCGTTCCCACAAACGGCGCCAAATGTTGATAAACAAAATCAATGAAGACTTTGGAACAACATAAAGTGTAAAGTTTGTGACCTTTGCTCAATTGCTTCGGTCACCTAGTGATGATAATATGTAAAAAGATAAAGATAGGGAAGCAAACACAAGATGTATGTAGTTCACCCTAAGTCTGGCTACGTCCATAGAGTAGAGGAGTTCTCATTAATAGTGAAGGGTTTACACAAATACAAGTTTAAGCATAATCATCATTAGTAGGTTCTGTTGACCAGGTTAAGTATAAGAATGACATTAAGGATTCATTGTAGGAGAATGATCTTCTTTTAAAGTTGAGGAGAGTCTCCAGCTTTTGTCTGCGGTCGATGTGGGACTTTATGAACTTTAGTCTGACGTTGACATGTGTCGTGCTGTGATTGGTTTCCTGGTTGGAGGGAAACTCTTGTGCTTCGACAAGGGTGCCTTAGCATGGATCCTTAAAGGTATGAAGTTGACCGATGCTTGGTAGTTTCGGGATAGGTCAAGTATGGTACAAATAGATTCCACCAAGCATACTTAGGCAATCTAGATATTCAACCTAGATGCAACCACATAAAGACAAAGACCCAAAATTGAATCCCGGTTCACCTTAGCCACATTCACCAAGTTCATTTAACCAAATTCACCAAATTAAAAATCTTTCTTTAGTGGGTCATTCACTCACTAAAAAACTCAAGCCAAATCAAAAGAACAATGAGTGACTTGATCCCTCAAGAGGGTACGTGGGCAATCTAGGGCTCAACCTAGGCGTAGTCGCAAAATCAAACAAACACCAAAATCCTCAAGTTACAATTTATTCATATTGGAATCAAAGGGTTTTTCCTTTTTAACAAAGGATTGTAATAGATGCATGGTCTAGAATGGGTTGAACTCAAATTAATAACACCTTCTTTGGAAAAATGAACGAGGGTAAAATTGTGTCGAGTGAATTATTTGTTTACATATTGGTACAATTTTTGCTCAACACCGTGATCAATTTTCTTCCTGAAAATTTTGCGATCAATTTAACTCTGTTTGAATTTGTATTATTTCTTCGGGCAACATAGATAACTTTTGGTTTGTTGGTGAGGCATTTTGAATGCTTATCAGTTATTTACTAAATGTGGTTTTATAGGAACTATTTGAACTTTCTTAGGATGCCTGTTTTAAAGGACAAGGATTGTCTGCCCTCTCACTTCCGGTGCCCTCCCGTGCCCTCCTATTTGTGTGGTCAAGGTTAAGCCATGTCAACATTTTATATTACGATTCATTTTTGTCTTATTATCTCTATAAAAAAAATATATATAAAACGTTGACGTGGCGTAACCGTGACCACACAAAACAGGAGGGCACAGGAGGGCACCGGAAGTGGGAGGCCAGACAATCCTTGCCCTGCTTTACAAGTAGGCTGAAGCACTGTGTGCGCAGTTAAATGGTGATGGTCATGTAGATGCTTGCATTACATTTGACAGTGATGCATTCCTCTTTGGGGTTAAATGTGTAATAAAAACCTTTCGATCCAATTCCAAAGTAAGTATTGACATTTTCTTTTTAGGGTTTTCGTCCAGTTTCATGCGAGGGGAAATAATTGGGATTTTAGATTTTAATATCCTCCAAAATATTAAAAAAAACATCCACCACGGGCCGATGGCGTGGTGAATTTTCAAAAGGCGGTGTGGTCATTTGAAGTAACCACAATGAGAATATTGTGTGGTGGTTTTGATATTCCATCACGAGATTAATAATTATTCACTTTTAACAACAGGTCAAAATCTGACCGTGGTGAATTAATGTAATCTACCACGAGCTACATTTAACCATGGTAATTGAATAGTTTCTACCACGAGCTGTTGATGCCGGTGATGGAATTGATGTGGTAAATATGCTGTTATGTACTAGTGTCAATAAGTTGAACTGTCCCCAGCTTCAGCAATTGTTTCTGCTTTTTCTTATATAATTTTTATGCATACGAACTCATATGTCTTCTCTTGCCAGTTCTCTTGCCTTACTATCTTTTCAGGCACTAAGAGAAACTCATTGTGTGCAGGAACCATTTGAATGTTACTATATGTCAGATATCGAAGCTGGTCTTGGTTTGAAGAGCAACCACTTGATTGCTCTCTCTCTTTTGGTTGGAAATGACCTACGATTTAAATGGGATCCAAGGCATTGGGCTTGATACAGCTCTTCCTTTTGCCCAAAGTTTTTGTGAAGAAGAGATAATGAGTAGGGGTATGATACAAACTGGTTTCATTTTTGCTTAAAATGTTTATGAAATGAATTAAAGATCACATTTCACGCAGGTTATGTGAAATAGGCAATGGTGATGGTTCTCTCTTTCATGGTGGTATGAAATCTGTGTATGATAGCATACCCAGATTGGATGAGAGCCATTAAAGACAAAATTTTCTCATTGTTCTTTTCATGGGTATCCCGGCAGCAAAAAAAATCATTTCAAGTCTTCCTGTGAATTCTGTATCAACGCAGTTGGTGAGGGTTGCATGAAAAAATCAGAGGGGTTCAAATGCAGTCTCTTCCTGTGATATGGTACGTTGATTTCCCATTCTGATACTTAGGCATCACCATGAGTATATCACCCTTTCTAGTATGTTATATCATATCAACACAGTGGGCCCATCATAAGTCCAATTCAGATAGTGTTTGTTACAATAGTTAGCAATGTTCTTGTATTCCATCCTGTTGGATTTTTAGATCGCTAGGCTCACCCCACTCTAACGACACCAATACTGCCCCCAACTTCACCACCTACCTAATCCGTCAGGTGTGGGGTTTTACCAAGATTGTAAGGAAAAGGAGCAGAAGAAGCGAGAGAACTGGCGATTGAAAGTTCTCAGCAAGATTACACTGGAGCCAAATTTCCCTAATGATGAGATTATTGAAATGTATTTGCGCAACAACCATGGTTACTTCAATGGTATGTTTCAACATTCTTCCTACAACTGGTACAAATATGGAACAATTTCTTTTACATAGAATGGATCCAGTAGGGCTCAAGAAAACATTTGTTTTTCAGAAAGGAGTTTGTCTCTTGCATATGTTGTTTTGTGAATGTATCTTGCCATTTTCAGTGTGCAATCATGATTTAAATTTTTTGCACAGAAAATGACGGTCCTAGAGTATCATGGGCAAATCCAAAGACTGAGATGCTGGTTCAGTTCTTGACTTATCATCAGCGGTGGGAACCGTCTTATATTCGCTACAGGATGCTGCCTATGCTTTCAACTATTTTTTTTTTTTGAGGGAAATGGCTAAAAATCCCGTGAAATGTTTATTATATGGGCAGTATAAGTTCAATTCCATAGACCGCTTGAAGATAAGATATGGGCACCAATTTTATGTGGTCAAGTGTAAAATAGCTGCACCTACATTGGGTTGTGTCAGTTACTCAATCCCCCGGAGGACTCAGATATGCAACAAGATGATGTTATGGAGGTTGATGAATCCTTTAGTCCATTGGACGAGTCTGATGTTCCTACGATAGATATTAGTGGAGGGTGTTGCTTTTTGTTGACCGATGAAAATATGGACCTCGTCCATGCTGCTTTCCCAGTGGAAGTTGACAGATTTTTGCAGGAGAAGGTGTAATTTCTTTCCCCTTTTATTGTTCTTTTTTCTTATTTATGGTTTCGTTTTCCAACTCTCTTTCCCGGCTTTTTTAAAGGGCACTAAATGATCATGGTGTCCTCTTATGAATTAAGCAAAATCTTACAGGCCTGTGTGCCTAAAACTTGCAGGAACTGAAACAATTGAAAAGAAGAAAAACGACTGGTGGAAAGCCAGAAACACCAGGACCAGAATACTGATAGTCAGATAGCTGAAACTAGCAAAGAAAAGAGAAAACCGTCGAGTTCAAATCTCCCTAACTCCGTGAGACGTCATCTTTTGTTTTGACTATGGCAATTTCAGATCTGAGGCCCTTGCTGCAGCTATTTAGGAATATCATTTACAGATGTATGGTTAAGTGAGTCCTACCTGTCATGAGCTTGCCATGTGTATTTTTGTAAAAAATTAAGGTTTAGGTTAACATAGGGTTTAGGGTTTTTGCATCTTCATTAAGTGAGCAAAGCAAGATTTCTGGTGTGTTTCTTATGAATTTTTAAAGCTACCTCTTTTTGTTTTGCTGTAATGCTACCTCAAGTCTGATGGATTCATCATTGAACTACGTTGATGTAAATTCCAAGTTCCAATTGACATCTAGTGAAATCAAATCTCAAACAACTTGTAGTTTGCCTATGGAAAACATGTTGCAAGTAGCTTTTTTATTTGATGCGATATGTGGAACAATAGCTGGTTAAGGAACCACCTTTGGTTGGCACGGCATGGTCATGAGATTGGGACACATGTTACGTTTTAACTAGACAATGTCCATCACTAAGCTTGTCGTGCTCCCCATCTTTCATCCTTTTCTCTAGATTATTGTGTGCGTTTCGATTTTCGGGTTTCTGTTAAAATATTATGTGCGCCGCCAATTTTCAGGTTTCCATTATATTATTGTGTGTGTTGTCAATTTTCAGGTTTCCGTACCACAACTGTATGTTAAGCTCGTTGTGTTACACCAAAATTGTTAATTATCCTATTGATGCATGTTCATTTACTTCCAATAGATATTGAAATTGTTTTGATTCTTGGCTCCTCGTGCTTTTACTAACGCATACAAAATCGCGGCTACATGTTTGAGCTCATTGCATTTCACTAAAATTTTTAATTGTGCTTCTAATGGCATATGTTTATTTACTTGAAAAATTCCAATTCTTGAGAAACGCATATAGAATCACGATTGTACGTTGGAGCTAATTGCATTGCGCCGAAATTTTTAATTGTGTGGCTAATGATATATGTTTATTTCATTTACTTGAAATTTACATTGAAGTTGTTTCGGTTGATAACTACATACGTTTACTAAAGCATACTGAATCTAAAGTATGTTGGTTTCATGCTACAATTCGTAAATTAATACTAGGAAAATCATGAATAAGATTAAATGATGAATTGGAAGGTAGTTCATCTCATTCTTCCCTCATTCCAAGTAAGTAAACATGCCATAAAAAATTTGAAACGTACATGACATTCTGGTCAAAACAAATCCATAATAGGAGGGTAACTGAATAAAACACACATGTATGTAATTATTTAGTTACCCTTGACCACCTTCTACTTCTTCTATAACTGGCAGTTGTTCCTAAGTATGATTATCATGCCAATTTTACTTTTGACTTTGTTATAGTAATTAATGATTATTGTTACAGTCTCTTTTTAAATTTGGACTCCCAAGAAACTTCTACTTGTTCAAAATATTTGAAAAACTTTGGATGCTCAAATCTATACCCAACTTACCTGATTTGCTGAAGAAACAAATGTTTATCTCCTCATAATTGTAATTAACAATACTTCTCATACATTTTCTGTAACAAATTGTTAGAACTTACAACACTACTATCTTCAGGTAACTTACGACACTCAGCCCCAAACTTGTACTGTATAAGGATTTCAAATATCTGCATAAATTACGGATTATTTTTCTCGTAAAATCTTTTGTAAGATTATAGCAATCATGCGAAGCCATGAATGATGAGAAGGCCGTCCCAGTCGAATCTATGGAGAATTGTAGTCCAGTATTTGAAGGTGTCACTGTTTTGGCTGTTGACGCCGATTCTGCATGTCTTACTTTACTATCAAGAATGCTTTATAAGTTGGGGTATAAAGGTAACTACCAGAAAACAAAACAGTCCTCCTCTTTTTTTGGTTGAATTTGGTATGATTATATTTAAATTATTTTTCTCCCTGATAGTTTCTAACATAATTTACTCTTAATTCCTATCAGTTTTGACAGCAAAAAGAGCCTGTGATGCATTATCCATTGCTCAGAAGAAGGAAAATGAGCTTCATCTTCTTCTGACTGAGGTTCACTTGCCTGACATGGACAAATATGAGCTCCTAGAAAGAATGAGAGCAGTTTCCAAATTACCAGTTGTTAGTAAGTCCTCAATCACAAGGGCACCATTTTTTTCTTTTGTTGGCAAGACAATATTTTAAACTATTCTAATTTATAGAAAAGGAAATTCAAACCTGGGTGTAAGGCTTCATACACACTAGCCCTAGCCAATTTTCGTAACCAATGTCTGCAACACTATTGCTATTACTTTTCATTTACTTGTATAAATGTCATAAAGGAGCTGTTCATTCTCTTTATCATCAATTAATGATCAACTATAAAAGATCTCATTGAATTTGGAGACTGGTTAGCCATCCATATTTGTTTATTCATCTCCGAATCTAATGAAATTTTTCTGTAGATGATATTTAGCGGTGATAATTAAAGAGAAAGAGCGGTTTTGACTATGACTTTGATCCGATGAAATGATGTCACATTGTTATTAAAGAAGAAAATTGCTTCTTACATGTAACAAGCCAGGTTTGTCAACATTCTATCCATAGAGTTAGGCCTCTCTGATAGCATATGTTGCTGGACTTCCTATTCTAATTTTTGAATTTTTTATATTTTAACTTTCTTAATTTTTATGCAGTTATGTCTGATGATGATGATGCGAATGCCATGCTAGGTGGGCTGTTCAAAGGGGCAGTATATTACATTGTTAAACCACTCACAATGGACAGCCTAAAAAACCTATGGCAATTTGCATTCATCAGCAATAGAGATGCAGTCACCATCAACAACAATAGAGATGCAGTGATAGATCTCACTGCAGATGACAGCAGTGGTGAGTTCCAACAGGAGTACACATCAAATGAGGGTTTGGAGATTGAATCGATTATGAAGAAAGAGAAGCAGATCAGCCATCGAAAATCGCTGAAACGGAAAAATCCAGAAGGGATGAACAAAGATAAGGGAGGAGATAATTCTGATTCAACTTGTACCCAAAAGAAGCCAAAGATGGTTTGGACTAATGAGCTTCATAAGAAATTTGTGCAAGCTGTTACGTTGCTGGGAGTTGATAGTAAGAGTCTCTTCTTACTTTTTTTATACAAGCAATCTAAACTGCGGGGATGGGGATTCGAGCTTGGGTTCATAGGGGAGAGCACATCCACTCTAGCCAATAAGGTTGCACCTACGTATGCAGATTCTCTTCATAGTATTTTTTTTGCTGAATTTTATTCTTGCTTTGGTGCCATTCAGAATTATGGTAGCTAATTTATTTCTTGACTTAGGTGCTCATCCAAAGAAAATACTTCAGCACATGAATGTCCCTGGCCTGAGGAAAGAAAATGTTTCAAGCCATTTGCAGGTTTGTTTCTTCGCAAATTCATATAACAAGAAACATCAACAGATTCTTTGCTCTGTAATCCTTGATTAAGCATTATTTTCCGCAGAAGTATCGCCTCTCCTTGAAGCGGGAACAAGAAGAAATCATGATGAGGAAGGCCAGAGAAACTAAAGAATCAAGTTTTCCTGCATCACCGTTAAACTTTCCAGGAGGTTCTTCAAATCAGTTTCCAAACCGATCACCCTTCACATCAACAGCATATCAACCAGAAATTAGAAGCCATTGTCGGAACCCAAGTAGTAACATGACTAGACCTTCCCCTGGTTCTACTTTTGTATGTCTTCCTAGTACTCAATCAAGCAACGAATCAACTTTTGCATCAAACCATTTTTCATCAAATTACAAAAATGGGCAACCAACCCTAAGCAATCACTTTGGAAAGGTTGCAAGCTATACGAACTTCGATTTCCCAATATTGCTGCATAATTATATACAACAAGAAGAGCATCAGCAGCAACTTATTCAACCGCAGGTTTTGTTTTCCATCGCAAATGCCCTCACCGCTGCCTCCGCCAGAAGAGCAACAAGGAAATAACATTTTTGGGAGTGAAAATCAACTTCAACCACAGGTTCTACTGGCACCGCCATCACTACCACCACCAGCAGAGGAGCAAGAGAACCATGATGACATTTTTGGGCTTGGAAAGCAGTTGCAAACAAATGATGTGCTACTGTCACCACAATGGAAATTGCCTTCACTGGCACCAACACCAGCAACACAGGAGCAGAAGGAAACTGATATGTTTGGGATTGAAAGAGGAGATACGGATGACTTATTCGACATTGCAAAAGGCACGACTCAGCAGTTCCATGATGTCAATTTCGATGATTTTTGGTGAGTTCTGGTGGTGATCAAGCATATATCTTGGGTATGTTAATGCCAGTGTAAGTGTAATGTAAGCTTCATAAAAGGCTACTAATTATCCATACATACAAAACATTAATACAGAAAATTATACTCAGTTGTAAGCTGTTTTCTCAATGACAAAAGTGACAGCATTATTGGACACTGAGGATTTCATATATTCAAGGTTGAGAATTGGGTGAAACTTAATTTCTTTTTTGTTAATAGATTTTAAGTTTATTGTTACAAGGACGTAGGCGACATTAATTTCATGAATGCATACATACTTTATAATTATTATTCAAATTGATCCTTCAAGGCTTGGTTTGTTTCTGTTGCAAGCCAAGCTCCTCCAATGTAAATTTGAGTCTATTTCGACTTGAAAACGAGTTGTATCGGGCCGATTTACAGCACTAATTAAGCACTGATTACGAACAGGAGGGTGATATATGTATCAAATGTTAATCTTTTTGTGCTCTGCTGTAACATTAAAAGATTTTTAATTTTGGTTTTGATGTATCAGTTGGTAAAACAGAGAAGAATTTTATGGGCTGTTTGGCTGTTTGGATATAAAATTTTGTTTTTAAAACTAGGTAGTACATTCATTATTTTTAAAATACAGAAATTGGATCTAAGAAGGTTATCCAACATTTTTTTTTTAATTTTAAATAATTTTCAATTAACTATTTAGTCCTTTTTTTTTCTTGTTCTATTTAGTCCTTTCAATATTAACTTCTTTTTAGTTAATGCAGAAAGCGCATATGACACTTTGTGAAATGTGAATGTATGCACTTCCAGGCATATATCGATTTTTAAGTCAATCATGAAGGATCGTCACTATTTTTTTTAGAAAAGGAAGATTAAGATTAGGCGAGTCGATCTAACACATAAGACTTGGTTATTAGGTTAAAATAATAGTCTTATTTTCTAAACCAGTACAAGACGGTCATAAAGGATCAAGGCCTTGATAATTAGCCATCAACTATAAAGTGGGTAGGGGTGGGTTCGGTTCTATTCGGTTCGGTTTTGAAGAAGTTGAGGTTCCACCATAAAACCAATTGGCAATATACGAAGTAACCCAACATCTTATAAGCCTTTGCAAGGTTTTTCCTGCCATCAATGTGGGATTCATTCTCAACATGCCCCCTTACGTGTGGTGAATATTTAAGCCTAACACGTGGACAATACAACGGGATGACGTGGAGCGTGTGTGACCGTTTGACTTCGTAGGTGTGACAACCTGCTTTGATACCATGAAGAAGTTGAGGTTCTACCATAAAACCAGTTGGCAATATAGGGAGTAGCCCAACCTCTTATAAGCCTTTGCAAGGTTTTCCCTCCCATCAATGTGGGATTCATTGTCACCAAGTTTTTAGCCAAAACCGGAAATCGAACCTAAATTACTGTTCTATTTGTTTTGGTTCGATTTTTTGTCAGTTTGTGTTCAGTTCGGTTTGTATTTGGTTTGGTTTCAGCCCGGTTCGATTAATTTTTTTTCCCCAATAGCCCAAAAAAAAAAAATTCTTAAGAAAACAAAGCTTGCAACCATTTTGTAATACATATTCCAGAGGAGTATAAATAAATTCAAAGTCCCATTTCAACATAATCGATAAAATAAGCATTCCAAATTTCCAATAGAATCAAAGACAATGAAAATAAATATTCAAATTTCAATTACAATCAAGTCTTCCAAAGTCCAACGTTAAATAAACATCAAAGTTCAAATCTTCCAAAAGTCCAACTTAAAATAAATATCAAAGTTCAAGCCTTCCACACCTAAAATAAGCATTCCAAAACCTGAACTTTAAATAAATATTCAACTTAAAATAAACATTACAACTAAAATCATAAATTCAAGTAAACATCCAAAGTTCCATGCTTTGCACATACTTCTTCAAGTTCTCAAGATCAACGCTCAACCATTTCAAATTTGAATGACAATTTGCTTGCTAACGCTTAGGTGGCCTAGGGGGCAACCTAGCACCTTTTTTTGAACTTCCACTTGCCATTTATGCATACAAATAATTAAAGAAAGGGTACTAATTAAAATGTTATTTAAAATAATCTAACAAAATCAAGTGCAATAAATAAAATTACCTTTCTCAACTTCTTCACAAAACTCAATCTCCTCAATGGTTAGCTCATGATGTAATGCAACATGGATAGACCTAAGACAATTTTGAGTACATATCAAAGCCTCCACCATTTTTGGACTTAAAGAACTATGATATGGATCAATTATCTGTCCACTTGTGCTAAAGGAGGATTATGAAGCAATGGTTGATACGGGAATAGCTAAGATCTCTTTTGCAACACGTGCCAAAAAAGGGTACTTAGAAACCCCATTCACCCTCCACCAATTCAATATATCAAGGTTCTCCTCATCTTCTCCTTCATTAGAATCGGAAAGATACTTGTCCACATCATTATGCACAAAATAATAAGAGGACAGTAGTTAGTACTACAAACTTATACAAAAGTAAATATTAATTAAAACTGTAACATTCACTATCTTAATTGCATACTGTAACATTCACTCTAATAACACCAAAACAATTACAACAATATGAAAATCTGAACTTGCATAATGAGTTAGCTACATTGCATAACCACACACAAAAAAATTATTATTTGATAATGCAATGCATACAGATAAAGGGCAAGTGAAAGAAAATCTGGTGCTAATAGATTATTACACTAATATAAGCATGTGTAGGTACTAAGGCATACCAATCGATGAAAAGAGGAAAGCATTATTACACATGCCTCAACATATTGCATCAAAGTTAACGTGTGTTATCTCATTATATTGCATCAAATTATAGGAAAGCATTAGTACAACTTCCAATTTGTAACATTGTCGATTCATTTGCTAAAACCTAATTTCTCTGGACTCATGTCCTAACTCAATATATTTGCAAACATGTTGGAGATACATATAGTTGTAGAAAAGAATACATTCCAAAGACCTCCCTCCCTCTCTCGCGGGCGCGCGCGCGCACACACACACACACTCTCTCTCTCTCTCTCTCTCTCTCTACAATTTATAAAGTTACAGATATATAGTTGGATGGCATGCAAACCAACCCACTATGGCCAAAAGGTTTACTTTTTAATTTTGATAGTGAGCAAAATACCAAAACCCTCCCAGAAAAATCTAAAATTACAATCTATTGAAATATCTCAAATTCTCATGACCACACTACACATATAATATATTGTTGCATAAAGAAACCTAGAAAATCGGCAAATTAATAGAAAATGCAAAGTATGAATCCTCCTATAATCTTTATCGACAGAAAATGCAAATTAATAATTGAAAATCTGTAAAGGCCACTATTTGTCCAATCAGAACCAATTTGAAATAGATAAATAGAATAGAAAATTAAACAAAGAGAAGTGAGAGTGTGAAACTAACTTTTTGCTGTCGAGATTTGAAACAACAAGAAGAAGTTGATGGCGAGATGAGAGACTGACAGCGAGGTGTAGGAGATTGAAAGTGAGAAGGTTCATAGGTCGCCACTGGGAGTGAGAGACAAAGAGTTTGAGAGAGTGATTGAAGACCGAGAGAGAGAGAGAGAGAGGGAGAGGAGGCTCAAGCCGTGCAAACTGGGAAAATGGGAGAGAGGAATACGTGGAGGCCTTAGGGTTGTACTTGGGGTAGAACGATGCCATTTCTAGAATAAGATTATTAATTAATAAAATAATTACAAACAACGTCGTTTTGAAGAACTTCTATTCAGTTTTCAAACCCTAGAAACTGAAACCGACCTAACTAGATTCGGTTTGGTTTGGTTCAACAGATTCGGTATTCTTTTTTTTTTTTTTTTTTTTTCAGTTTGGTTTTTTCGGCCTCGGTTATGTTTTCAGTCCAGTTTTTTTTTCGGTCTTTGGTTTTTCCAACCCACCCCTAAAAGTGGCTACTTCCTTTCCACAAAGAGCCATTAGAAAGGGCTAACTCCGCAATATAATGAACCCCATGTCCCCTACCTCCGTAATTTTATTAAATAACAAAGAGATATAAGAAAATAAATACATGTGGGGGTGACGAAGCTAAAATCCGCATATAAAAAAATACATCAATGAAAAAGGAAAACTGAAGGAAGAAAATTTCTCGAACCACAGTCTTAGCTAATCGAAATGCTGATAAACCACCTGGATCATCAACTCCATAATTAGCTAAAGCAATCGGCCACCTAAAAGTCTGGATATATAAGCTAGACAAGCTAGCAGACTTTGAAGCAAAGCTATAAGAACCACCAACGGACGGGAATCATCTCACGACTGCGAGGCAAACAAGTAAACCATTGCGTGCGAAGAATCCAAGGAGGATCAAAATCATTCGAACAAACAAATGAAATAACACTAGAAGAGTCACTTTCCAACTAAAGTTCTCTAAAGAAAAGAATTGTGATGGCTAATACTTGATAGAAACGACCAAGAAACCAACCACAACAATCTCTGAAAATGACTCCACAAGCAGCAAGACTAGGATTTCATTTAAACAAACCATACATTCTGTTTGGGCGAAGATTTTTCAAATATTAACCCAAACACATTCTAAGTTTAAACCATAGGTACCAAGGAATAGACCACAACACGGAGAATAGTATGAGCCTTGCAAGGAATGGGCTGAATCCCTAAAGAAGAATTGATATGAATATATAACCCTTTACCGTATTTAGGAATAAACTTCCCACCACGAACAAGCTTAAAAAAAAAGACTTGCAAAGATAATGGACACAGATTGATCGACCCTCAAAATTAAACTTGTTTCTCGCTTTCCAAATAGCTGAAATCAATGGCGAAGCTACATAGGGGCAAGGAGTGGCGGCCACCCCTCCCTTCACTGGAAATTAAGCCCAGGAGCGGTGGTTTTGCCCCTCTAGTCTCGTCAGAAGTGGCTTCTAATGCGATGGTTCTATCTATGTTCATCTGAGTTGTTGCTGGTGCGCAACTCTGTTACATTTGGCTTTATTATTATTTTTAGTTCCTTTCAAAAAGCCAAGCCAAAATGACCTCGTTTTGGTCTTGGATAAAATAATTTAAAAATATTCCTTTAGTGGAACGACATCGTTTCTGGTATAGGATTAAAAGAAAAACAATAATTAAAGGGGGACCAGTTCCCCTTTGCCTTCATTTTCATCTCTCAACCCCATTGCTTTCAATTTCATCTCTCAACCCCATTGCCTTCAATTTCATCTCTCAACCCCGTTGCCTACACTCTCAAAACCAATCAGAGAGCAGCAGCTCGTTGCCGTGCCCCACAAATCCCTGCAAGCAAAACAGATCTCGTTAGCCACCTTCCTTCCATTGCTTCCGGACTTTAAGGCTTCAAGTCTTTAAGCCATCCAAGCCGCAACTCGCAAGCACCCAGCAAGCCTCCAGCGCCATTCTGTAAAGTTTTTAATTTCTAAATTTATATTAGCCTTAACCCTAATTGTTTATTCAATACGAAAATTTTGTTTAATTGATATAGAATCATATAGTAATTAATCAATGTAGTTATTAATTATTGATTGTTAATTATTGATATGAAATTCTATGATTATTGATGAATGAAATTGTTATTTAGGGTAAAAATTGAATTTTGGATTATTGATTAAATGATTATTGATATTGATTAATTGAATTGAATTTTTGTTTATTGTATAATTTATATGATTATTGGTATTGATTAATTGAATTTTGGTTTAATTAGTTATTAGTGGTATAGTATATTCTACTCTAAGATTATGAATCTAAGACTTTTTTTTTTTTGCATTAGATAGTAACGGAACGATACTATAAAAAACATTGCTTACATCCTGACACACCCCGACCGAGATCAGGGCGTGCTGGCCGTCACGTGGAAGTGACGTAGCCATGTGCACAGTGTGGAAGCTAGTAAAGTAATAATATAAAAGTACGAGTAATTAAAAACTAGCATACAAGGTCAAAGTAAGTGTGCTAGCGTAAGTGAGACGCTAAATTCAGAGCAATAAGTCTACAGCAGTCCAAATTAAAATGATGCGACAACAGTGCACCCGAAGGTGACCCTACATTGGTGAGCGTCTGTCAGAAATGCCTGGAAGCCCTCTGGGGAAACCACCGAACCTGTTAAGCAACTAGAACCTGGAGGGGCGCAAAACAAAAGCGTGAGTGGGCAAAAACAAAGCTCTTTGAAAACCATTTAGTAAAATACATTCTAACCCCTCGCCGTAAAACCTGTATACTTCCCAGAAAATAAACATATGTACGTATACACTAAATATGCCAATCATGCTCAAGGATATGCCATACCAAAATCTCGTGGTGAAATGCAAGTGCTCAGGTATAAATCGTATCAATAATATATCACTGGCAGCCGGAGTCACCTAAAGTGACCTGTGCAGCTGAATCTAGAGCTCAAATCTCAATCTCAATCACTAAACCTGGCCACGAGTCGGAACCACCTATAGTGGTCTGTACGACAGGCCTGGGTGTAATACATATAAACGCTCCACAGCACCATTATATACATATATATACATATAATTGAATATATCAATAAACGTATATGCAACTAATCATGCATAACCACCAATAATATAAAAGGAATGGCATATAACGAATAAGCATTTATATAAATTTCTGGGAATTATAAGTATATAGGTATATACGGAAAACAAAAGCCCACTCACTGGTATATGGAAGGGTCGTAGCCCCCCTGCCTCGAGTGAGCACGCTCGTCCTCGGGATACGTATCACCTATATGCGAAAATACTATAAAAACGTTAATTTTAAAGCACATAACCTTCCGTTCAAAATAACTTCTCATACATTGCTCAAAATGGACAATTGAATATACCAACGTGCTCTACACAACCTCAGGATCACAACCATATTTTTAGAAAAATTTTCCACCGCCGCACGCGCCGGCCAAGGCACGGCCACGCGCAAGCACATGCGGTGCACACGGACGGCGTCAACTGACGCCGTTAGGAATATTCCGTCAGTTTTGACAGATTCCGTTAACGGCGTCAGGAATATTCCGTCAAAACTGACGGAATATTCCGTCTTCTTCCCCGTTCAGTCTCCGGTGCCGTCACCGGCGCCGGAAAACTGGAAAACCTGTAAACCGTGTTTTCTCACTCGATTCTCAACCATTTTTCACGATTCTAACACCAAAATGAAGCCCTAAACTAGTAGAACACGTCCATACAAGTTTTAAGGGCTAAAACCTACGAAAACTCACCTGTCACCAACCTCCAAAACCGGTCAAGCTCGAACCAGGCGATTCCGACGTCCAATTTTGTCCAACGAAGCACTCCGAGGCTCCTGGGAACCTCACTAAGACATCTATGAACTTCAAAATTCCAAAAACGTGCTAGATCAATGTTTGCATGAACAGTACACAAATCTGCCATTGTCGAATCAACGTGAAAACAACGGATTTCTTACCTGAAAATGGTATGATCGTGCTCCCCTCGACCTCACGATCTCGACTGTGCCCTTAGTTTCTTCGATCTGTGATGATTTAGTGTCGTTGTGTGTGTGTCCGTACAAGTTCGAAAGAAGAAGAAGAAGGAAGGGAGCTCGGGAGAGAGAGAGACAGGGAAAGAGACAGAGAAAGGGATAGAGACAGTGAGAGTGTGTGTGTGTGGCCCAGCACCTGCCAACACCACACCAAGCAACCAAAAACATAACGAAACGAATTAGGGGCAAAGTTGTAATTTTACACGTACGTTAACATGAATTTTGGGACGGGCTGTCACAACCTACCCACCTTAATAGAATTTCGTCCCGAAATTCAAAACAACCAAATAACAACCCCTAGTGGTCAAAGAACAATCTAGGATACAAATCCCTCATCCGATCTTCTGTCTCCCACGTAGCTTCCTCGACTAAATGATTCCTCCACAAAACTTTCACTAAGTTCACCGTCTTGTTCCTTAGAACCTTCTCCTTCCAATCGATGATCGTCACTGGTTCCTCGTCATACGTCAAATTTGGGTTAATCTCCAAGGGTTGCGGAGGTATTACATGAGATGGATCAGCAACATAATGTCGAAGCATAGACACGTGAAACACGTTATGCACTCTGGCTAGCTCCGGAGGCAACTCCAACCTGTAAGCTACCTCACCAACTCGCTCCGTGACCATGTATGGTCCGATGTACCTGGGACTCAACTTGCTTTTCTTCCCAAATCTCACTACACCTCTCCACGGTGAAAGCTTCAGAAATACCTAATCTCCGACCTCATACATTCTGTCCGTAACATGCCGATCTGCTAAGCTTTTCTGCCTGTCCTGGGCTGCTTTCAGGTTAGACTTGATTACCTGAACGTTCTGAGTAGTCTCCTCAACAATCTCCGGACCCACTAAGACTCTTTCTCCAACCTCTGACTAACACAACGGTGTGCGACAAGCTCTACCATACAATGCCTCAAATGGCGCCATGCCAATACTCGAATGAAAACTATTATTATAAGCAAATTCCATCAAATCCAACCGCTGGTGCCAAGCATCACCAAACTACAACACCGAAGTTCGCAACATATCTTCTAAAGTCTGAATAGTTCTCTCTGACTGTCCGTCTGTCTGAGGATGATACGCCGTGCTGTAGAGTAGTCTCGTACCCAAAGCTTCTTGAAAAGCCACCCAAAACTTAGATGTAAATCGTGGATCACGATCCGAGACAATACTCACCGGGACACCGTGATATTTCACAATCTTCGAGATGAATAGTTTCGCTAATCGACTTAAGGAATACTTCTCTCTCACTGGAATAAAATGTGCCGACTTAGTGAGCCGATCGACGATCACCCAAATGCCATCAAAACCATTATGTGTATGCGGGAGCTTGTACACAAAATCCATGGTAATATTTTCCCATTTCCACTCTGGAACGGGAAGCGGCTGCAACAACCTAAACGGTTTCTTCCTTTCTGCTTTAACCTGCTGACAAACAGTACATCTACTCACATACTCAGCTATTTCCCTCTTCATACCCGGCCAAACCAAGGAAACTCCTCACCTCAGTGACGGTTCGTGGTTGCTCCCAATTCTCCACCGCTGCTACCTTCTGAGGGTCAACCAGAATACCCTAAGCAGAAATAACGTGCCCCAAAAACGCTACTTGGTTTAACCAGAACTGGCACTTGCTAAACTTATCATATAGTTGGTGTTCCCTCAACCTCTTCAATACCAAAGTAAGATGTCGAACATGCTCCGCCTTCGACTTAGAATACACCAGAATATCGTCGATGAAAACAATAACGAACCTATCCAAGTATGGCTGGAACACCCGATTCATTAAATCCATAAAAGCTGCTGGTGCATTCGTCAACCCAAATGGCATAACCAGAAACTCGTAATGACCATAACGAGTCCTGAACGCCGTCTTAGGAACGTCATCCCCATTAATCTTCAACTGATAGTATCCAGACCTCAAGTCAATCTTAGAGAACACGCAAGCACCTCGAAGCTGATTAAACAAATCATCGATACGTGGCAACGGATAACGGTTTTTAATCGTCACCCGATTCAATTACCTGTAATCAATACACAGCCTCAAAGTTCCGTCTTTCTTTCTCACAAACAATACTGGAGCTCCCCACGGAGAAGTACTAGGCTGAATGAAACCCTTATCCACCAATTCCTGCAGCTGTACCTTCAATTCCCTTAATTCAGCAGGTGCCATACGATATGGAGTCAAGGAAATAGGATTAGTACCTGGAAGCAACTCAATAGTAAACTCCATGTCTCGATCTGGTGGTAAACCAGGCAAATCCTCGGGGAAAACATCAGGAAAGTGTCTGACTACTCTCACATCCTCAACTCTACTAGGAGGAGCCTCATCCAATACTACATGGGCTAAGTACCCCTGGCAACCTTTAGACAACAATCTTTTTGCTCGCAAAGCCGAAATAACGCCGTGTCTCACCCCACTCTGCTCACCCACAAAAGTAACCACGGGTAGTCCAGGACGACGAAACGTAACTATATTCCCGTAGCAGTCAATATTGGCACGGTTGGGGTGCAACCAATCCGCGCCCAAAATCACATTAAAGTCAACAATATCTAACGGGATAAGATCAGCTGGCATAACCACACCCTCAACTATCACTGGACACCCTGGGTACACACAATCTACAACACATCTCTCTCCTCTAGGCATAGCGAACTCTAAATCGAACCCTAGAGGTGTGGGGCAAGGTTGCGTCACTTGAGAAAATGTATGAGAAATCACTGAATGGGTAGCACCGCAGTCAATTAATACTCTAGCAAAATAACCAAGAATATTTAACGTACCCATAATCAAGTCCGGGTTGTTCTGAGCATCCTGCAGAGAAATGTTGTGAATACGCCCTTGGCCCTGCTGTCGTCCGCCGCGACCTCTGCTCGCCTGAACATCGCGACCCTGCGTACCATGCCCCTGACTAGGCTGACCAGACTGCCTCGAAGACCCTGCACTACTAGTAGCGATCTCTCCTGGCTGAAACTGTCCTCCCTGATACCACTGAGAACCGCCTGCTGGAGCTGGAGGATACGGCATATAGCCGCTAGAGTACTGAGGATAACCACCCTGGGAATAAGGGTCCTAGGGATACTGATACTGTCCCGGGGCATACGGAACAGCATCACCCTGATAGTGATAGGCACCACCTCGACCTGCCTGCCCGTAACTACTCGGACCCTGAATCTGCTGGATAGGTGCAGGTGGCGGCAAGAAAGTCTGCTGCGGCTTCTGCTGCTGACTCTGGGGGCATTGCGCAGCTCGATGTCCCATATGCCCACAAGTAAAACAACCACTGCTGCCACGCCTACACTCACCAAAGTGTCGACTATTACACCTACGGCAAAATGGGGCCCTACCTCGGCCATCATCGCCCTGTCTCTGGCCTCGAGCACCACCAGCAAATCTACCTCCACGTCCCTGACCAGTGGCGCTGAAACCACCGCTAGAAGAACTAGAACTAGTACCACCCCTCTTGAAATTCTGGGTCTGACGAGGCCTGAGCGACGTTTGACCTTTACCCTTAACATCTTTCTTTTGATTACCATTCTTCTCTTCTTCATCACTCTCGCTCGTCTAGTTCTCAGAATCCTCAACTCTCAGAAGAACCTCGTAGAAATCCTGGAAAGTATCACAGTGAGTAGTAGTCGTCATCGAACGCCATTTTTTCCTAGTACCTAAGCGGAAACGACGAAGCATCTCCGCCGGATTACCAGCAATCTCCGGATGATAGCGAGACAAGTCAGTGAACTTCCGATAATACTCATTCGCTGTCATCTTCCTCTGTTTCAACTCAGTGAATTCCTGCTTCTTACGATCGATGTACTCAAGGGGCACAAACCTTCTCTTAAACAAAGCAATGAAAACATTCCAATCCGTCTTCTGAGCTGGAGTCAAACGACGAAGTTCCTGCTCCCACCAGGCTGCAGACTCCGTACCCAGAAATCTCGACTGGAAGATTCCCCTGATTATTCAGAACACGAAAAGTCTTCTCGATGTGCTCTAACCAACGCTCTGGGCCCTCGTGCCCCTCATTACCCTGGAACTTATCCAGTTTCAGATTATACATAGTCTCCAAAGGAGTCCTCTGGGGAGGGCAAATCGCCGACTGAATGGCGGTAGCAATAGCTTCCCCCAGCTGAGCAATATCGGGGAAACTAGGCTCATCAGAGCGACGTGGTTCCCGACGAGGCGGCATAATTCTGACAGAAGGCACCAAAACCATTAGAATACTCACAAAAGACACAGGACTGCCAAACCTAAGCTCTGATACCAAACTGACACACCCCGACCGAGATCAGGGCGTGCTGGCCGTCACGTGGAAGTGACGTAGCCATGTGCACAGTGTGGAAGCTAGTAAAGTAATAATATAAAAGTACGAGTAATTAAAAACTAGCATACAAGGTCAAAGTAAGTGTGCTAGCGTAAGTGAGACGCTAAGTTCAGAGCAATAAGTCTACAGCAGTCCAAATTAAAATAATGCGACAACAGTGCACCCGAAGGTGACCCTACATTGGTGAGCGTCTGTCAGAAATGCCTGGAAGCCCTCTGGGGAAACCACCGAACCTGCTAAGCAACTAGAACCTGGAGGGGCGCAAAACAAAAGCGTGAGTGGGCAAAACCAAAGCTCTTTGAAAACCATTTAGTAAAATACATTCTAACCCCTCGCCGTAAAACCTGTATACTTCCCAGAAAATAAACATATGTATGTATACACTAAATATGCCAATCATGCTCAAGGATATGCCATACCAAAATCTCGTGGTGAAATGCAAGTGCTCAGGTATAAATCGTATCAATAATATATCACTGGCAGCCGGAGTCACCTAAAGTGACCTGTGCGGCTGAATCTAGAGCTCAAATCTCAATCTCAATTACTAAACCTGCCCACGAGTCGGAACCACCTATAGTGGTCTGTACGACAGGCCTGGGTGTAATACATATAAACGCTCTAGTGCTACGATCACGTGAAGGCTGTGCGAATAATCGCGGGTCACCTACGAGTCGGAACCACCTAAAGTGGTCTGTACAACAGGACTGTGCACCTAACTTGGATCCAAGCTGAGCGTATGGTGCGGGAGGTGAACAACACGTGAAGGACTGTGCCCTACTCTGAGCGGGAGCACTAACACCGGGGGTGCAGGTTATGAGCTCTCAAATCATCTCTAACCACTATTTAATGCAATTGTTAGATAACGCTTACCTGGCACTTACCTGTGCCTCCACAGCACCATTATATACATATATATACATATAATTGAATATATCAATAAACGTATATGCAACTAATCATGCATAACCACCAATAATATAAAAGGAATGGCATATAACGAATAAGCATTTATATAAATTTCTGGGAATTATAAGTATATAGGTATATACGGAAAACAAAAGCCCACTCACTGGTATGTGGAAGGGTCGTAGCCCCCCTGCCTCGAGTGAGCACGCTCGTCCTCGGGATATGTATCACCTATATGCGAAAATACTATAAAAACGTTAATTTTAAAGCACATAACCTTCCGTTCAAAATAACTTCTCATACATTGCTCAAAATGGACAATTGAATATACCAACGTGCTCTACACAACCTCAGGATCACAACCATATTTTTAGAAAAAAAATTTTCCACCGCCGCACGCGCCGGCCAAGGCACGGTCACACGCGCCGGCCACGCGCAGGCACGTGCGGTGCACACGGACGGCGTCAACTGACGCCGTTAGGAATATTCCGTCAGTTTTGACAGATTCCGTTAACGGCGTCAGGAATATTCCGTCAAAACTGACGGAATATTCCGTCTTCTTCCCCGTTCAGTCTCCGGTGCCGTCGCCGACGCCGAAAAACTGGAAAACCTGTAAACGTGTTTTCTCACTCGATTCTCAACCATTTTTCACGATTCTAACACCAAAATGAAGCCCTAAACTAGTAGAACACGTCCATACAAGTTTTAAGGGCTAAAACCTACGAAAACTCACCTGTCACCAACCTCCAAAACCGGTCAAGCTCGAACCAGACGATTCCGACGTCCAATTTCGTCCAACGAAGCACTCCGAGGCTCCTGGGAACCTCACTAAGACATCTATGAACTTCAAAATTCCAAAAATGTGCTAGATCAATGTTTGCATGAACAGTACACAAATCTGCCATTGTCGAATCGACGTGAAAACGACGGATTTCTTACCTGAAAATGGTATGATCGTGCTCCCCTCGACCTCACGATCTCGACTGTGCCCTTAGTTTCTTCGATCTGTGATGATTTAGTGTAGTTGTGTGTGTGTCCGTACAAGTTCGAAGGAAGAAAAAGAAGGAAGGGAGCTCGGGAGAGAGAGAGACAGGGAAAGAGACAGAGAAAGGGATAGAGACAGTGAGAGTGTGTGTGTGTGGCCCAGCACCTGCCAACACCACACCAAGCAACCAAAAACATAACGAAACGAATTAGGGGCAAAGTTGTAATTTTACACGTACGTTAACATGAATTTTGGTACGGGCTGTCACACATCCACCTTCAAATATTCCGAGTAGTCCTCTTTCAAATATTCGGAGTAGTCTTCCTTCGAATATTCCAAGTTGTCCTCCTTCGACTATTCCGGGTAGTCCTCCTTCGAATGTTCTAGGTAATCCTTCTTCGAGTGTTCAGGAGAGTTCCCAATAAAGTGAGGTCACTGAGTTGGTTGTGCCATTTTTTTTTAACCTTGCACTCTTTAAATTCACCCCTCCTCCCGAAAATTCCTGGCTTCGCCACAGGCTGAAATTAATAGTTAAAAACCTGCAAAGACCTAGAGATTGTGCAACTGATGTGAAAAGTGCTTATGCACGAAAGCATCCCCAAAAACAATCAAATAATTTGAAGAAAAAAAAAAGAAAAAAAGGCAAACATGTGCCACATTAACGTGCTAACCACTTTCAAATTTGCTTAGACTGTCAACAAAAAAAGAAGATGAGCAATAAATTCCTGATTAGAAAAATACTGTTATTCACACACATTTTTACTTCCTACATACGCTTGTTAATGTTTGGTCATTGATATTTTTCAATTCATTCGATTTGACGGCCAAAATTGAGAAGGTGTGAGAAGTCAAATTTGGCGTGTGGATAGCACTATCCTATCATAACAAAGACACCAAGCCAAAATAGATAATCGAGATGGTATGAAATGCCGCTAAATAACTTTTGCCCAAACACAATTACTGTCTCCTTAAATCATAGCAAAAGAATTGTTTAACTATTTGATTGTCATCTGGATGATATGTTTTTAGTGCTTATTTGAGAATGAAGAGTGTTTATACATTATTTGATCTCAGTATAAAAAAATTAACTTCATTTTATCAAAGAAAATGGGTTGGTCTACTGGTTACCAAAGTATATAAGAAATTAGAAAGAAAAAAATTGAGAAATCCACAAATGAATTATGAAATCGCTTGAAGTACCTGGCAGTCGAACAACAAAAAAGAAGTAAAAATGGGTCGGGCATTAAAAGAAACACCGAAAGTATTTGGATTTGGACATCAATTTTAATTGGGAATTTTAACTTGTACGAGGGCTAGTAATGCATGTGAGTGTAAGCGGTTTGCGTGTATATATATATATACACTTTCCTACAACACGTAGGTAATAATCTAATTTTCTTTAGTTTTGTATATCTAGAGATTGATTTGTTTTTAATCCTAAACCGTTGGATTTATCAGAATATTTAGCTCATTGAATCAGCTAGGGCTTTTGGCTTCGAATAATTGAAGCCTAAGCTTTGCTATTTACAATTTAGGCCTTTTTTTTTTTTTTGGACTAATCGATTCAGATTAGGATTAGTACTTCACTGCTAATTATAAGTGGGAGCACTATATAACATTAACCCGGCCTCACTCTTAACAAACACTGAAGACTCATTCGAGAAAAAGAAGAAGAATAAGAACAATGTCGTCCTCAACGTCCCGTCTCGATGTCTTGGCGATGGTTTGTAGCATTGTTCCGAAGAAAACTGACGATATTGAGATTGCCATTGCAGCCAAGATTTTGATGAAGATGAAGAACGATGTCCTCGCCAATGTCATGATCATGAAGAAGATGAAAGAAGAAGCCTTGTTGCCCCCAAAGAAACGAAAAAGCTACCACTGCTTAAGTTTCTTGAACAATATGCCTAATCTCAATGTCTTGGCAGACATTTGTAGCATTGCTCCAGAGAAAACAAACGATGTTGAGATTGACATTGCAGCCAAGGTTTTGATGAAGATGAAGAACGACGTCGTCGCCAATGTCATGATCACGAACAAGATGAAAGAAAGAAAGCTTGTAGCCCTCAAAAGAAACGAAAAAGCTACGTATGCTTCAGTTTCTTGAACAATATGTCTGGCCTTACGATGCCTACTCCTGCAAGTCCTGTAAGTATTAATTTTCACAATATCAGTACTCAATCTTTAATTGTCTTTCATTTTTCTAATTAATGTCTTTATTTTCTAACCGTATTCTTTAATTAATTTGTCACAGAAAAAGGCAAAACGAGCTAGGGAAAGAAGCAAAAGTACCTCTACCCTCCAAAAAGAAGCGCTCTCTCGATCATTACCACATCCAACAATTCCCAAAGTATGTTTACGGATTTACTTTAATTTAATTTTGTTTCCTACTTAATTGTGATTTGTTGCAGGTATATAATACTTCAATTGGTTCTTCACTAGGTAGTAATCAATTTATTATGATTCTTTTTTGTTGCAGTAGCTTGTTGGAAGGATGTAAGCTGCCCTACCCTACGAAAACAAGGTCAAAACACAGGATTAATAGCATTGATCAAAAGTTAAGCCTTGCTAGTAACAATGCTGCTACTACTCAATCTCATTATCATCATCATACTAATAATGTTTCTATGAAAATAAAATGTGATAGTATGATGATGGTGATGATGATCAAGATCGGGGTGCTGCTGAGAAAAAGAAGGCCAACCGAACTTGAACATGAAGAAGAAGAGGATCACGATGAACAAGGGTAAGGCCAAAGTGGCTAATGACTTATCAGTGCCCGCTAAGTTTCCTAAAACATTTAAGAATGTGATTCTAGGGCTAAAGCATGGGACAAGACTGCAATTGTTGATGCAGAAGAGTTTGACGGTGATGGACATAGATGGACACCAAGGCAGGTTGTTACTACCTCGACAACAAACTGTTGGATATATGTCAACAATCTGTGATAAAATTATATATGCTAATAAATAATAAATGCAAATATGAAATTAACAGAGTATAAACAATGAAATAATGTTGAACAAAAATATTGAAGATCGAGGCTTGCGTACCGCAATGTCCTTGAAACAGAAATTTCATCCCTACTTAGTGCTTGTAGTTCTATGGACGTCTACTTCACTAGGATTCAACGACCAAGTCAGAATTTCAGCACCGAAAAAATTGACTTCTTGCGAATTTCTATGTCATTCTCTCAGTAAGGATGTTTTGGATTATAGAAGGAGAATTGTTTTTTCTGTATACTAAATGCTATGCACATGGATGTATATATAATATGATTATGCCTGTTTGCAACAGGTATGAGGAAGGGATGCATCTGTTGGGAGACATCTTCTCAAAGGGGTGTTGTGCTCTCTGCGTTTTTTTAATTGGCTTCAGACTTCGTCTCAAAATATGAGTCTGTTCAAAAATAATTTAATTAAATTCAAAATTGATTAAAAATAATTAATTAAAGAATTTAATTCTTATAGCCCAAGAACCTAAGGTCCATCTTTTGATAATTAATTTTAATTAATAATTAATATATATATATATATATATATATATATTAATTATCAATTAATTAGAACACCACAAAGTCCAGCCTCAAGGGTGAGCCCACTTTTATTCTCCAAAGCCTATCACTCTAATAACTTTTTATAAAGGACAAAGTCTTATAAAGTAAGGAAACCTTTTGAGAATGGCCAATGTGGAACAATGAAATTTCTACTCAAAATTTCCAACAAACTGAATCCAAAAATTTCCTCAAACGCAATGATATGGATCGGTTCAAGAAGGATAAAGTTATGAGGGTTTAATTGATAGATCCGAAGCTCGAACAACTACCAATATCATTGGGACTGTGGAAGATGTCAAGCAATTCCAAAACTGAAGAGTCAGATGACCCAAAAAGAACCTATGTATTGAAATCTCAATGGAATCACATTGTTAAAAAACATCGTCTAGGTAAAGGTGATGTGGTCCAAGTTTGGTCATTTCAGGCTATTCCGAAGGATACAGAGAATGGCACAGTGAGCTTCTCTTGGCGAATATGCAGAAAGGTGATGATGGTGAGCTTCACTTGGCTGAGGTGAACAGGTTTTGGAGGAAGAACGTAGCAAAGGGAGTCTTGCTATTGCTAGTACTAATGGAAGAAGTAGTAGTGTGTGCAATAATGGCGCAAGTGGTAGTGCAGTAAGCCACGATATGTAAAGATTTTGAAGAAGATGAGCACTTAATTGATGTAGAGAGAGCTAGCTAAGCTTGGTTTGCAAATGTATTTGGGAAATTAGGTAAGCGAAGCGATGCTAACTTTTATTTGTACTTTGTATGAAATTTGTTGATGCATAAAATCAGTGAAGACTTTAGAACAATGTAAAATGTCAAGTTTATGACCTTCGCTCGGTTGCTTGGGTCACTAGTGAGGATAAGTATGTAAAGAGATAGAGATAGGGAACAAACACAACATGTAGGTGGTTCACCTCTAAGTTTGGCTACGTCCATGGAGTAGAAGAGTTCTCATTAATAGTGAAAGATTTACACAAATACATAGGTTCAAGCATAATTATTATTAGTGAGTTCTAATGACTAGTTTAAGTACAATAATGACATTCACCCTTAATTGTAGGAGAATGGTCATTTTTATAGTTGAGGAGAGTCTCCGGCTTTTGTCTGCGGTCGATATGGGACTTTAGGAGCTTTAGTCTGACGTTGACACATGTTGTATTGTAATTGACCTCCAGGGTGGAGGGAAACTCGTGCTTCAGTAGGGGTGCCTCAGCATGAACTCTTTAGTGGGTCCTTGAAGGTATGAAGTTGGCCGGTGCTTGGTAGTTTCAAGATTGGTCAAGTATGATACAAACAATGCTCCCCTAAGTTCCCGAGTGAGGAAAGCTTCTCAGTTGGAGACTTAAAAAAATCCAAGTCACTGCGTAATCACAAAACTTTTGAGTACTGAAGTGTAGTAACATATAGTGGGAGTCCCCCAAGTTTCCAAGTGAAGAGGATAGCTGAAGGAGGTGGCTTGATTTTCTTGAGTCATTACACAAAAGACTTCAAAAATTCTCTCCACCTTTTTTTTTTTCTTTTTTTTTTTATTATTATTTTTTTGAATGTAGCCCAAGTATATATTTTTTTTCTTAAACCCGATTCCTTCTTTCTTTTTGGTGAGAAAAGAAAATGTGGTTGAAGTCTTTTCCTTTGTGTACATACCTTGAATGGTTGAAGCTTTTTTCTTTAGGCATATAGCTTGAGTGGTTGAAATTTTGTAGGTGAAGTTTTTTGGTTGAAACTTTGTAGGCGAAGTGTTTTCCTTTGGGCACATAGCTTAAGTGGTTGAAGCTTTGTAGGTGAGGCTTTTTGGTTGAAACTTTGTAGGTGAATCTTTTTGGTTAAAACTTTGTAGGTGAAACTTTTTTGTTGAAGTTTTGTAGGTGAAGCTTTTTAGTTGAAGTTTTGTAGGTGAAGCTTTAATAATTATATTTCAACTAAGGGCATTTTAATAATTATATGATTTTATTCCGATTCAGGTGAATTTGTAAACATTTTGTATAGAATCCGTACCAATATTTTTGGGATTCTAGAAGGATTTTTTTTTAAAAAAAAAAACCACTTCAACAATAATCTAATTTTGACTCCTTTCCCTTCCAACTTCTTATCAATTCAATTCTTCTTCAATTCAATTTCTCCAATTTTGATTACGGATTACTAGATTAGTAAATGAACCATAAGTAATATGGAAAACGAATGACTGAAATGTAAAATCTAGTAATTATGGAAATCAAATCTAACCATTAAAATACACATAATGTTGAGTACTATGCGGCATTCAGATCACGCCCCATAAAATGAGAATGAGAAATGTTTGTTCTGCTTTGGGCGTTATTGTTGGAAAAGGTTCCTCTGTGGGCTTGCTTTTTTGGGTTAAAAAAAAAATTTAAAAAAACCTCAAAGAAGTGGTACAGACAGAGCCAGAAGGGAACTCGGCACCACTTCTTCTCCTTGACCAATCTCTCCGGCCAACGGAAATTCTGAAACCGTAAACTCCACTGCCGGTGCACAATAGCACCCTGAGCGCACGAACATCTGTATCGTCTTCTGCTTGTTGTTATATCATAAGAGCTTGCCTGGTAAAAGTAAAACAATAACAGGAACTGGAATTGGAAGCAGTAAAACAACAACAGGAACTGGAATTGGAAGCAGAAGAAAGGTTAACGCAGATTGATAGGATTTTTATCACTTGCAAAATTGCATCAAATTGCTTTTTTAAATATCCTAGTAGTGATTAAGCATTAAGATAATTAGATAGTTAAACACAGTGATTAATAATTTAAACCTGCATGCATAATATCATAACTAAATTGAAAAGAAATTACATATTCTTATTAAGGCTCAAGACCTTGCCCTACAAAAAGAAAATTAGTTACGAACAATCATAAAACAAAATATTATTAAAAATATGGATAGAAAACACCTTGTAAATAAACTTGAATCATCAAAAGTTGTGCGTTCCTTTCTTCCTGAAACCCTAATGACTAATAAGTCTTATTTATACTACTACAAAGTAACATCCTTACTAGAAAAGATCTTCTAAAAACTAAGAAACATTATAGGATAAGATAACTACAAAATACATTCATATTCTAACTTTGGGAAATCTGCGCAGCCACAAAGAATCCCATGTTTCTGCATCTTCAGGGCTCCAAAATAGGCCCAAAATGACTAGAATTAAAACTTGGGATGTCTTGAACATAATTGCAGAAGGTTTCGAACTCAAAAGACATCATCCTGGGCGCTGAAAAGCCCAAAAAAAACATCACAATGATAGCATTGCGCACTGGAACTTTATTTGATCGCCATAAATAAACCGTTCCGTAAACAAATCTAAAACTTTGATACAAACAAGCTGAGAGACTTACGAACATCCTCCATCTAGAATCACTTCAAAATTCTTTTGTTTGAGTACTTTTTTCTCAAGAGGAAGTTGAATGTCCTACAATAGAAATATAATTCAAAGTATCAAAATTCTCACAAAATAACTAATAAATTAATACAAAGAATAGGATAAATATTGGAAGAACAAGCCGTCCTACCTTGTCCAAGCAGCCGTCCTACCTTGTCTCCTACCTTGTCCAAGCAGCCGTCCTACCTTGTCTCCTACCTTGTCCAAGCCATCCTACCTTGTCCAAGCCGTCCTACCTTGTCCTACCTACACACTTGTATCCCTTAAGTGTTTCATGTATATAGATCCTTGTAATCTTGTAGAGAAATATAATGAGAAAAAGCATTCTCTTCCATATTTTCCACATGGTATTAGAGCCGGAACCTTAACCGGCCTGACTCCATTGTTGTCCCTTCTCTTCTTCTGCACATTCGTTTCGATAATGGCAGAAGATAATCTTTTTGGCTCAGAAGCTGAAAGCTTCACAGCTCCTCACCCTAGTTTTCCAGAAGCTGAAGTCAACCCAAACCAACGTTTGTGTTCTGTGTTGTTAAATGAGTTTAACTATCTTCCATGGTCCAGATCAATATCTCTTGCCCTTGGAGGAAGATCCAAACTTGGATTCGTCAATGGAAGTATTGAAGCACCTGACGTCACATCGCCGGAGTATGAAGCATGGCTGTGCAAAGACCAGCTGGTCATGTCGTGGCTCCTCAACTCCATGGATCCTAAGCTGTGTGAAATTTTCAGTTTTTCAGAATCCTCTAGTGCTCTTTGGAAGGCAGTCAAGGACATGTATGGAAATCAAAACAATGCTGCTCGAGTGTTCCAGCTTAAGAGGAATCTCGCAAGTCTTCAACAAGGTGATAAATCCTTTGTTCATCATCTCGGTTGCATGAAAAACATGTGGAACGAACTAGATATGTATCGACCACACACTATCGATGCTGCCGTACTGTTAAAAAGGTCCGAGGAAGACAAAATCTTTCATTTGCTTGCAAGTTTGGGTTCTGAATATGAAGATCTTAGAAGCCATATTCTAATGAATCCCGAACTTCCATCATTTGCAAGTGTTTGCACTACTATCCAGCGAGAAGAAGTACTCAGAAAAGTCATGAATGTTGACGTAAAACCTAGTGTGTCTGAGGCTAGAGCTTTTGTGACAAATCACAAGTCATTTGGAGATAAAGTATACAAGGGAAAAATGCCAGATCTGAAGTGTCTACATTGTAATAATGTTGGACATCTAATAAATCGATGTTGGATATTGCACCCTGAGTTGAAGCCAAGGTTTGAGAACAAGCCTTTGAGAGATCATAAGGGCTCACACGCTAGACCACATACAAACAAGTACCATGATGCTGCTGCTACATCCATCGGTGGGTCGATGAACTTTACAGCCAATCCGGCTGACTTGTTGAATGAGTTCTCAACCTACCTTCAAACCAGAAAAGGAAGCACAGGTGAAACGTCGACTGGGGAAAGTCAAACTGCTATTCTTGGACAGTTTGCAGGGTTCTTAGCTGAATCTGGTCATGTACTTCAAGGAGACATTCCAGGTATCATGTGTGCTCTTTCAACTGCTCTAAATTTTAGTCACTCTCATGAATTTTGGATTATAGACTCAGGTGCCACAGATCACATGACAAATCAATATTCAAAGCTATACGATTTTGAAAGCTACACTAAACCATCACTAGTTTCTGTAGCAAATGGTAGAGGTGTGCCAGTTCTAGGTAGAGGGAAAGTTAAACTGATCTCAGAAACTGTTGAGTCCACAGCGTTATATGTTCCATCTTTTCCTTTTCAATTATTGTCCGTAGGAAGGATTACAAACTCTCTAAACTGTCGTGCAATTTTTTCCCCCCACAATGTTGTTTTTCAGGATCTAGCCACCAAGAAGCTGATTGGTGAAGGTCACTACCTAAATGGGCTGTACTATTTTTCAGAGGACCTCAATGTTCCAAAGGGGTTCCAAGTCAGCTCAAACCTAGAACATCGGTTGTGGCATCAACGCCTAGCCCATCCCTCAGAATCTGTGTTGTCTACGTTGTTCCCTAGTTTATGCAAATCCTCCCTTGTATGTGAAATTTGTCATTTGTCAAAATCTACTAGACTCCCATTCAATTCTTCCATGTCTAGGACTAGCAAGTTTTTTGAGATGGTGCACTCCGATGTTTGGGGAACTGCACCTCTAGAGTCTTTTGATGGTTATAGGTACTACGTTATCTTTGTTGATGATTTCTCAAGAGCCACTTGGTTGTACCTCCTAAAATTCAAAAGTGAAGTTATGGATGCTTTCAAGGACTTTCATAATCTTGTCATGAACCATTTTTCATCCCAAATCCACATACTAAGGTCTGATAATGGCACTGAATATACATCCAAAAATATGACTAACCATTTGAGCACCCATGGAATTATACATCAAACAAGTTGTGTAGGTACTCCTCAGCAAAATGGAATTGCCGAAAGGAAGAATAGGGATCTACTTGAAAAAACCAGGGCGCTAATGTTGCAAATGAATGTGCCTAAGAGGTTTTGGTCTCAAGGAGTTCTTGCAGCCACCTACCTTATCAACAGACTGCCTAGTCGTGTTCTGGATACAAAATCACCATCTGAGGTTATGCAAAACAAAAAAATTAATCTTTCCCATCTGAGAATCTTTGGATGTACCTGTTATGTTCATATTCAATCCCATCACCGAGACAAGCTTGATCCCAAAGCTGTCAAGTGTGTTTTCATGGGATACTCCTCCACCCAAAAAGGGTACAAATGCTACAATCCGTGCTCCAGGAAGATGTTTGTCTCAAGAGATGTACGGTTTGATGAAAACCAACCATATTTCAACAAATCATCAGATCAAAATCGTCAGGGGGAGCACTTCCTAGATCTCTTCCCATTGCCAAATTCAGTCGAATCAAGTGACTGGGTCCATTCACTACCTCACAACCGGGACTCTCATGTAACCCTTAATGACAACCTGCTTATTGGAAACGACACTGAAGCCTCAGAAGCACAAGTAGTTCCCCATGACCATAACACAACATCTATACAAGAGAGTGGAGCTGAACCTATTGTGATCCCAGCTCAACCCCGCAGGAATCCGACTCGAGATCGACATCCACCATCAAGGCTGCAAGACTATGAAACTTACCATGCAAGGTACCCTATTCACAAGTTTGTAAATTACTCCAAAGTCTCTCACTCTCATGCAGCCTTCCTCAGTAAACTATCCTATGAAAGTGAACCAAGGAACTTTCAAGAAGCCAATCGTCAAGTTGTGTGGAGGCTAGCCATGGAAGAAGAACTCAAAGCCTTGAATGAAAATAAAACCTGGAGTGTAGTTCAACTTCCCAAAGGCAAGAAAGTGGTAGGCAGTCGGTGGGTCTATAAAATCAAGTTTAATTCTGATGGCACAATTGAACGACACAAGGCAAGATTGGTGGCTCGCGGTTTTACTCAAACTTTTGGAGTGGACTATAAGGAGACATTTGCTCCCGTGGCTAAGATGAGCACAATAAGGGTTTTGTTATCTGTTGCAGTGAACCATGAATGGCCATTGTACCAAATGGATGTAAAAAATGCTTTTTTACATGGAGACCTCGAAGAGGAAGTCTACATGCAACTACCCCCGGGTCATCCACAAGCACAGAATTTAGGTATGGCTTGCAAGCTTCATAAGTCAATCTATGGCTTGAAACAATCTCCTCGTGCCTGGTATGACAAACTGAGCTCGGTACTTGAAAATTTTGGGTTCAAGAGAAGTCATGCTGATTCCTCCCTGTTTGTTCGAATAGGATCAGTTGGCAAATTAGTTATACTAATCTATGTTGATGATATCATCATCACAGGTGATAACATTGATGAGATTCACACTCTTAAACATTCTCTTCATCAACAATTTGCCATTAAAGACTTAGGAGTTTTAAAATACTTCCTTGGGATTGAACTGGCCACTTCCCCCAAGGGACTTTTTTTGAGTCAAAGGAAATATGTGATTGACTTACTTCAAGAAGTGAAGATGATGGATTGCAAACCAACTAGTACTCCTCTTGATAGCAAATTGAAGTTGGACTTGACAGGAGAACCTCTCAGTGATATCAGTTACTACCAACGATTGGTGGGTAAGCTTATATATCTCACCATCACCAGACCGGATATAACTTACGCCGTCAGTCTTGTAAGCCAATTCATTCATGCACCCACTGAAGCTCATTTAAATGTTGTTAAAAGAATTCTCATATACCTCAAAGGCTCTATTGGTCGGGGAATCGTCATGAAAAACAATGGTCATACTCAAATCATTGCCTACACCGATGCTGACTGGGCAGGGAATGCTATTGATAGAAAATCCACTACTGGCTACTGCACGTTGGTTGGAGGAAACCTCGTGACATGGAAGAGTAAAAAACAAAATGTAATTGCTCGCTCAAGTGCCGAAGCTGAGTATAGAGCCATGGCTTCCACTGCATGTGAACTCATTTGGCTCAAGGGCCTTCTCTCGGACTTGGGGTTCTCCATCAACACACCTATGTCTCTTTTCTGTGACAATCAAGCAGCTATGCATATTGCCTCCAATCCGGTGTTCCATGAACGCACCAAACACATTGAAGTTGACTGTCACTACGTTCGGGAACAAGTCCAGTCCAAGGTAATTCAAACCACATTCACTCGAAGCCAAGATCAACTTGCTGATATTTTCATGAAGTCTCTTGCTTCTCCTCAGTTTCAAAGTCTGCTCTCCAAGCTTGGATCAATTAACCTCCTTGATCCAGCTTGAGGGGGAGTATTGGAAGAACAAGTCGTCCTACCTTGTCCAAGCAGCCGTCCTACCTTGTCTCCTACCTTGTCCAAGCCGTCCTACATTGTCCAAGCCAGAACAAGCCGTCCTACCTTGTCCACGCAGCCGTCCTACCTTGTCTCCTACCTTGTCTAAGCCGTCCTACCTTGTCCTACCTACACACTTGTATCCCTTAAGTGTTTCATGTATATAGATCCTTGTAATCTTGTAGAGAAATATAATGAGAAAAAGCATTCTCTTCCATATTTTCCACAATAAAATATATAATATAAAATTGCCTCATCACTGATAACCCCAGAAAATCCCTCGGTTAGGTTTCTCATTTCCTTTTCATTCCCGGTTTTGTGTTTGGTTGCTTAGAAAATGTATGTACTTTAAGATGTGTGTTTTGTTCCAATTTTGTTTTCATTTATGTTTGGCAAAATTTATGATGTGTAGTAAGCTAGAAATGGTAAGCAGCATCTGATTTGTTGTTTTATATATTTGGTTCTGAATTTCTTTTGTTTGATTAATTTTGTTGCGTTTACAGCACTTAATGTTGGATTTTGAGATCAACGGACTGATGCGGTCGATGTTGGGGAAGGTGATGTGATGTTAGAAATTTGGGCGGGAACAGATTCTTTGACCAATGTTCTTATTAATGCTGGTTCATTTGTGCTCGCAATCGGAAAGGTTGTTTGAATGTGTGTATTGTGTGTTTCTTCTTTCGAATGCAATTACAATTCTGAGTTTGTATTTGTTGCAAATTTGACGAATTGAGTTGGTATTGCAAACTGATTACATGTAATGTTCTATGTGCTTTATGATCCACAAATGGCTACTCTTATGGGTGAGAGATTTTAGGACACGAACCGATCCGAAGTAAAACCATACTTTTCTCATACTTCGATGTCTTATGCTACTACGAAATGAGCTCTTCCCTAGCGCGTTCTGGATAATTGGAAATTAATTTTATGCTTTTTATGCTTTTTATGCTTTTATTTCCGATGCCATTGTCATTACTTTAGCAAGTTTTGTCACTTAAATTTGTAGAGTTTGAAAGAGGACTTTGTCAAATGTCACATTCACTCACATATGTCGTCGTTGTTGGCATGTATAGAGCCATCTGGTGCAGAGTCAAGATATGCAAACCTAATTACCCGACTTGGTTGCTTAAATGAAATTGAATTACTCCAGCCGCGGGTCCCTTGCTTTAGCTTGGGGTCGGCAGCAGCCTCTTCCGCCTGTTGTGTTTGGCTCATACATTTGTGAGTAATTATGAGTTATGTGTTTACAATAATTGAAGACTATGGACAACAGGTTCTAGTTTTGTGTTAGGCTCATACATTTGAGTTATGAGTTATGAGTTATGTGTTTGGCTCATACATTTGTTAGCTATTCAAGGTTGGAATCGTGGAAGAAAATTGGAAAGAAGATCTGAGAGAGACAGCATGTTCATATCCGGTTCTGGAGGCAAGGATCCACAGTGCTACAAGTGATGGGCCGGGTTGTAGCAAGTTTGTGGTGGAAGACTTCGAGTATGCCCTCTAGGTACTCGAAGCAACACTTTTCCTGTTGATGTATAGTCTCAAGTGTTGCAGGGGTTTTGCAGCAGGTGGAGCTATGAGATTCATAGGGTATCAGATGATCCTGAGGAAGGAGGAAGTATGGGGATTTTTGTCTGGCTCGATGAGTTAATTGTTGATGGAAATGGGTATGCTGATATGTTTCCAGGTTGTGGACAATGAAGAAGGGGAAAACCTGCTGGAGGAGACAAGGATGTGTTGAGATCCTATCTGAAGCGAAATGGCGATTTTTAGCTTGCAACAACTGTACATGCATTGGCAGTGTGTACTGAATCGGAATAGGACCGAGGAAATGGATTCAGGGGTGTGCATGCTCGTATGTAAGGCCGATGGGCTTTGGTGATGGGTGCAAGGATTTTTGCATGGTGGAGATTGTTGGAAATTTTGAGTAGAAATATCATTCTTCATTGTCCCACATTGGTCGCCACTAAAAGGTTCTCTCACTTTATAAGGTTTTTGTCCTTATTAGAAAGTGATTGGAGTGATGGATCATGGAGAATAAAATTGGGCTCAACCTTGGGTTTGGGCTTTGGAGTGTGCTAATTAATTGATAATTAATATAGGAAAATGTTATTAACACTCCAAAAATCAATTCCCTTAATATATATTTAATATATAATAAATATGTATAATTAATTATCAAAAGATAGGGCTCGGGCTCTCATAATTTAATTAATTAATTATTTTAATTAATTAATTTCAGATTTAATTTTTAATTAGATGAGTCTGAAGCGATGGAAGAACACATCCTTTCTAAGAAGATGTCTCCCAAAAGATGCATCCCATATTCATACTTGTTGCGAACATGCATAACTCAATTATATATACATCCATTTGTATGGCATTTAGAATGCAAAAAAATCAAATTCATCTTCTACAATCCCAAACCTTCTTATTGAGAGAACCATACAGAAATTTGCCAGAAGTCTAGTTTTCTGGTGCTGGAATCTTGATTTAGATCGTTGAATCCTGGTGAAGCAAACGTCCATAGAACTACAAGCACAGAGTAGGGACGAAATTCTGTTTCAAGGACATTGTGCATATATAAATTTATCATGTATTCGCATTGTGTACTGAATCGGAACAGGACCAAGGAAATGGATTCAGGGATGTGCATGCTGGTATGTAAGGCCAATAGGCCTTGGTGACGGGTGTAAGGATTTTTGCATGGTATATTCGCCAAGGTGGAGATTTTTGTGTTTAGCTCATACATTTGTGAGTAATTATGAGTTATGTGTTGACAACAATTGAAGACCATGTGAATGCTTTCAGTTGTGGCGAGGAAGTCTTCATTCAAGAGAAGACATGAACATTGCCACAAGCGAAGTTGGAAGCTTTTCTTGACTTTGTGGGTTGCAAAGTCGGTTGCTTGAAATTTTGCATGCTTTCTCTTCTATGCATTAAATGGCAAATGGAGAAAAGGGTTGCATGCTAGGTAGGCTAGGTGTTAATTATGTTATGTGAACGTAAGACTTTTGGGACTTGGTTGTTGGCATAGTTGCTAGTGTATGCCTATAACTAGATGCAATTTTGTGCATTTAGTATACTTGCCGAGTGAGAGGGTAAGCATTAGAGAAGCATCCAAGGGGGAGAGCATTCGGCTCACCCATGGGAAAGGTTGAATATGGGTTGAGAGAAAATCGAGAGAGCTAAAGTGAAAAGTCTCTGGTGAAAGAACTCTTGGGGTAGAGTGAGGCTCTTGGGAAAATTCTGTGAGTGGGTGTACAAGGAATTCAGGATTGGGTTATGTCGATTTAAATCATGTGTAACTTATACTGTTATTCTCATAGTGAAGAACAATATATCTCCAGGGACGTAGACGGGTTTTTTGCCGAACCTAGTAAATTTCTTATATTTTCTTATGTTCAACTATGGATGACTTTGGTGAGGTTGTAATTTGAATCTCGTTTCTACATTGACGAATAGGCCAAGGCACAACACTGCCTCATCCAAGCCTCTCCACTCCCCCCTTCCTACAACCCCCTTCCCCCACCTTGCGCGCGCGCCCCCACTCTTCTGCGACCTCCCTTCACTTTGTCTCTGGTCCTTGGTGCTACCTAGCACTTTTTCTCCTGCCCTATTTTGTCTGCAACCAATTTTTCCAGCTCTGATACAGGTCTCTGACCCATTGCTCGAGATTTTATTCTCGTACAGAGCTTCTCCCCTATTTTGGGGCTGGATGTGCGGGTATAGGTTGGTTTCTTTTATTGTTGGTGGGTCGGATCCTCCCTCTATGGCTTGCCTAGTTTTGTGGCTCTTCTCAACTTTTTAGTGGCAGTTCTGCCTTCCTTTTTAGTGGGGCTTTGCCTTCATTTGTGGTGGCCTTGGCTCGCGAGTTGCAGCTTACCTCACTAGTAAGTTGGTTGTAAGTGGTGATGGGTCAATCAATATACTCGAGCCTATCGGAGGATTTCGTTTTCTCAGATATATGTAGCTTCATGTAGGTTTGTTTGTATCGCTTCTAGTGGGTAATGTCTCGCCTTGCGAGTGATGCGGCCAATTTGTGAACAGTGGTTTGATGTGGCCCTGATTGTCAGACTTGGTTTTTCATTGTGACCTCCCTTTGCCAAGTAATGGTTTTGATGTGGTCTCTCTTGTTTTGGCAATGACATTACATGGACTGCAGTATAGATCTGTTCCATCTGCCTTCTTTGTGGTAGAGTTGTATCGATAATGCTTATGCTAGTGCGTGTCCAGTTGTGGTTGAAAATTAGGGTTATTATTAACTCCAGTTTGTGCGAATTACCTCCAGATCAATTTATTTGGTTACTGGAGATTATACCTATGTGGCAACTCTTGTCATTGTTGTGGACTCTTTATAATTGTGATTCAGTAATGAAATTTTACTATCGTTTCTTGTCAAAGAAACAAAAACTAAAGAGTTGCTAATTTCTCAACAGTACATGCTCGTATGAAAACAGTTTATCTTTTCTCCATGCTTACAGTTTTCCTGAAATAGGCTATTTTAGTTTCTAATTGCAGGTAGTCGCTAATATATTGTTGTGTTCTTAAGCGTATGCATGATTTTACAATCGGATTTACATTGGTCCAATATCGACTTGATTTTATGCATCAACAAGTAAGATAGGGAATAGTATGCTATACCCCATAAGATTTGGCCCTTTCCCCAATTTGCGTTTAAACAAATAATCTAAATGTCAAAACATCTAGTCTGGGAGAATATATAGCCCATATAAAAGCTTCAGGAATTGCACATGATAGGCATTATTTGCACTTATCTATAATGAAATCATGTATTACATTTTTTTATAACCTAATATCATGCGAAAAACAATATGGAAGAGGTAAGGGTATTCTTATCTTGCTCTGAGGGAGAAGGCGAGAATGTGGCCATTGGTTGTTAGTGCACACTTGGCTTAATCATTAACGACTGAATAATACTCCTTTCCTTGTGGGCTATGAACTGATTATAACTTAAATGCATGCCCCATTCAATTTGGATGAAACCTTGTTCAAAGATTCATTTTTCTAGATAAATCAGGATGTGCCCCCAACCTCGAGTAAATTATCCATGTCAAAGAACGGGATTCAACTCCAAATTCCATTAGGGTTTTAATGCATGCCCTCACTATAGCTGCTTCGAAGAATAGTTTGCCTTTTACTCCTCAACTGTTGGAGCAGAAATTTTCGGGTACTCCAATTCTCCATCAACAAGTAATCTTGAACACGTTGAGAAGCTTTAGACACCATATTCGCTTACCGTCAATGGGGAGGAGGGGGACATGCAATAAACACTCTGACGCTTAGGTCAATGTTTGTTTAGGATACTTGTAAAATATAGAATGATCTCATATCTCTTTCCCCACCCCTCGTTCTCCTGGGATTCGAGATCCTTTATAGACAGAAAATACTTGGGCTTCAAATCCCACTTTTCTTATATTTCTCGATGTTCCATATTCCATAGAAGTGTTTGATCATGCTCCTTTATTCTAGCTTCACTCCCCCAAATTTAGGAAGTGACTAATTGCTTGAGCCTTAATTTTTGCACCCACATCTTTTTACTTGTGTTTCTCAATTTCAGCATACTCACCAGAAAATGAAAAGGAAAAGAAGAAGATGGGTTTGTTGAGTGAGGACGAGTTTGGTTGTTGAGAGTGAATCTCACATTGATGAGAGAATGGACATTCCATGTGCTTATAAATAGTTGAGCTTATCCTCATATTGCCAATTGGTTTTATGGTGGAACCTCAACTTCTTCATTGTATTAGAGCAAGTTGTCCCACTTGTGAAGCCCAACGGCCACACATCATCCAAGTTGTGTTGTCCCCGTGTAAAGCTTGAAAATTCGCCACACGTGAGGAAGCATGTTGTGAGTGGATCTCACATTGATGAGAGGAGGGACCTTACATGTGCTTATAAGTAGTTGGGCTTCATCTCATATTGCCAATTGGTTTTATGGTAGAACCTCAACTTCTTCATCCGTAATGAGGTTTTGTCCCTTTTTGGTATCTTGGCGGTAACAGTTTGCAGAATTGCTTGGAAGATAACAGAGAATAACTTCTGTGATGCCGAGATTATGACTGGAGAAGGATGTTGTGGTTGTCAATGCAGTAGTACCCCATAATGACTTTAGCTTCTTGAAGAGTATGTCAAGTCCTCGAGACGAAGCTATCGGTTTCATTAAGGAATGTTGGCTGTTACACTGCCTAAGAAGCAAGGGTGGAACCATAATCGTGGCAGCCAAGCAAGTACAAGTAGTGTAAGTTCTAAATTAAATCATCATGATGTTAATGATACTAATGATAATAAAGATGGTGATGATGATCAAGATTTGGGTGTTGCTGATGTTGGAGCAGTATTAGAAAATATGAAAATAACACAAGAATTTCAATAATAGTAGTCAAAAAAAAATTCACAACATCAATTACGTATGAGATTAATATAAACAACTAAAGAGAAAGTTAGAAAAATTGACAAATTTGGAGATTGAGATTTGCACAAATGCAATGTCATAAAGATGGAATTTCGCCCCTCTTGTGCTTGTAGTTCGGTAGGCGTCCGTCTCCCAGGATTCAACAATTTATAATCCGAAGTCAAAGCACTTCAATAAGAAGTATGGTTAACACTATTTTTCATTCAATAGTTAAAATTATATATTACAATATTTTATATTATAATATACAATTTCCAACAGCTGATTGGTAAGACAATGAAGAAGAAGATCAAGTTTTCGAACAATGGCAATAACAACGTGAATGTGAACTTGAAGAAGGGTAAGAATAAATCCAAAGACGCTAAAGACTTACCAACCCCTGTTGAGTTGCCCGAAGAATTCAAGAATGAGATCTTAGGCCGGATGAATGGGACAAAGCTGCAATTGTTCATGCAGAAGAGTTTGAAAGAAATTGACATAAAGGGAGACCAAGGTAGGTTGTCACTCTCGTGACAACAAACGGAAACAAAGGGTTTCCTCAAACCTAATGAGGCCAATCAGCACAAGAATAACGGAGTCTTAATGGTTCAATTGATAGACCCAACGCTTGAATGAGAAAAAATATGTCGGGGAAGTGGAAGATTTCAAGCATAGTAGAAAACAATGATGAGTTGGTTGACTCAAAGAAAACCTATGTGTTGAAAAATAGGTGGTATATGTTTAGGTTAATATTTGAATATTGGGCTTGAATGAAGGGGAGCCCAAAGATACGAAATTAGAGGAAGACTTGCCCAAAGCCCAACATCAAACCCAGAAGCAAAACTAAAGCCTTCTCAGGCAAGATACAAGCCACGTGTCTATAAGCGAAGTGACAAGTGATGGAGACTAATCTACTATCAGCCAAAGAACACTTTCCAGTGGCATTATTAGTAAAAAGTTGATGACTCACTACCCTCCAAGTGTTTTTGGGCAAGAGAAAAAGCTACGGTAGTTGGGCCAAATTGCCTATAAAAGGAAAAAGACATAACAGAGACAAAGACACTCAACCAATCAAACAAACAAACATACAAACTCTGCTCTCAAGCCAAATTTGCATACAAAAGTTGAAATCAACCTAGATTTAGTCATTTTAGTGATAGTTCTTTAGAAAAGCTATCTCTTATCTAGTATAAAAGCTCTGCTAACTCCCTCAATATTGTGGTATCGATTCCCTCATGTAAACTTGTTTACTATCCATCCCTTTTCAGCATATAAACCCTGTAAATACAAAGAGAAGTGACTACAAGAAGTTCAACCTTGCCAGTCAAGGTGAAATCTTGCCCGAAGCTCTTTGTTTGTTTTCTAAATTAGTAGATCTATGGCTTAATCATTCTCCAGCATGTATTCAAGTTATTTGCATCTGGATTTGGTTAGTTTAATGGATATGTTTTCATTAAGAGCAGTCTAGGGCCACACAAATGACTTAAAGGGGCTATGGACTCCCTTCATTCGAACATATAAGACCATAAACTAAATGTCCTTCTTTACAAGGCAAGAAATAGAACTTAATACAGACTTAACCTATCTGTGACAATCCTTGGATAACAAGAAGTTGGAGTAACTTGGGACGCAAGTAATTGACTTAAAACACACCTGTTCTACATCTTCTATACTGAGATATTAGTGGCACACCTAGCACTTAGTTAGTTTTGATTGCGAGCCACAAGACCTACACCTAAGGCATTGCGAGCCACAAAACCTACACCTAAGGCCTTACAAAGGCACCTTTCAGAACTAACTTTGTTCTCTTTTTGTAGCACATTAACAAGCAAGAGCTGGACTACACATCCAAAGTGCCAATCCCTTGGGGAGTTATGCTGAGGTCCAAGGAGCCTTCTGCAGAGAAATCTTTGCCCGAACATAGTTTTGGCATTCTTGGTGGGACTCTTCTAATCTTGTATGCCAAGAAGAAAGAGGAATGAGCAAGCCTTCAGGTAGAACACAGAATATGGGCCACCTTAGTGTTTACTAAAATTAAGCATGACAGATCATCCAGAAGATTTCCCTTCCCTACGAAGACCAACTACTCTAGAGAGCCCGACTTTATTTGAAAAGTTAAGAGGAAATGTGACTAATGAAGACTTATAAGCCACCATGGTGCAAGTGTTGAAAAGTATGTAGAAGATTACTCTAAAAACCAGAGGAGAAATGAGTAGACTTTGTTCCTTAATAGGGAGTTTACAAAGAAGATTAGATATGGAGTACTTTACTCCAAAAAATGGTTATGCCAAGGAAATGATGAGAGAGGCAAACCCTGAGAAAGAATCAGTTATTCCTCTATTTCCTTTGCTTGAGGAAAAGAAGATAAAGGAAAAAAAAAAAAAAAAAAGGAAGGATTTGGAATTAATTAGCGTATTGGAGGAGATCCTGGAAACAAAATTGCCCGACCCCCTATTATTTTCACTAAATAGTAGGGGGCAGAGCGGGAAAGAAAGAAAGAAGTATGGGATCCCCAATTAATCGGAGAATCTAGCGGGAAAGGTGAGTTAACAACTGTGGACAAACCTCCCCCATATAAGCCGCCACCATTGGCTAACAAAGGAGGAGGGGCTAGATGGAGGAAACCCGAACCAAAAAATGAAATTTTCTCAAGCAATGATCGTAGCCTGAAGTGGGAACCTCCTCATACCCCACCTAATAATATAGTTAATTAGCAACTCAGAGATTAGTTAGCCAAGTTGAGAAGGATGATAGTCCAAAATGCTCAACCTCAGGCTCGTCCGTTGTTTAGGATCACCTACCAGAAGCCATATCCTGAGTATATTGATGAGCATAATCCTTTTCCCTTCAACTTTAAGATGCTCGCGTTTCTTATTTTTAGTGGAGAAAATGGCAGTGAGTCCTCTAAAGATCACATTTTCAAGTTCTCTAATCATTGTGTGGCGTTTGAAGACAAGCCTAACTATAAGTTAAGATTGTTTGGGAACTTGTTGGTTGGCTTAGCATCTCAGTGGTATTCTCTGTTACCCCCCAAATTCTATTGCGAACTGAGGGTGAATGGAGATGGCTTTTCATGAACAGTTTTATAGGGTGGTGCCCGAGATGACTATCAATGATCCAATGGAAGTGAAGCAATATGAGCATGAGTCTAAAGAAGATTTCATGATGAGGTTTATAAAAACAAGGATAAGGTGCCAATTCCCTATCAATCATGCCCAGCTTATATCCATTTCTCAGAAGGCATTAAGGCTGCCTTTGAGAAAAAAGTTTTATGATATACAGTTCAATGAGTTGCAAAAGTTGGTAGTTGTTGCCACAAAGTATGAGAACTTGTTGATTGAAGAACAACCAGTGAAATCCTCATCCAATGTGCCTCATTTCTACAAAAAATAAAGCTATGATTCACCAAGTAGAGTTTGAAGGAGCAGAGCCAGAAGAAAATGATGATCATGGAGGAAAAGGAATTGAGATGTATGCAGCAGAGATGAACACCCCTTTCAAACCCTTAACAGTAAAAGGCTTAGTTCAGCCAGTTAAGGATCAGAAAGTGGTGATGAATGATGGTGGATTTGTCCCTATAAAGCCTCCTAAATACCAGAGTTATTCTTTTGATTTAACTAAGGGCTTAAAAATCTATGAAGAGTTGGTGTGGGCAAGAGTAATTGTGCCCGACAAGCACCAAGAAGATGACTAAACTAAAAGAATTAAGAGGAAAGAAGTATTGCAAGGTAAACTACACCTTCAATCATTCTATAACTAATTGTGTCCAGTTAAGGGATAGGATACAAGACCCCATAGTCAAAGGAAAATTGCTCTTAAAAAAACCTCAAGCTAATATGATGATTGACACAGATCCATTTCCAGAAGCCTTAATAAACATGATCAACCTGACGTGGCCTAAGAAAGGGAAAGAAAAAGCCATTTGGGAAGTAAAAGCAGAAAGAAGGCAAGTTGACAGGCCTATAGAAGGAACTATCAAGTTGCCCGAGCAACCCAAAGCAGCTATAGTTAAAGGCTTGGTGTTGTGTAATAAGTGCCAATGTGAATAGGAGCTAGAAGTACCAGCATCAGAAGCTATTATTGATCAAGAGTTGATCAGCAGAAGAGAGAAAAAAGAACAAGAAGCATTATGCGGGCAGCTGAGAATAGGGATGGGCAAAATACCCATGGGGTTTGGGTAACTGCGGTTACCCGCCCATTTAAAGTTCATGGTTACAATTATGGGTAACCGTTTAGACGAACAAATGGTTATGGGTATAACCATTTATTCGTGAAATTTAAATGGGCGGTTATGGGTATTACCCGCGGTTATAACGGGTATCCATCGGTTATGGGTATTATCCGCGGTTATAACGGATATCCATTTACCCATTTAATTTAATATATGTAAAATTAAAAAAAAAAAAAATTAAAAACCTTAAATTTTCAATTTCTCTGCCAAAGTTTGAAACTCCCCATGCCCGCTCATCTCTCCCTCCTCGCTGCCCTCTTTCTCATCTCCGCCACCCTCTCTCTCATCTACGTTGCTCATCTCTCTCTCTCTCTCTCTCTCTCAAGATTCTTACCTCGAAAAGTGTTTCGTTCCCCTCTCTCTCTCTCTCTCTCTCTCGGTTTCTCTTTGGTTTTAGTTTCCATATTTTCTTGCATTTTCTCATAAACCAAACAGGGCATCAAATTTAATTTTTCTTTTTAACTCTTATTCCGTGCTAGGTTTTGATTGCTCATTATTTCAAGTTTCATGAATTGGATTTCTCCAAGAATTGCGATATTTTTATGAACCTTTTGTGCTTTAGCAATTGATGAAGCTTGAATTTCTATATAATTGATTATGTGTTAAAGAATAATTATACTCTTTTTTTTTGTCAATGGAGAAAAAAGGGTCTTGATACGGTTTTTAGATGTTCAATTTATGCTAGGTAGGCTTCTAACTTTGTATTTTATAGGATAAAGTACTATGCTTTATATGGTTGATGAGCTAAAATGTCGAAAAAATGGGTCTTCGTTAATGTTGTATATGTTGTGAAACAAAATGCAGTGTGTGAATGTGATGTTTAGTTGTCTATCGAGCCTTCGAAATCCCCGAATTTTGTAATTTTCAAGTTGTTAAAAAAAAAAAAAAAATGCAGACAGGTGAAAAAAGGGTAAATGGGTAAAAAAAATGATAAATGGGTTCAAAAACAAGTAAACAGGTAAATTGTTATGGTTAAATGGGTTAAACGGTTATGGTTATTGTTAAATGGGTAAACAGTTATAGTTAAATGAGTACACGGTTATGGGTATGGTTAACTATTTATAAACGGTTATGGATATGGGTATAACCGTTTATGCAATTACCTAATGGGTAAACGGTTATGCTGGTACGAATATAAACAGTTATGGGTAAATAACCACAGTTACCCGCCCGCCATAAACATTGCCAATCTCTAGTTGAGAAAGAGGCCTCCAGAAATGTTTTCGAAAGATTAAGAGGAGATTTTGAACCAAAAAACTTGTCCAAGGTGTTTAGAAACCATGAAACCTCAGAAAAAGTGGAAGACAAAGAAGCCAAAACACCAAAATGGATAGAGGTTAGGCTTCTCCAGCTGAGTTATGAAGGTGGTAATGTCAAGATGAAGGGAAAAACAAAGAACCCAGTATACCCAATCACTAAGAAGGGTTCTGCCTGACTCGGGTGGAAATGGTTTGTAGTTGGAAAGGATGGGAGACCTATCAAGAAAATGGGAACTTCTATGATTATGAGAGTCCAGAGGTAGCACAAAACCAATATGAACTCACTAAAAATTCCTGCTACATCAGAAACCTCTAAAAATGTGAAATTTGAGAAAATACATCATGAGGGAAGAAGTCAACTTCACTAGAGAAGCAAAAAAGAGGTAAAGAGTGCTAATAGCAAGATTGAGGGGGAGGGAGATCATGTGCCACAAAACCTTCATACTGGAAAGTATAGAATATTGAGAAGAGCTCAAGAGGATATGATAATGATGCCAACCCCAAGATGGAGCCTAGAACCCATATGTTTTGGAACTATCTCGATAGAAAGAAGAATACCCTTACCATTGCTAGTTAATACTCTTTATGAAGTCTCAAAGCAGGTGTAGAACTTTGGTATAACTCGGGATGAAGGGCTTGCCCGAACTAATGTTGCCAAAAGAAGCACACCTGGTTAGATGAATTCATGGACCATATTGAGGGTAAGAAGGAGGATTTACCTGAACCTAGCAACTTCCACATAAACATGACATATGTTCTATCTGCAATGTTTTACTGCTGAGCTTGATCAACCTACCAAAATAGAGGGTGATTACTTGGTAACAGAACCTATGATGGCACATGTTAGTGTTGAAGAGGTAGGAAAAGAAGAATCCAGCCAAACAGGTTTTCTCGTGATCGCAAAGAAAAAGTTCGAGAGGGTGTCTTCAACCGCTCGAGTTTGGCCCTAGCTAACCATCTCAAGCCTATATATGTAACTGCTCATTTGGAAGGAGTACCCTTTAAGAGGGTTTTGATTAATGGAGGAGCTGCGGCCAATGTAATACCATTAAAGCAGATGAAGAAATTGGGAAGAAGCGAGGAAGATCTTATTCTTACTGACTTGACAGTTTCTAGCTTCTCTGGAGCCATTACCAGAACTTATGGGATATTGCCACTGGAGGTTGACTTGGGATCCAAGCAAATCATGCTACCTTTCTTTGTGGTGGATAATAGTTCTACTTATGGAGCTTTACTTGGTAGGGACTAGATTCATCAGGGTCTCTCTATATCGTCTACTTTGCATCAACAAGTAGCTGTTACCATGAGGAAGGGGCTATGAGACTAGGATTTTGGGATATGGTAGAGGTTGAATCATGGCTATTCTTCCCTACTACCAATGTTGTAAAAGCCAGCTTTTATAACCCCGGTGTTGGGATTTTCCACTGCTTAAGAACTGATGAGAACAGTTGCCCGACTAAGGTGACGGCCCAAAAGCTTTTAGAACAAGGATTGTTTCTCACTAAGGAAAAATGGGACAGATCCCATATTCTCCCCACTCCCCAACACTAGTAATGTTAGAACAAAGAAAAAAGGACCAAGGAGTTACAGTAAGGTCCTTAATCAAAAGACTGTTGGGGTATGAGAGAAAAAGAAAGCAAGAAATTGAGAGCTCGGTCAAAGAACAAGAGGAATAGAAGGAAGAAGCTTTCAGCAACCAGAACAAGGGTGAAAAAGAGTTTTTTAGAAAGGAGTTGGAAGTAGCCATAAAAATGGCTGAATGTACATATGACTTAGATTGGCCAGAGGATATGCCTGAGAGTCTGGAGTTAGTCAAATTTTTGTGTACAAAACTTGACAAGCCAGCACCAAAGGTACAATGCCCCTTAAAAACTATTGATTTTGGGACTAAGGAGAATCCAAGGCCTATAAAGATCAACGGCCTGTTGGAAGTTGAAGATCGGGCAAAGATAATCAGTTTTATGCATAAGTTTAAAGACTTTTTTGCTTGGCATTACACTGAGATGCCAAGTTTACATTCAACCTTAGTAGAACATAGAATACCTATTAAGGAGGGATATAAACTTATAAAGCAAACACCACGAAGAATGTCAAAAGAGATCAAAGGAAAAGTTAAGGAAGAGATGGAAAGGTTGGTAAATGTTGGATTTATTAGGCCTGCCAAGTATGTTGAGTGGTTGGCCAAAATTGTCCCCATATTAAAAGCTATAACTAATGCAGTTCGATGTTGTGTTGACTATAGAAACATTAATGAAGCTACGCCTAAAGATGAATACCCCATGCCATGGTTAACCTATCCGTGGATGCAGTTGCAAAACATGAAGTTTTATCTTTTGTGGATGGGAATGCTAGTTATAATCAGATAAAAATGGCTAAAGAAGATATACATAAAATAGCTTTTAGATGCCCAGGATATGTTGGAGCATATGAGTACTTGGTCATGCCATTTGGGCTCAAAAATGATTGTGCAACTTAGTAAAGAGCAATGAATGCCATTTTTCATGACTTGATTGGCCATAGCATGGAAGTATACATTGATGACATCATGGTGAAGTCTAAAACTGAAGCAACATCTAGTAGACCTTAAACAAGCCTTAACAAGAATGAGGATCCATAAGTTAGAATTGAATACTAAGAAATGTTTTTTTGGGGTAATGTCGGGTAACTTCTTAGGATTCCTTCATCAAAGAAGGGTGAAGGTCGACAAAAATAAAGCTTGGGCAATAATGGAATCACATCCTCCCACTAATAAGGTACAACTACAAAGGCTACTAAGGAAAATTAACTTCTTGAGGAGATTCATTGCTAACTTGGCAGGCAAGATTTAGCCGCTAACTCCTCTGTTAAGATTGAAAGAAAAAGAAGAGTTCGAGTAGGGCACACCACACCAAGAGGCCTTTGACAAAATAAAGGCTTGCTTGACCTCTCCACCAGTGCTCATGCTACCTCAGAGAGGGAAGCCTTTAAAGCTTTACATTTCTGCCTCTGAAAAATCAATAGGAAGCTTGCTGGCTCAAAACAATGAGGGAGGAAAGGAACAAGCGATATACTAGCTTAGTAAAATCCTTATTGAGGTAGAAACAAGATATACCCTAATGGAAAAGTTGTGTTTGGCTCTATACTTCACTGCTTGTAAGCTAAGACATTACATGTTGCCTTGCCATATCCACATTATTGCCAAGATTGATGTAATCAAATACATGCTGTCAAAACCAATGCTAACAGGAAGGATTGGAAGGTGGATTCTAGCATTATCAAAGTTTAGTTTTCAATGCCTCAAAGAGTGATCAAGGGACAAGCAATTACAGACTTCTTGGCCGAGAACCAAGAATCGCAGGATGAACTTATTAAAATCCCAGGAACTCTAGAGATGGCTAGTCTCTAGATCCCACCAAGAAAACCCTCATTGGGCAAAGAAAAATGGATTCAATAAGAAATAAAGAGGATAGCCAGTTTCTGGATCACTCATTGGAAGCTGTATTTTGATGGATCTTGCACTCAAAATGTTGTTGGGGCCGGGATTGTCATCATTGATCCTAAGGGTGCTCACCACTGTTATTCATTTCTCCTGGATTATTAAGATTCTACTAACAATCTGGCAAAGTATAAGGCACTGATAATTGGTCTGGAAATCTTGATAGAGTTGGGGGCAATTGAAGTTGAACTATTTGGTGACTCATAATTGGCGATCAATCAGCTAAATGGGGAATACGAGTGCAGACACATTACCATGGCTGGTTATTACTTGACAGCTACTCAATTGTTGAGTTATTGGGAGACTAAAATATTAGTTACCCATGTTCCCAGAGGATCAAACACAATTGCTAATGAAATGGTACAGGTGGCTTTTGGAGTGTAGATCCAAGAAAGAAAATTCAATGGAGAGGTGGAAGTACAAAGGAGAAATCTCCTTCTATCTTAGAAAAGGAGTTCGGCCTAGATGTAATGACTAAGGAGTTAGAGATAGAATATTGGAGATCACCTGTTACTCAACACTTGAAAGATCCTTCTTTCCCTACAAGTAAGAAGAATAGGTAATAAGCAACTAAGTATGTTTTGTGGGAAGGGAATCTACTAAGAAAAACTCCAGATGGACTTTTGTTAAAATGCTTAGGCCAAGAAGAGTCAATGAAAGTGATGGCCGAAGTACATAAAGGAATCTGTGGAGCACATCAAGCTGGAACTAAGATGAGGTGGTTCCTCAGAAGATAGGGTTACTTTTGGCCCGACATGGAGAAAGACTACAAGGCCTATGCCCAAGGGTGTGAAAAATGTCAAAGGCATAGACCTTTCCAACATGTGCCCTCAGTACCCTTGAACCTTATGGTTAAACCTTGGCCTTTTAGAGGATGGGCAATGGACTTAATCGGGTAAATCTACCCAACTTCTAGCAAAGGACACACATTCATAATTGTGGCAACAGATTACTTTACCAAATGGGTCGAAGCTTTAGTTGTGAAGACTATTACCTCAACTGCAGTCAAGTAGTTCATTGAAACCAAGATCTTACATAGATACGAGGTGCCTGAGACAATTGTTACAGACCGCGGGCCATCTTTTATTTGAAAAGAAGTGGAGGAATTTGCAAGTAAGTTCAAGATAAAGATGATCCTATCTAGTCCTTACTACCCCCAATCAAATGGTCAAGTAGAGGCCATCAACAAGATCTTGGTGAATATTATTAAAAGAATGGTGGCAGGAAGCCCAGAGAAATGGCATGAGAAGTTGGGAGACACTTTATGGGCCTATAGAACCTCCAAGAAGGTAGGAACTAGAACTACTCCTTATGCCCTAACTTTCGGGCAAGATGTTGTGCTTCCCATGAAGATTAATGTGAGTTCTGTTAGGATCCAAAACCAGCTCGGGCTACACAATGAAGAATACATTCAGGCTATGTGTCAAGGAGTTAAAGATCTAAATGTAACCCGAATTGAAGCTTTAAATAAAATTGAAGAAGGGAAGAGAGTTGTTGCCCGAGCATACAACAAAAATGTGAAATTGAAAACCTTCAAGGAAAGAGAATTAGTTTGGAAGGCAATTTTGCCCTTAGGAACTCAAGTTAGAGGCTTTGGGAAGTGAGCCTTACTTGGGAAAGTCCCTTCATTATCAACCAAGTGCTGGATAAGGGGGGATATTACTTAGCAGATTTTGAGGGGAACTTGCAAAGGCATCTAGTTAATGCTAAGTTTTTAAAGAAATATCATCCAACTCTGTGGGATCTCAAGGACTATGGGCTCCCTAAATGTAGTTGCGATTGGTTGTTGTGACTCTTGTGATGGGGAAGACTGAAAAAAGGCCAAAGAAAATAAGTATAAAAGAAAGAGGAACGTTGAGCCTAAAAATTGTAAGATAAAAATGCTCACTAAGTTATTATTATCCTTCACAAAATGCAGTATCTCCCCAGTACTTGGATTGAAATGCGAAGTTGGAGTCACCTACCAATGCATGGGGACGAATGGAATACTTGGGAGTTGAGCCTTGCCCGAATGAAGACGCAGGTTCTCCCGCCTTGGCCTACAGAGGAGTGAAAGTCAATTGTTAGCTTCCAAAGTAATAAAGTTACAAGTTTAAAAGCCAAGAGTGAGAAAAAGTATACCCTCAAAGATTTAGCCCAAGGAGGGAAGGTTTGTACCGTTCGGGCTGAAGGTGAAGAAGCTTCAAGCTGAGAGATCATTTCTTCCCTTATGGCCTGTTTCAGGCAGTGGGGCAAAAAATCAATATAAAAAAAATTAAAAATTAAAAAAAAAAAAAAGAGAAAAGGGAAAACTTTAAAGAGATAACTTAAGAAGCAGGCCATACCTCCAGCTCTTTAAGAGTGGAATCAAGAAGATATGGCTCTTCCTTGATACAAAAGTGGCCTTCTTGGTTGCTTGAGGCCCTGGTTTCAAAGAAGATGGAGTTGTTAGCTCTTAACATAAAAATGCAGGTAAGAAAAGAGGGTTGAAGCAAGATTCACTTACTGGAAGCCTTATGTTTTTTCCTGCTAGCCTCAGCTATAGGAGCAGAAGACTTGGAGGATTTGGAAGATTGAGCTCTAGTTCTTTTCTTGATAGGAGTTGCCCACAAACCTGGTATAGAGAGTTGGGCTCGAGGTCGCTCTTCTGGCTTGGACTACGAAGTCTCTACCACGGTTGTTCTTGCTCGTCAAGTAGCCTGAACCTTCACTTCAGGCTCGACCTTAGCCTCAGACTCTCCAAAAAGTTCAGAGATGTCTCCACCCTCTCCAGCGCCTTGCCTCGCAGCCTTGGCTACAACTTCTTGGAGGACAAAGACGTCCCCAGCCTCTTCATTTAGCTCGATATCCACTTCTTCAGTGTTGCCTTGGGCTGCATGTTCAAAATAACCAAGGAAGAGATTAGAAGAGGGTAGGATGATAAAAATTTCATAAATACAAGTTACAAGAATAAAAGGTACCTATTAGGAGAAGTTGGTTCTTTTGGTGGATCATCTCTTTCTAGCTTTCAAGCTCACTCGGCTTGGGATAGGACTTGATGGATAAATGACCAAAGATGCGGTCACGAGACTCCTTGAGACCCCCTTCATACTTCTGGGCCCACTTGGTCTTCCACCAAGTGGAGAAAGTTAAAGCACATTCAAAGTTTAGCACCATGGGCTTTCGAGTAATCTTGATCATGACTTCAAGACTGCGTTGGGCAGCCCGAAAGGTGCCTCCTTCTGGAGAACGGAGATGGAAGGAGGTGTTGTAATGTATAGAGTCAAAGAACGGGACTAGAATAGCTTGCCTGAAGCCTAGTTGCCAGTTGCAAAAGTTTGGATGATAAATTTCCAACCCGCGTTCATAGTGGTCACTCCTTACTCCTCATGCCAGATCCCTTGGTTGGATGCAAATGATAAGCGTGGTCAGAGAACCAAGGATACATCATTAGTACTGAAGCTTCCCACTCCAAATATGCCCGAGTACAACAAGATCTGAAGAAGTACATGCAGGAGAAGGTAGAATGGTTAGTAGGTAAAGCTTCAGCTAAAATGCAGGCAGGGGCCACTCCCTCAGGGAACTCCAGATTGGGATCCCGAAGCTCGAGGAAGTGCCACTGTAACCATAATTGGGGCATCCAGGTTGGCCCATTGAGGTTAGTTTCAAAGGGAATGCCTCGGGTCATCTCATAGAGAAGATGATAAGGTGAACGAGGAGGAAAGGGCACATGGCCACATCATCAAAATTATGCAGAGCTTCCACTAAAGGGATCCATTCAACCTTTACTCCATTAGACTTGTTGGGGAAGACATGTTTATTGAGCCAGTACAGTAGGAAGTACATGTGCTCTTGATCTTTGTTGGCATTAGAAGATGAGGGCCCTAAAAGTCTTCTTGACAAAATGGATAAAGCCCGTGAAGGAAGTCTCATAACTCTTAAAAGTAGAGGAATTGTAGTCTAGCTGAGTTATAGGATTAGAGGTGCCCAAGCTCTCAGTAGTTGAGCAAGAAGAAGGAGCCCAGTCCTTGGTAACGTCCATGACTCTACCCGAGGGCCTTAGCCTGAAAACTTGAGCCATATCAAGAATGGTCAGGGACATGGGACCCATCCTGAAATCAAAGGTGTTTGTCCCCGAATTCTAGAAGAGAAGGGCCGTGGTGAGCAACTCAGGCTTAGCAATTACGGTGGTCTTAGAAAGCATTATCAGCTCATATATGCCATTTTTCATCCATTTGTGCTTGAAAGTAGGCTCGAGTTTGTTTATTCATTGAGTTCAGCCTTCATCCTTCATCAAAGGAAAGCCACAGCAGTGGATCAATAACTTAGAGGCCGAAATGCCCAACTCAGCCAAGTACGGGTTGGGAGTGAACCAGTTGGCCTTGGGCATACTGTTCTCCACGGCAATGAGACCTTGGAAGTCCAGGTAGATCCTAGAGAATGTACTCCTACTTCCTCGAAGAAAATAAAAGTATTGAGGCCAGCCTAAAGGTGATGAAGGCCATTAAGCAAATGGCGCATGGTAGCAATCCCTTCACCGGACTCATATGCAGGTTGAACAATTTTAGGTGCCATTGAGTTTGGAAGAAGAATGAGAAGAAGATTGGGAAGAAGGGGCGAGAATTGAAAGCAAGAGAATTCTAAGGATTCTAGGAAATTTGGGATTTTGGAAGCTCGGAGGATTAAAATTGCTAAGGTACTTGGCCGAAGGATTTAAGAGAAGATTATATAGTAGACAATTATTTAACGTTAAAAATCGTGGGTTAGTGCAATGGTTTAGTTAAACAACGGATGTTTTAAGTGGTGCAAGTCCCGAGTAAAGACATGCGATGGTTGTTTAATCATTATGAACGCCTCAATTTGCAGACTCAACAATGATTAAATGGGGCATTGTTTGGGTTATATTTGAATATTAGGCTTGAATGAAGGGGAGCCCAAAGATACCAAATTAAAGGAAGACTTGCCCAAAGCCCTGCATCGAACCCAAAAGCAAAACTGAAGCCTTCTCAGCCAAGATACAAGCCATGTGTCTATAAGTGAAGTGACAAGTGATGGAGACTAACCTACTATCAGCCAAATAACACTTTCCAGTGGCATTATTAGTAAACAGTTGATGACTCAATACCCTCCAATGCTTTCGGGCAAAAGCAAAAGCTACAGCAGTCGGGCCAAACTGCCTATAAAAGGAAGAAAAGACAACAGAGTCAAAGACACTCAACCAATTAAACAAACAAACATAAAAACTCTACTCTCAAGCCAGTTTTGTATCCAAAAGCTGAAATCAACCCAGATTCAGTCCGTTTAGTGATAATTCTTTAGAAAAGCTATCTCTTGTCTAGTATAAAAGCTCTGCTACCTCCCTTAGTGTTGTAGTATTGATTCCCTTGTGTAAACTTATTTACCATCCATCCCTTTTCAACATATAAACCTTGTAAATACAAAGAGAAATGACTACAAGAAGTTCAACCTTGCTAGACAAGGTGAAATCTTGCCCGAAGCTCTTTGTTTGTTTTCTAAATTAGTAGATCTATTGCTTAATGCATTCTCCAGCATGTATTCAAGTTATTTCCACCTGTTTTTCTTTTTTAAGAGTCCCATTTGCATTTGGATCCAGTTAGTTTAATGGATATGTTTTCATTAAAAGCAGTCTAGGACCAAACAAATGACTTAAGGTGCTCTGGACTCCCTTCATTCGAACATACAAGACCATGAACTAAAAGTCCTTGTTTACAAGGCAAGAAAAAGAATTTAATATAGACTTAACCCATCTATAACAATCCTTGGATAACAAGAAGTTGGAGTAACTTGGGACTCGAGTAATCGACTTAAAACACACTTGTTCTACATCTGCTATACTGAGATAGCAGTAGCATGCCTAGCACTTAGTTAGTTTTGATTGCGAGCCTCAAGGCCTACACCTAAGGCTTCACAAAGACACCTTTCAGAACTAACTTTGTTCTCTTCTTGTAGCACATCAACAAGCAATAGCCCGACTACACATCTAAAGTGCCAATCCCTTGGGGAGCTGTGTTGAGGTCCAATGAGCCTTCTCCAGAGAAATCTTTGCCCGAACAGTATGTATCACATTGTTGAAAAGCACCATCTAGGTGTAGGTGATGTAGTTCAAGTTTGGTCAGTTCGGACTAATCCAGAGGAGAATAGGGATAATGATGACAATTATGACAGTGATGAGTTTCACTTAGTTTTTGTCTTGGTTAAGAGACGCGATCACATTCCGGAGGAAGACGGTAGAAAAGAGAGTACTAGTACTAATGGAGGAAGTAGCAGTACAACTCCCAATGAATTGCAGTTGTCAGTTGAGTTGGTTAAAATAGTTAATTTTGTCTCTGTTTGGCCAATTGACAATGAGAAATATATCTTTGTTTTCGTTGCAGGATTCCGTAAGAGGATCATTTCAGATGAGGTTTATGGAAAGCATTCAAGATTAGAGCAGTGTGGTTCGAACAGTAAACCTTCGGCGGGAAGACTCCTTCCGAGCATCGAAAGTTCACATTCATTGATCACCAGCTTGCAACGACAACAGAAGTAAAAACCGTTGAATCATAGTTGCAGACACACTCTATTTGAAAAATAAGGTGCCCTGTTGTTTTTTGGGCATTCTTTATTTGCATAGTACAATCCACACACATACAATACCAGCCATGATTTAACTTCACAGGTAAACTTCAATAAGAGACCTCAAACCGAGCGTATGAGTTCATTGATCACCAGCTTACAACACCAACGGAAGTAATAACCATTGAATCATAGTTGCAGACACACTCTACTTGAAAAATAAGGTGCCCTGCTGCTTTTTGGGCTTTCTTTATTTGCATGGGACAATCCACACATAAACAATACCAGCCTGATGATTTAACTTCAGAGGTAAACTTCAATAAGAGACCTCAAACCAAGCGTATGAGTGATGTTGTAGTGAGTGAATCCAGCAGCCAAAAAGATCTTCTCCCATTCTAATTCGCTACGCTCTTTGCTGGTGACGATGGACATCATCAACATATCGAACATGAGTTGGGTTTCAATTGATTTCTTATCCAACTGCATCTTGTTATTGATATACCCCACAACCATGTCTATGATGATAATCTTCTTCCTTCCTTCATTTTTGCTCACAAGCATTGCTTCTCTACACTTCTTCAATATCTTCACGCTTTCTTCATCATTCCAATCATGCAGTATCCACTAAGATAGGTCATGATTCATGTATGTTACTCAGTTAGTCACAACATTTACCCAAATTAATCTAGAGGATATGTAAACACAACTACATCAATAATGTATACATGCAAATTTTGGAACATACTCTATTAGGATCCCATTATTGTGGGGTTCCGCCTGATAGACTGTACTTAGCAAATGTGTGGGTGTCTAATTAAATATAATCCACTAGGACTTTAACAAACGATTTGAACTAGCTAACTAGAACTTTGCAAAGACAATCAAGGATGAGATGTTTTTACTAGCAACAAGGTATTGATTTGATAAGGACATTGACTAAGGAATAACAAAGATTAAGATAAATAATTGTGTGTGTTAAATTATTACCTTGAGCAGAATTGCATTGGCTGGAGGTATTTTATCAAACATGTCTCCTCCCACAAAACCCAAATTATGGGTCGTCCCTTCCAAGTTAGCCACCACATGTGGCTGGTCAAACACTGTGCAGTTGATGTTGGGGAATGCATTGGCTATGGCTTTGGCCATTGTTCCTGTTCCCCCTCCAACATCCACCAGGGATTTCAAACCCTCAAAAACTCCTCCACACTCTTCCACCACCGCCCTTGTGATAAGTTTGGAGTCCGCCTCCATTGCTTCATTGAACGAGTCACCAAACCTCGGTTTCTTAGCACTCAATTCCCAAAAAGGCATTCCATTTGCAACCTCAAATGGTGTACGTGGAACTAGATCATCGCCACCATTCATCTGTAACCAAGCGCCCATTGAGTGAAATGGGTCTGTCATTACCGGATCAAGTATCATGAGTAAAAATGGTGTGGTGTTTACTGGCCCATCTTTGAGAAAAAGCCTGGAAGCCGGTGTTAGGCTATACAATTCAACAGCTTCTTCTTCCTCCACATTGTCATGATTATGATGAACATGATGATGTTGTGCAAAGAAATTGGAGTGAACGAGGATCCGCATGAGGCGTGAGATGAAATGAGCCTTCGAAGGGTGGACATTGAGCCCGGCGATAAGCTCGGAAAGAGAGATGGATTGGCCATGGTTGTGAATCACGTCCGGGATGCCAAGTTGAACTGCACATTTGAGTGACATGGAGTTTATGAATTGGAAGATGTGGTTCCAAACATGAGCTTGAGCTCCGAGAAGCTCATGGCTAGTGGCACCCACTTCACGATTACTCAAAGCCATATGTGTGTGTACGTGTAAGTATAGATCAAGTATGTAGCTTCGAGAATATTTTGATTGATTCTTCTCTTGCTATGAATTTTGAAAAATGGGATACGTTGGATCAGTTTATATCGCACAGGTCGAGTGCATATGGAAAAAAAAAATATATATTCGACATAGTTTCGACACGGTTCATCTTTCATGCACACGTTAAGCATGCATTACATTGCTTTCTAATTTATTTAAAAAAAAAAAAAAAAAAAAAAAGGGGAGTGATGGGATATGTAGGATGATTTAAGATTTGGTATTGGAAGATGATGCATAAAGATTATATATAGATTCATATATATCGTGCCAACCGGCAACTGCGAAATATAGCTATTAATTTTACGAAATCTCAATTGTAAAGTTCTTAGATTACTATGGTTAAAGTACATTGTTTAACTTCTTACATGTCACATTTTATTAATTTTTACATGCCAATGTGCTATCAAGCAAATATTAAAATTTATTAAAATCAAAACCGTTCATTTTTTTTATTATCATTTAAAAATTATCTCAAAAAAAATTTTATTCAATGTAAATTGGGCTTACATGATAACAAATCGAATGAATAGTGCTACACACGGCTTATACATTTTAAATGTATTTATATGCGTAAATTGACAAAACCAAAGTCAAATATTTGAAGTAAATGAATAATTTTAGATCATGCTAGAAGAAACCCCTCATAAATCAATTAAAGCAACTAAATTCATATAATAAAATCGGTTTCTATAGAATTTACGTTAAGAATAGAGAAAATAATATTTAATAAATAATTGATTGAATCACATTATTGTTAGCCCATTGTAAGGCTCAGCCCACCCCTCCCCCTTAGTGTAGATAATATTGTTTGTTTAAAAAAAAATCATTTGACAATTAATTTAATCACATTATTATCCGCATGTGAAAGACATTTTTTTATAAAGAAAATAATATTTAATAAACAACTAATTGAATCACATTATTGCTAACTCATTATGAGGTTAAGCTCACCCGCCTTCCATTTAGTGTAGATAATATCGTTTGTTAAAAAAAAAAAAAATCATTTGACAACTTATTTAATCACATTATTATCCGTGTGCGAAAGACCTTTTTTATAACCAGCATTATACGCCTCTTAAGATGTTTGAACACAATATTCATGATTTTTCTTATTTATTATTATATTTTTCTTTGCCCTTCACGTGGGCACCATCAACTTTCACCCATCCTTTCATTTTTTTATTCTTTTATCTCTTCCCGCTTATATTTATATTATATTTTTTGATGACCAAATTACCCTTGCATTATTTGATATATTATATTAGATTGGTTTTGGATTTTCTTGGTTGAGGGGCAATTTTGTCCTAATCTTTTGTCGAAGACGTGACACCAAAACTAGCCTCCGGCTTTACACATAGAAGATGTGGATTATAATTCTTAATAAAAAATACTAATCTAAATTAATAAGAAACAGCTAATAAAACAAATTAAACAAGAAGAAGAAAAAATTAATTCAACGTGAAATCTATGATGGGAGACTGTTCGAGAACATAAGAGGGAGGCAGAAATATATTGTTCTCGTACAATTCACTATTTACTGCTCTAATTCGATTCATATGTAATTTGATGCACATAAAAATAAATCAAATTATTGATCTCTTGAATCTTCGTTATGTAAACAAAACAAACCTTAAAGGGAATGGAAGCAGCTAGCTAGTGCAGACCTAACAAGCAACGTTAATGTAGAGTACGAAAGCAACGATAAAAGCATGCATAATATTTTTGTCTTCAATCACTGCGTTTCGAGTTCATGGCATGACTTTCCTCTAAGCATAGCATAGGGTAATTACATCACATGCAATAAAGAAAATATAAAACAAGCCATTTTTCCAGAAGTACACTATTGACTACAGATTTGAAACTTTTCTTGCACGTTACAGTGATGTGAAAGCACTGTACAGTATTGGATAGCATAAGATATTGTGGAGCACGTAAGAATCTAGATCTAAATCGGCACACCTAATAGGACCATCTGATGACTGGATACATTGATATCCGTGCCACACCCTTATCTTGTATGCGTGACGATAATATTAATTAATTCTATATGTCATTAGCCACCGAATTCCGAAATCACAAAAATTAAAACTAAAAGTTGTACTTTGGGACACTATAAATTTTTTGATACTTTAATAAAAAATTCTCAGTACTGTTTATTTTAACAGAAAATCATATTTTTACACTAAAAAGTCAATCCTAATACTATTTATTTTACCTTTTATTTTGCCCTTATTGTTAAAACTCAAAGTTTTCAAACCCTTTTCGTTAGTTTACCTCAAATTTTTTGAGAGGTTTAATGAAAAGGGATTTCCTAAACTTTTTCTTAACAAAAAATAACTTAAGACTATCTCAAACCCTCAGGTTAAAACTTAATATTTAAATCCAGAAAATTAGGTTTTTGTTGTGGCCTATAATTAATTGAGGGAATTAGAGGGGGTGAGGCAAAGAGAGAGTGGCGAGATTGTAGAATGCTTAGGGATCATTGTGTGTGTATTCCTCCCTAAGAAGTGCATTTATTTATAGTAGAATAAGAGGAGAGGATCAACTTATCTTCCAAGTAAATACAATTCTATAGGGAAAGAATAACTAGAGTAATAGATAATCTAGGACCCTGATATATCTAAGATTTACATAATCACAATTAAAGAATATCTGTAACAATCCCCCTTAAGTGTGTAAATACTCAAGTAGATTCGTCGTCGGGTAAAATTGGCGAAGTCAACTCATCAGGACTGATTTGTTAGCAAGATAGTCTCAAACAAGGGAACTTGCATATGGAAATAAGTCTCACAAAACCTGGCTATGGTAAAACCCAATATGGGACAAAAACTCATAGTCTAAGGAAAAAAGGTGAGTTAAGGCAAGGCCAATTAAACATCTATGGGCCGTACACAAGAGAATGACCAACTCATGATGGGTGCCTCGTTAAAACCTCATTAGGTAGCAAAAATCCAAAGGGAAAAATGCTCCTTATCGTAGGAAAAAAGATTACATTAAGATCAAGCAAGTATACTTCAAGATATTCTCCTTGAGTTTGACATATTTCCAAAGAGAACTAACAATGTTACAACTTAGAAAGTTTACGCATAACAATTCCTTGACAAGCTTCTAGAAAGTAGTCTTCAGCAAAGATTTGGTGAAAAGGTCGGCTAGGTTGTCCTAGGAACAAATTTGTGTGACTTCAATCTTCCTATGTTGTTACTGATGAGAGAAAAAGAACTTCGACGTAATTTGCTTGGTGTTGTCTTCTTTGATGTATCTCTTCTTGTGATGTTTAATACATATTGTGTTATCTTCATAGATCGTTGTAAGGATGTCAACGATGAATGAAAATCCGCAGGTGCTTCTAATATGTTCCATTGCTGCTCTCAACCATAAACACTTCCTAGTTGCTTCACGTAGGGCTAGCCTTATGCAGGCTAGATAAGTACTCTACGTCAGCATAACCAACAAGGATTGAATTAAGCCGAGAACTAAGCCGAGAACAGAGGAAGGGTGCGGCTCTTCTCAAGGATTCTTAGGATAAACCAAACCTAAATATGTTGTATTTTTTCGGTAGCGGAATGCCTTTAACACCTGTCCAGTGTCTGCGTGTGGATATATCTTGCCAAAAGATTAATAGTGAAAAAGATGTATGGTCTAATGCACTGTAGCTAAGTAGCAAATTGTACTTAGATATAGAACTTCAGGCTCCAAAGCTTCTTCCTCATCCTCTTTAGGAAGAAAATGATCTCGTTTTGCATTTAGTGATCGAACGATCATTGAAGTACTTGAAGGCTTCGCTTTATGCTAATTAAAATGACGCAACACGTTCTGGGTGTAGTTTGCATTCATTGATCATCTAAAGCTTGCAATGATAACGGAAGTAATAAGCGTTGAATCATAGTTGACACACTTTACTTGAAAAATAAGGTGCCCTGCTACTTCTTAAGTATTCTTTATTTGCATAGTACGATCCACATATATACAATACTAGCCTGATGATTTAACTCAAGGGTAAACTTCAATAAGAGACCTCAAACTAAGCGTATGAGTGATGTTATAGTGAATGAATCCAGCAGCCAAAAAGATATTCTCCCATTCTGATTCGCTACGCTCTTTGTTGGTGACGGTGGACATCATCAACATATCGAACATGAGTTGGGTTTCAATGATTTCTTATCATACCCCACAACTATGTCTATGATGATAATCTTCTCCCTTCCTTCATTTTTGCTTAGAAGCATTGATTCTCTACACTTCTTCAATATCTTCACGCTTTCTTCATCATTCCAATCATGCAGAATCCACTAAGATAGATCTCGAATCACATACGTTACTTAGTTAGTCACAACATTGACCCAAATTAATCTAGAGGATATGTAAACGCAACTACATCAATAATGTATACATGCCAAATTTGGAACATAGTCTGTTAGGATTCCATTGTAGGGTTCCACCTGATTAGAGTGTACATAACAAATGTGTCAATTTTATGTGTTTGATTAAATATATAATCCAATAGCTAGGATTTTAACAAACGATTTGAACTAGCTAGCTAGAACTTTGCAAAGACAATCAAGGATGAGATGGAGGTATCTTATCTTGAGCAGAATTGCATTGGCTGGAGGTATTTTATCAAACATGTCTCCTCCCACAAAACCCAAATTATGGGCCATCCCTTCCAAGTCAGCCACCACATGTGGCTGGTCAAACACAGTGCAGTTGATGTTGGGGAATGCATAGGCAATGGCTTTGGCCATTGTTCATGTACCCTCTTCAACATCAACCAGGGATTTCAAACCCTCAAAAACTCCTCCACACTCTTCCACTGCCACCCTTGCGATAAGTTTGGAGTCCGCCTCCATTGCTTCATTGAACAAGCCACCAAACGTCGGTTTCTTAGCATTCAGTTCCCAAAAAGACATTCCATTTTGCAACCTCAAATGGTGTACATGGAACTAGATCATGTAAAAAGTGATTCTCAAAAATTGTCAAATTTGTGGATCCGCGGAGGCTAAGATAATAAATCTGAAAGCACCATCACTATCAGAAACTAACCACTTCGTAACTAGTTAATTTGTATGTGCAATGGAGGCTTTTATTTGATGAAGTCACCAAAACAAATTCAAACTAATATATATATATATATATATATATATATATATATATAATGTATATGTATGTAAAAGATGTAGAATGGAGGGAAAATTTCAATGTATCCATATCAAAGGAGAGAAATCCAACGCCTCCTTCTCAACATGTCGCAATGGAGGTCTTCGTCCCTACCTACATGCTTGCAGGTTTTACAGTTTTTTTTCTATTCTTCGGTGCTTCTTTTTTATTTTTCTTTTTCTTTTTTTTTTTAAAGAAAAAGTACGATATTCATTAAGATTGATATATAATACATACAAGATAGTAGGATAGGGTGCATATATAATGGATCTCGATAAAAATCTTACCGGAAATTTCAACCCTGTTGAAGGGAAAAAGAGCGTCCCACACCAATAAAATTACATAGTAAACTATCTTCTATCAAGATGTCCAAATTACATCCGGAGGTTCCTCGAACAAAATTCGTTTGTGATCGAAAGTAAGACCCCATTACGCATTCTTAATTAGGATTCTTGGATGTTACAAGATCTAAAAGCTAAAAAAATTACAAAAATATTTGTTAAAAAGTTTGTTCGTTGATCTTAACCCACTAAATATAGTACAAAGCTCAAATGAATCATGTAAAATCGATTCGGGAAAACATGCCAATACTAAGGTCCCTGAATCATGTAAAAATAATTAAATCATTATTTGGTAATAAAGTGGTTGATTAAATGGAATGCAAGTAGCTAGCTAGTGCCAGACCACGCACGCAAGCAACGACAATGCAGAGTATGCAAGCAACGGTAAAAACATGCCTAATATTTTTGTTTTTAATCACTGCGTTTTTTTTTTTGGAAGAAAGGTAATATCATTACTAACAACACGCCAAAGTTATAAAGAAAGAGATCCAATTACAAGGGAAACACAAAATAAAATATGGACCCTCAAAACAAAGCCCAAACAAATGTTTTGAGCCCAGAAACAGACAAACCAAACAACAAACTGATAGGAGCATATTTAGGCAACTTAGTTGGCTTGTTCTTGTGCATTTACGTTGTTATTTCTTAGTTCTTTAAGTATTTTAAGTTATTTTCGTATGTTTTCAGGTTCTCAGGGCTAAAGGAGCAAAGAAGTGCATTTTGGAGCCTTTTGGAGCACTTTTGGGCTAAGAATGGATAGCTTATGCTTGGAGCCAAAGTGTTGGACGAAATTGAAGGCCTTATATGCACTCTAGGACATAAAACAAAGGGCTTAGCCCAATCAAACAATCCTTTGAGCCATGCAAAACCTCTAGCCCAATCAAGCAATCCATCAAAGCCATGCAAAACCACCATTCACACACACTTCACACAAACAACACCCTAGCCGCACTCCCCCTTGCATTTCCAGCCATTCCACTTCATCATTGCACCACATTCTCCCTCTTTAATCCACATGCATTAATTATCATTCACCCTAGCTGCCACTCACATGCATTCACACACACTTCACACAAACAACAAGCCTTTGCCATGCATAACCTTGGCAATTCCAGCTTCCCATTCCATCATTGCACCACATTCTCTTCCACTTTCCAGCCATTCCATTTCATTATTGCAGCCACCATTCACTCTTTAATCCACATGCATTCTTCATCATTCACCTTAGCTTTAATTCACATGCATTCACATTCAATTTCAGCAACACAACCCCTTTGCCGTGCATCACACATTCATTCCAGCTTTTCTCCTTCATTGCAGCCACACTTCCACATGCATTCACTCTTTAATCATTCTTTTCCTAGCTATTTTTCCATCATTATTGCAGCCACCATTCACTCTTTAATTCACATGCATTCCCTTCATTAATTCAGCCAACACATGCACCCATCACCAAACACTTCCCTTTGCCGTGCACCCCCCTTGCAATTCCAGCTTTCCACCAACCAACCTAGCTGTCATTCCACATGCATTCCCTCCTTAATCATGCAGCCACATTCTCTCACATTCTCTCCCATTCTCTCCCTATAAAACCATGCAATCCCTTCACACATTCATACAATTCCACACCTCCATTCATACACACTTCAACACAAAAACAAATCCTGAAACAAGTTTGTCGTGCACCCCATTCCATTTCCAGCATTCTTCTCTTCTATTTCCACCACTCCCCAACCCTCCAAAACACTATCCAACCATTCCTCCATACAAACACCAATCCAAAACCTATCCTTAGACCTTGTGCCGCAACAAAGAGGAGGAGAAGAGCCTAAACGTTCATACAATTCAAGTTTGAGTTGTTGGAATTTTTAGGTGTTTTCTTTTCCTTGATTTCAATGATTAAATTTACGTATCTTTCTTTTGTACGTATAAGGAACTAAACCCCCCATAGCTAGGGGGTGATTCGAAACCATGTTTACGCTTGCAATATGAATTGATTACCTTTGGTTGGAATTTCATGAGTTGTGGATTCAATTTGTTTAACTATTTGATTGATAACCTATTTATGTATGTTTATTGAGAGTGCACGCTTAATTTTCATGCATGAATATGACGCTAGAATATAAGTGAGTTTCACTTAATAGTTATGAACTTATATTCACAAGTAGTGGAGGTTGCTTATAAACAATCGCATTAAGTAAATTCTTGGCATAAGTTTCATGCAATTCATAGTAACGAATGCCTCGTCAACACTTATAGTTTTCATGATGCTTAATGATTCTTGCTTGTATCTCTATTATGCAATTCATGTAGGGAACTTGTGGGGAATGCTTTGGGTTGTCGCATGCAATCATCCAATTCATTAACTTAAGGAAAACTTGACGGTTAATTTAAGCGGATCTAATTAACCCGGGGTGTTGAGTTTCATAATTCATCGAAAGACCAACCGAAAATCATCTTGTATGCAAGTGTAACATGTGTGGAGAAGAACCTTCTAGCTAGCATTCATCCATATTTTCATCACATTGATATTTACATTTTGCCGTTAATTACAATCTGTGCATTTTAGTTCAATTTCGTCAAAACCTCATCCCCCCCCCCCATATTTTGTTTAGTCTTAATCTATCTTATTTTGTGTTTTTAAGTATTTGGAGTCTTGTGGACTTATTTTGAGTTTTCGTTAAGTGAATTAAGTGTTTAAAGATTAGTTTTATTTATTTGAGTCAAGTGTTTAGCACCCCTAGTTAATCCTCGGTTAGAACGATCCCTACTTACATCATTACTACAATTGTCACAAATAGGGTTTAATTTATGTGTCACATTCGTAACGCATCAAATTTTGGCGCCGTTGCCGGGGATTAGCAAAGTTGCTAATCCCTTGTCTTGAGTCTTGTTTAAATTGTTTGGTTTCTGTTTTGTTTTAAATTTTGCACCGTGTGTATGTGTTTTGTTTTTGTGCCGTGTGTGGCAACTTATTTTCTTACTTTTGCCGAGTCTATTAAGTGGGTTACTTATCATGTTTGCTCTTGTGTGTAGGTACTAGTTTATGACCCGTAGCTCACAACCTGTTCGTGAGCATATCTCCGACTTTGACGACAATTTCGAGAGGACTTGAGAAGGAAAAAGAAATTGCAAGAGTCTAATCCTCCTAGTCCCGAACCTGAAGTAGAAAAGCAAGAAGTTGAGGTTGAAGAGGAGGCCACGGCAAAGTTTGAAGAGGAAGTACCAACCATGGCAGCGGACAATCGAACCATCAAGGAGCTTTCTGCCTCGGGTTTGGCCAATGCCACACCATTATGCATTCAATACCCGCGGCTACCCAAGGCAAGACCGATGAATTCGAGTTGAAGTCAAGCTTGTTGCACCACATTCTGAAATACCATGGGCTTTCCATGGAAGATCCCAACAAGCATCTCAAGGAGTTCGAGGTTGTTTGTTCGAGCATGACACCCATAAATGTCGACGAGAACATTCTGATGATGAAGGCTTTTCCATTCTCACTTTTGGAAAAGTCGAAGGATTGGCTTTACGAGTTAGCACCCGGAACGGTTACATCTTGGGATAGTATGAAAAGAGCTTTCTTGGAGAAGTTTTTCCCAACTTCAAGAGTCATTCACTTAAGGAAACGGATTAGTGGCATCCAACAAAATCAAGGTGAATCGTTTCCTTCTTATTATGAACGTTTTAAATCACTTGTTGCTTCTTGTCCACAGCATCAAATGAAGGAGGAGCTACTCATTCAATACTTCTACGAAGGACTCCTTCCCATGGAACGACAAATGCTTGATGCCTCGGCGGGAGGTGCGTTGGTGGATAAAACTCCGGGGGCTGCAAAAGTTCTAATTGCCAACCGAGCACATAATGCACAACAATACGAAGGTGTTGGACAAAGAGACCCCCCACGGCCACAAGTGAATGAGGTAAGTTCTATGCCCGAAATTCAATCCCAATTAGCTAACCTTACTTCTATTGTTTCTCAATTGGCTGAGGGAATGAAGATTCATGGACCAAGTGTGTGTGGCGTGTACTCTATGCAAGGACATGCCAACGATCAATGCCCTAAATTAATTGAGAATGGGGGTTGGGAATCCGCCAATGCCATAGGTTATCAAGGCCAAAATCAGCAAAGAAATGATCCATACTCAAATACATACAATCCGGGTTGGAGAGACCACCCAAATTTCAGATGGAGAGATACACAACAACCTGCCCAACAAAGTGGATTCCGACAACCCCCGGGTTTCTATCAAAAGCCGTTGGCACCACCACAAGCCCAAGCACAACCTGCCCAAAGCAATGTAGGTAATTCAAGCAATAATGATAAGATTTTTCAATTACTTACTACTTTGACGCAGGAAGTCCAAACCCAAAACAAAGAGAGGCAAATCCAAGACAAGAGGGTGGACAATTTGGAGAAGCAAATGGGTCAAATTGCTGAATTTATGGGGCAAATTAAAGAACAAGGCAGATTGCCTAGTTCAATCGTTATGAACCCAAAGGGAGGATTTGAAACCGCTAAGGCCATCATGTTGAGAAGTGGTAAACAGGTTAGAACAGACTCAAATACATCCAAATCAAGTCAAGATGAGGAGGACAAGTTGCTGCAAGAAAAAGCACAGGGAGCAAAGCCCACGGCCAAGGATGACCAAACCTTGCCGAATTCGTCTAGTCCTCCTAAACCGTCCCAAACCACCAAGGTAAGTCCCAATTCGACTTTTTCTAGTTCTATTCCACTAAATGTGCCCTTTCTTGGTAGGTTTAGGCAATCAAAGAAGGCAGAAGCCGAGAAGGACATTCTAGAGACCTTTCGGAAAGTTCAAGTCAATATCTCGCTCCTTGATGCGATTAAGCAAGTCCCGAGGTATGCTAAGTTTTTAAAAGAACTTTGTACAACAAGGAGAAGGATTTCGAACAAAGAGGTGGTTCAAGTAAGTGAAAATGTCTCTGCTGTGTTACAAAGGAAATTACCCCCTAAATGCAAAGATCCGGGTAGTTTTACAATTCCGTTCGTTATTGGTAATACTAAGTTTGAACAATGCATGTTAGACTTAGGGGCTTCGATTAATGTTATGCCATACTCTATTTATGCATCTATGAACTTAGGTGAGCTTAAAAATGATGGTGTGATAATTCAATTAGCCGGTCATTCTAATGCATATCCAAAGGGTGTTTTGGAAGATGTTTTGGTGCAGGTTGGTAACTTGATTTTTCCAGCGGATTTCTACGTGCTTGACATGGAGGATTCACCCCATTCCACATCATTACCAATCTTGCTAGGCCGTCCATTCATGAAAACAGCGAGAACAAAGATAGACGTGTTTACGGGAACATTAACCATGGAGTTTGATGGGGACATTATTAATTTTAATCTTTCTGAAACCATTAAATATCCAATTGAGGACCATTCTTGTTTTGCTATTGACATTGTGGATTCGTTGGCACAGGTGCATTTGGATCAAATGAACGAAGATGCACTCGATGTAGCCTTAGTGCACAGCATAGGAGCAAGAAATGAGGGTGGGGGAATTCTTGCAACCCACGGCATGCAATCTGACCATATCGCCGTGCCCGCTTGTGGTGAAGTGATTGAAATGGTTGCTGCCCTCGAGTCATTGCCCTCACACTCTGGTAAGTCTCCACTCTCAATTTTGGATTCGGTTTTGACTAACAAGTTACTTCCATCAATTGTGCAGCCACCTACACTTGAGTTAAAACTTTTACCTAGTCACTTGAAGTATGTTTTCTTGGGAGAAGATCAAACACTACCCGTCATCATATCAAGCTCACTCACGACCCAAGAAGAAGACAAGTTGATAAGGATGTTAAAGGAGCACAAATCTGCCATTGGATGGACCTTGGCAGATATCAAAGGCATCAGTCCCACCACGTGCATGCATCGCATCCTTTTGGAGGAGGGAGCCAAGCCATCTCGTGAAGCTCAACGTCGCCTTAATCCACCCATGTTGGAAATAGTGAAAAAGGAGGTTATAAAATTGCTTGATTGTGGTGTTATATATCCTATTTCTGATAGTCGTTGGGTGTCACCTGTGCAGGTTGTTCCAAAGAAGTCCGGAGTCACGGTGGTGAAGAATGAAGAACAAGAGCTTATACCCACTCGTGTTGTGACCGGTTGGCGTGTTTGTATGATTACAGGAAGCTAAACGCCGCAACAAGGAAAGATCACTTCCCTTTGCCATTCATTGATCAAATGCTTGAAAGGTTAGCCGGTCATTCTTTTTATTGCTTTCTTGATGGCTATTCGGGATTATGTTTAATTGGAAAATGTCATTAATGGTAAGGCATTTTTGACTAAGTCTCCTGAAAAGAATTGAGTTGATATCATCTTAAAATAGATCTTGGTACGTTACCCCTCTCCTACGGCGTTAGAGAGGTTCGTTCTTTTCCTTGGCCCTGCAGGATTCTATAGGCGATTTATCAAGGATTTTCTCCAAGATTTGCACAGCCCTTATTCCGTCTCCTACAAAAAGAGTGACCGTTTGAGTTCAACGAGGAGTGTGAGAAGGCATTCAAGCTTCTCAAGAACAAGCTTACCACGGCACCTATCATCCTTCCACCTGATTGGACGTTGCCTTTTTGAGCTCATGTGTGATGCATCCGATTATCAATAGGGGCTGTTTTGGGTCAAAGGAAGAATAAGCAATCCCACGCCATCTACTATGCTTCTAGGACCTTGAATGGATGCTCAACTAAACTATTCTAACCACGGAAAAAGAACTTCTTTTCGTGTGTTTGCTTTAGATAAGTTTCGTTCATATTTACTTGCCACTAAAGTGATGTATTTTTCTGACCATGCAGCTCTTAGGTACTTATTCACTAAAAAGGAGGCTAAACCGCGACTCATTCGTTGGATGCTCTTACTTCAAGAATTCGACATTGAAATTAGGGACAAGAAGGGATGTGAAAACGTGGTGGCTGACCACCTAAGTCGAATGGTGCGTGAAGAAGAGGACCTTCCCATTTTAGAAACGTTTCCGGATGAACAACTTTTGTCCGTTGAGGTAAGTAACCCTTGGTATGCTGATTTAGTTAATTTTTTGGTGTCTAAGCAAGTTCCTAACACTTTAAGCAAGGCTCAACGTGATAAATTAAAAAAGGATGCACGTTTTTATGTTTGGGATGACCCTTATTTGTGGAAAATATGCCCGAATCAGATTGTGCGTCGTTGTGTTCATGAATCTGAATTTAATTCCATTTTGAGTTTTTGCCATACATATGCATGTGGTGGACACTTTGGCACACAATGCACAGCGTTTAAGGTTCTTGAAAGTGGTTTTTATTGGCCTACATTGTTTAGAGATGCTAGGGCTTTTTGCTTAACATGTGATAGATGTCAAAAGACCGGAAGTATAGGCCAAAGAGACCAAATGCCGCAAACCCCAATCCTTGTTGTTGAAATCTTTGATGTTTGGGGTATTGATTTTATGGGTCCGTTCCCTATGTCTTTTGGTTTTACGTACATTTTACTTGCCGTTGATTATGTGTCAAAGTGGGTGGAAGCTAAAGCCACCCGAACTAACGATTCTAGAGTTGTTGCAGATTTTTGTAAAATCTAACATTTTCTCTAGATTTGGGATGCCTCGAGTGCTCATAAGCGATGGTGGGACTCATTTTTGCAACTGTACCATTGTGGCGTTGCTCAAGAAGTACAACGTGATGCATAAGGTTTCCACACCTTATCACCCCCAAACCAGTGGCCAAGCCGAAGTTTCAAATCGAGAAATCAAGCAAATCCTGGAAAAGACCGTTGGGCCGAATAGAAAAGATTAGAGCTTGCGCTTGGAGGATGCACTGTGGGCCTATCGAACGGCTTACAAAACGCCTATTGGTATGTCCCCATTTTGGCTAGTCTATGGTAAGCCGTGCCATCTACCCGTAGAGCTTGAGCACAAGGCACATTGGGCGGTCAAGACCTTCAATATGGATGTGGATGCGGCTGGAAACCATAGGAAGCTACAATTGAGCGAGCTTGAAGAGATTAGGCATGAAGCGTATGAGAATGCCCGGATTTATAAGGAGAAGACCAAGGCCGTCCATGACAAGATGATTAGAGGCAAAACCTTCTCAATCGGGCAGAAAGTGTTGTTATTCAATTCTCGTCTTCGATTATTCCTTGGTAAGTTACGTTCTAAGTGGGTTGGTCCATTTGTTATCACTAATGTTTTTGTGCATGGTGCAGTCCAAATACAAAGTTTGAAAACTGGACAAGAATTCAAGGTGAATGACCATAAGTTGAAACCCTACTACGAGAACTTTGTTGAGCATGTTGTGGAGGAGATCCCATTGCATGTTGTGGGTCCTAAGTGAGAAAAGAAGGTCTCGTCCGGCTGCAAGACGTAAAAGAAAGCGCTACTTGGGAGGCAACCCAATACACTGAATAAAACAAAGCATGTTTATTGATTTTCGAGAAATTACAAGTGCGAAAAAAAAAAAAAAAAACAAAGAAAGAGAAAGATGGAACCTTCACAAGGGTTGTTTACGTGAAGCCCCACTACGTGGCAAAACTCTAGGAGCGGGAGGCATCGGAGCAAGAGGCATCGGAGCGAGAGGCATAGGAGCGGAAGGCATCGGAGCAGGAGGCATCAAAGATAGATCATTCGAGGCCCCAATACTTGGTGGAACGCTAGATGACGCAGGAAAGAGGTGCCTCTGGAAGAAAGCCGCAAGCCTTTGACGATCACTTTGAATTCGACCTTCAGATTCTTGCAGCTCATCAAGCTTCCTCTTCATGCCTGTCGAATAATTATTGGCAAGCACGTGCAAACTTCTATTCTTGTACTTAAGCTGTTTGATCTCTTGCTTGAGATTTTCCACCTCTGCCATCAATGATTCAACCTGACGGGATCGAGCAAGTAGGCGTTGGCCCATGTTGGACACAGAGCCTGCGCACTGAACACTGAGAGCTAGGGACTCTTGAACGGCCAACTCATCGGACCGTCTTGAAAGCAGCCTACTGTCTTTAGGAGTGAGGAGGTTCCTAGCTACTATCGTAGCTGTGGTTGCATCCGTCATCACGGAGTCTTCACCTGTTAGAGGGCCATTAGAAGATAAGAAAGATGAGCACCATACCTGACTCTGGCGCGGCGCAACCGGATCACTGCTGAGACTCAAATCTAAGCAAATGTTAGACGGGTTAGATGGGTTAGCCATTTTTCAAGAAGTTAAAAGAGAAGGGTTGGATGGAGTAAAATCTCAACGGGTCGGAGACGATTTTCACGAATGGGCAATCTTCAAAGTGTGTATGTTAGAGGTGATCGATCACCTCTATAAAAGGAGAAGCAACATAATCACCGATTCAGAATTGAAGAGACACCACTCTTCAAAGCCGGATTTTCCTGCGTAAAGTTCGCCAACTCTTCAGACGAAATCCCGGTTTTTCAGATAAAGCGTTCAACTTTGTCAAAAGATCTCTGACAAAGTTGAAGACGCGTGGAGGTCGAGAATGCAGCTACACACTTTTGCCGACAAGCGTGGGTGACAAAGCCGAAATCCCGACTTGTCAGATAACGCGTTCAACTTTGTCAAAAGATCTCTGACAAAGTTGAAGACTCGTGGAGGTCATTGCCACATCCGCACTACTACTTGCCATTACAATTCTTATATATATCAACATTCATGGCAAGGCATACACCCAAAAACGGATGACTTTCCTTCTCGGTCGAGAATGTAGCTGCAACCAAACCTCTCAAACATGCTCAGTTTTCTTCTTCCCTTGAGAACATATATTCAACCATTGATGTATCCTCCAAAGAAGATACCAGATGCCTGGAGTACAGATGAGGCAAGAGGAAACGGTGGATCGAAGCATGTGGAGACAAGCGCAACAAATATATGTGCTGATTCATTCGCTGCTTCTTCAAAAGCAAAAGTATTTCATATCATCAAGGGCGAAAGCAAAGGTATCTCATATCATGATCTTTCCCTGTCTTTTCCTTTGTCCTTGTTATTACTCGCATGGCAAAGTGAAGTAAGGAATCAGCCGGCACTTGGAGTCAGTCTTCCGATCTGGAACCGACTACCTAGAATCTATTCCCTGGTTGCTTACCTAGCGTTGCTCTCGAGTAGTCATCTTCAAAGGTTGATACACTTCCAGAGAAGGGACTACATCTGCTTGGAGAAAGACGAGTGACAATGAAAAATCAATCTTTCTAATTAGTATCCTCTAACCCTCTTCAATACGAATTGGAAAGATTGAACAAAGAAACAGGTCATAACCTCCACCTCGTGCTTGCCTGCCATGTGTCAGGATCCTCCAACCCAGTTCAAGATTAGCCTGTGGAAAAACTCACGATCAAGCCTCAATGCAATCACCAAGGAGAAGATGGAATTTACACTCCATAACCAGATTTGCATCCCTAAACTCTTCTCTTTGTTAGATACATTCTGCCATGTTTAGTATGTTTAGTTGCTGTTTATGTGTTTACTTTTGTTTGGTGTGAATTTAGGCTTAAAACATTGTGGACAATGTTTGATTGAAGTGTGGGGGGGTAACTAAGTATGTTGATGCAAATTCGTTGGATTTTATCACCTATCACTTCACATGTTGTTTCTCACTGTTTTAAAGTGTTTTTAGTGTGTTTTGATGTGTTTTAGTGTTATATAACAGAAAACCCTAGAAAAATTCGAAAAAAGTTTGAAAAATACCAAAAAGAGTCGTTTTTGTGTGTTTGTGTCTTAGGGTACCTTCCAACACTTGCCTCAGGATTTGGTTTGTAATTGCATGACTGTTAAAAAGAGTTATAAACATGGAGAAAAGTTTGATTTACTCTTGGTATATGCTTGGTTATGGTTATAATGTATGACTTCACATGCAATCATAAAAGAAAAATTAGTTTTTGTAACATGCTTGAAGGAAGGAACTCAAACAAACGCTACAACCTTGTGAGACTTGAGCCTGAACGTTATTTGGAGAGTTAAAATCTGTGCATTATTGTTTTCTAAAGTCGTTGCATGATCTCATTATTCTTTGCTTGGTTACTACTTAGAAGACGTTTCATCATATAGTTCCAAATGCTAGAACTCATGCCCATTTCATTCAAAGCATGCTATTGATTTGCATAACACATATTCAAGAAGAAGTTGTGTAGTGACCACCACCAAAGCCAAATTGCCGTGTATCCTACTTCATTATATGTTTAAGTTAACCCCATTGAGCCTTGTTAAGCTTACATTCCTTGTTAAGCTTACATTCTTTGTTAACCCACACTATCCTCACCTAGCCTAGTTTAGGACAGTCCACACCCTTGTTCTTAAAAGATAGTGAGCATGACTTAAATGAATTCCTTTTGAGTTACATTATGAAAGAAAATGAGTGTGGGGGAGAGAATGTTTGTTCTTAAGTGTTTATGTATGTTTTGAGATTCAAAAGAAAAGAAAAACAGAAAAGAAAAAAAAGAAAGAAAGGAAAAAGAGCTTGAAAAAATGAAATAATGAGTGATTAAGTGTTGAATGTTGAAGAAAGGGTCCAAAACACCAATTCTGGCCCTAAATTGTCTAAATTCTCCCTTTTTGTTCAAAAGTTGAGTTTTCATTCAAAAGTGAATTCTAAGTTGATTCAAGTGCTTTGCTCACTATTTCTTTAAGAACCTTTGTTTTCCATATCCCTTCTTTGTTATCCACACGCCCCAAGCCTCATTACAACCCGTGACTTCAATCTTGAGTGTTATGTGTTTCAATTTGTGGAGTTTGAACTTGGTATGAGCATATGGTGTCACTGGCTCTCGCATCTAAGTAGTAGCATTCCATTCATGAGATCATACCTAAACATGCTTATTAACTCCAGAAATTGCTTTCTTTGAGATACATATATGTGAGTGTTCGTTTTCATGTTTACATCAATCTTCTCACATGTAACTAGATTAGGGTGTGTAGTTAGAAAATCTGAGTGAAAATTGAGTGCATATCTTGTAAGGAATTGAGCAAATTCTCTAAGGCATGTTACTACATTCAAAACATGTTTTTAAATGCTTAATTGTGAACTAGTATGTGGTGACGATGATTAAGAATGTACTTAAGTGTGAAGATGACTAAAATCTGTGGGAATGATGATTTTTAACATGTCATGTGCACTGGAAATCCCTAAGGCAAATGTTGGAAGGTGTAGGTTGTGTTTTATTCATTTTTGTCTAGTTTCGTGTTCTTTTGTGGTTTTGTTTTGCTCGAGGACTAGCAAAAGCTAAGTGTGGGGGAATTTGATAGGAGCATATTTAGGCAACTTAGTTGGCTTGTTCTTGTGCATTTACAGTTGTTATTTCTTAGTTCTTTAAGTCTTTTAAGTTATTTTCGTATGTTTTCAGGTTCTCAGGGCTAAAGGAGCAAAGAAGTGCATTTTGGAGCCTTTTGGAGCACTTTTGGGCTAAGAATGGATAGCTTATGCTTGGAGCCAAAGTGTTGGACGAAATTGAAGGCCTTATATGCACTCTAGGACATAAAACAAAGGGCCTAGCCAATCAACAATCCTTGAGCCATGCAAACCTCTAGCCAATCAACAATCCATCAAAGCCATGCAAAACCACCATTCACACACACTTCACACAAACAACACCCTAGCCGCACTCCCCCTTGCATTTCCAGCCATTCCACTTCATCATTGCACCACATTCTCCCTCTTTAATCCACATGCATTCATCATCATTCACCCTAGCTGCCACTCACATGCATTCACACACACTTCACACAAACAACAAGCCTTTGCCGTGCATAACCTTGGCAATTCCAGCTTCCCATTCCATCATTGCACGACATTCTCTTCCACTTTCCAGCCATTCCATTTCATTATTGCAGCCACCATTCACTCTTTAATCCACATGCATTCTTCATCATTCACCTTAGCTTTAATTCACATGCATTCACATTCAATTTCAGCAACACAACCCCTTTGTCATGCATCACACATTCATTCCAGCTTTTCTCCTTCATTGCAGCCACACGTCCACATGCATTCACTCTTTAATCATTCTTTTCCTAGCTGTTTTTCCATCATTATTGCAGCCACCATTCACTCTTTAATTCACATGCATTCCCTTCATTAATTCAGCCAACACATGCACCCATCACCAAACACTTTCCTTTGCCGTGCACCCCCTTGCAATTCCAGCTTTCCACCAACCAACCTAGCTGTCATTCCACATGCATTCCCTCCTTAATCATGCAGCCACATTCTCTCACATTCTCTCCCATTCCCTCCCTATAAAACCATGCAATCCCTTCACACATTCATACAATTCCACACCTCCATTCATACACACTTCAACACAAAAACACATCCTGAAACAAGCTTGCCGTGCACCCCATTCCATTTCCAGCATTCTTCTCTTCTATTTCCACCACTCCCCAACCCTCCAAAACACTATCCAACCATTCCTCCATACAAACACCAATCCAAAACCTATCCTTAGACCTTGTGCCGCAACAAAGAGGAGGAGAAGGGCCTAAACGTTCATACAATTTAAGTTTGAGTTGTTGGAATTTTTAGGTGTTTTCTTTTCCTTGATTTCAATGATTAAATTTACGTATCTTTGTTTTGTACGTATGAGGAACTAAACCCCCCATAGCTAGGGGGTGATTCGAAACCATGTTTATGCTTGCAATATGAATTGATTACCTTTGGTTGGAATTTCATGAGTTGTGGATTCAATTTGTTTAACTATTTGATTGATAACCTATTTATGTATGTTTATTGAGAGTGCACGCTTAATTTTCATGCATGAATATGACGTTAGAATATAAGTGAGTTTCACCTAATAGTTATGAACTTATATTCACAAGTAGTGGAGGTTGCTTATAAACAATTGCGTTAAGTAAATTCTTGGCATAAGTTTCATGCAATTCATAGTAACGAATGCCTCGTCAACACTTATAGTTTTCATGATGCTTAATGATTCTTGCTTGTATTTCTATTATGCAATTCATGTAGGGAACTTGTGGGGAATGCTTTGGGTTGTCACATGCAATCATCCAATTCATTAACTTAAGGAAAACTTGACGGTTAATTTAAGTGGACCTAATTAACCCGGGGTGTTGAGTTTCATAATTCATCGAAAGACCAACCGAAAATCATCTTGTATGCAAGTGTAACATGTGTGGAGAAGAACCTTCTAGCTAGCATTCATCCATATTTTCATCACATTCATATTTACATTTTGCCGTTAATTACAATCTGTGCATTTTAGTTCAATTTCGTCAAAACCTCATCCCCCCCCCCCTCATATTTTGTTTAGTCTTAATCTATCTTATTTTGTGTTTTTAAGTATTTGGAGTCTTGTGGACTTATTTTGAGTTTTCGTTAAGTCAGTTAAGTGTTTAAAGATTAGTTTTATTTATTTGAGTCAAGTGTTTAGCACCCCTAGTTAATCCCCGGTTAGAACGATCCCTACTTACATCATTACTACAATTGTCACAAATAGGGTTTAATTTATGTGTCACATTCGTAAGGCATCACAAACCCTACTCCTGCAAGAACAGTCGCCGCCGAAGTATTTCTTAGTTCCTGCTAGAAGCCATATCTCCGCACAGACTCCATAGGTCCAACCTTCCAACTTCACATAATTGATGACAGAGATGACTCCAACATCCTCCAAAAGCACCATGCAAATCGGAACCACAACCACAAACCAAAGGAAGCTAGTGAGAGATGACCCACTAGCAACAAATCCACCGAAGGCAACAGAGCCACCGAAGAAAAATCCATGGGAGTGGTGGTGTGTACACTCGAACCGAAGCTTTACACACTTCACGAGGGAATCGCGTCGAAACGCGTGGATAGATTGTGGTTACAGATCCAAAAATATATGGGGTTGAAGAAAGCCAAAGCCAAAGTCGAAGGGTAGGAAGAGGAAGGATGAAAACCATGTAGGTGGAAGATGGGAGAAGGGAAATATAATACAAGCCATTTTTCAGATGTATACATTTGGACTACAGATTTGATTTTCTTGCACATTATTGTGATGTGAAAGCACATTGACACTTGTGCCGCACACTTATCTTGTAGTGTGATGATACTATTAATTAATTCGTTATATTATCAGCCACTAGACTATTGTTTTTGGGTAAAAATTTTAGCCCAAAAATTATTAAAAAATGAATTTAAGCTCCTAATTTATTTTTATGAACATTTTAATCAAAAAATAGTTAGATTTCGATAAAAATTGAAAAATCACTAATAAATTTAGATTCAGATAAAAATATGTATGTAGATTATTATACTTCAATCATACAACACACACACAACACACAAAACAAACGATAATCAAAATATTACATAAAAATTAATGTTGACTCTAAAAACTACTAAGCCTACATGGTGCGCAGACCGAGTAATTAATAAGCTAACTATGTCGAACTGGTGCCAGACTATATGGACACAAATACTTGAAAGAGATAAATGTCTTGATCGAAAATGTGGTTCAGCCGTTGGAGTGCCGAACTCTTAAATGTACTTGTGAATATCCAATCATAAAATAAAACTCGGCTTTCAATGTGCCGAGCATGGTAACCTGGTAACATCTCACTTCACTGATAAGGCTGATAAGATAACCTCTACCGACAAGGACTAAAAAATCCTTGTCAACAAAGACTTGGATAATAACCAGTCGGCCTTGAAGCAGTGCTATCTATCCAAATTGAAAGTGCTTCTAGATCGGCTAATTCTATGACTCCAGTGTTGTTTATCCCAAACTGAAGATGTCGTGGGTTACCTTCACAGTGCCGTTTATCCAAATTGAGGATGTGTTGGCGGGAAGAAAGGAGAAGAGGGTAAAATCTCAAGGTTGTTGAGAAGCTTTGCGTAGGGCAGTGTGTGTTGATTTGGATAGGCTTGAATGATGCACTCCCTTCTCCATTTATAGCATCAAACGTCCCCATGGCCGAACTAGAGATTTACTCAGATTAGACTTCCTTATCCTAATTTGATCAGGTTTCGGCTAATCCTAACTCTTATAGGACTTTGAACCAAGCTCTTTAATGAACCATATTCATTCCCTAATTCTAAGCCTCTTTAACTTTAAGACTCCTTGTACTAGGATTCAACTACCTCTCATTTATCTAAACCAATCTTTCTCACAACAGGATTCGGCCGACCTTGCCTGAATAGCCCATGAAAAAATTCTAGATGAATGTTACTGGGCCGAGAATGACTCTTAGCTCGGCCCAAAATATTATTTTGGGCCTAAAGATTGGCCTCTCGCTTCTGCAGTATTTGGCTTGTAATTCCTGGCCGAGCCTCAACCTTGAAAAAGCGATTTATTACCAAAGAATAAACCTTAGCATATTCCTCCAAAATATATCCTCGAACACTCCAACCACTCAGACACATTTATTAAGCACGACCTCCCACTTCCGTCAAGTTCCCAACAACGTTGCACAACTTGACACGTGGTAGGTCCCACAATTTTCCACTTCTGTGAGTTTTCTAAAAACGCTACACAACTTGACACGTGGCAACTCCTCGTCGCAACTGTCCATTTTCAATCATGCGTGCCCCCACGTTTTAGGCATGTAGACGCCGAAACGTCTCGTCGTCATAAATTTCATCATTACACAGAATCGTGCAACCTTAATTCATGTGCTTTTTCGGCCTCTTCACCTGGATTTCAAAAGATCTGTCGTGATTATGAAATTCTTTCTGTCGGATTTACCCTTCCCCACTTTAAACCCAAACCTTTGATCTTCTTTCTTAATCCCCTATAAATACTCTGCCCAGATTCATTTGAACCTTCACGCTTCCAAACTTCCAGAAATTCTTGTCATTTTCTCTCAATCCAGAAAAGAAACCAAACTTCAAAACCCATAAACCTTCAAACCATCATTAATTGCTGTCAATGCCATCATTACCAAGCTCACTGAGGAATGTGATAAATGCCAAAACTTTATTGATTGGAACGCTATCAAAACCCTTCAATTCGAGGGTGATTCAAGCGCTTCCCACCAGATTCTAAGGCCACACTTCAAGGATGACGTCCCAGAATCCATCACCAAAATGTTGAAGGCCCATGATAGGAGCATATTTATGCGCCTTAGTTTGCTTGTTTTCGTGCATTTACGTTGTGTTTCTTTAGTTATTTTAGTACTTTAAGCTATTTTCGTGTGTTTGTAGGTCCAAAAGGCTAAAGGAGCAAGAAAGTGCATTTTGGTGCATTTTGGAGTAGTTTGGGGCATTAAATGGATTGCATATGCTTAAAGCCAAGTAGATGGACGAAATTGAAGACCAAAGGAGGCTAGGAATAAATAAAGGGATGAAGAAATGAAAATGAAGAACAAAGAGTTCACATTCATCACCAACACAACCATGCAGCCACACATTCACCCACATGCACCCATAATCATTCAACCAACCTAGCCGTGCATTTCATGTTCATTCCAGCTATTTCACATGCATTTCCTTCATTATTTCACCCACATGCATTTCCCATTTCATTATTCATTCACTTTGCACCACCAATTCAGCCACATGCACTTATTCCTTCATCATTGCACTATAATTCAGCCAACACATGCACCCATCACCTAACACACCACCATTGCCGTGCATTCCACAATTCCAGCACCTCCACACACCTTGCTGCAGCTTTCCAGGTTGTCCACTTAATCATTAAGCCACATGTTCACCCACATGCACCCATAATCATTCAACACCAAAGGGAGAAAGCCAACCCGTGCATACACACTTCATTCCAGCAATCAAATCCTTTTGTGCCGTGCCTAATTCCATGCATTCCATCCATATTTCAGCCATTCACCAAGAAATCATTCAGCCATCTTCCACCCCCTTTAATCATTTAAGCCACATGCACTCCCATTAATTAATTCAACCATTCAGCCACATTTTCACCAACAACAAGCCCATGCCGTGCACTCCCATCCACATTTCCAGCTTTCCTCCTTGCAATTCCACATGCCTTTCCAACCTAGCAACACCCCTTTAATCATTCAACCTAGCTGTCATATTCCCTCTTTTCTTCCTTCATTCACCTATAAATAAGCATCCATTGCAGCCACAAAAGGCATTCCCATTCATACACAATTCACACACCAGAAATTCATTGCCGTGTCTCCCTTACAATCCAAACACCATCCTTCCATTTCCACCACTCCCCAAACCATTCACACCATCACACAACCATTCCTTAGACCTTGTGCAGCAACAAAGAGGAAGAGAAGAGGGCCTAAACGTTCATACAATTCAAGTTTGAGTTGTTGGAATGTTTAGGTGTTTCTTTTCCTTTGATTTCAATGTTTAATTTCAATTCTCTTTGTTTTGTACGTATGAGGAGCTAAACCCCCCTTGGCTAGGGGGGCTTCGAAATATATGTTTATGCTTGCAATATGATTTGATTACTTCTAATTGCGTTTCATAAGTTGTGAATTCAATTTGTTTAACTGTTTGATTGATAACTTATTTATGTATGTTTATTGAGAGTGCATGCTTAATTTTCATGCATGAATATGACGCTAGAATATAAGTGAGTTTCACCTAATAGTTATGAACTTATATTCACAAGTAGTGAAGGTTGCTTATAAACAATCGCGTTAAATGAATTCTTGGCAAGAGTATCATGCATTCATAGTTACAATTGCCTTGTCAACACTTATAATTTTCATAGAACATAATGATCTCTCATTGTATCTCTTCTATGCATTCATGTTGAGAACCATTGGAGAATGATTTGAATTGTCGCATGCATCATCCAATTCAATAACATAAGGAAAATTTGAGAGTTAATTAGTGCATCACGGTTAACTTGGGGTGTTGAGCATCATGGTTTATTGAAAAACAATTGGAAATCGTTTTATATGCAAGTGTAACATGCGTGGAGATGAACCCCTTAGCTAGCCATCCCATCCATTCTATTCCATCAAATTCGTTTTACAATCTATTTTGTTTCCAAGTTTTTGTTTTAATTTCAAATTCATCCAAAACCAATCCCCCTTTACTTTATTGTCCAAATTAGTTAGAAAGTGTCTTAGTTTGTGTTTATAAGTGTTTTGATTCAATTTGTTGCACAAATTCGTCCAAATTCACCAAGGTGCTCAAAACTGCCCAGAAAGTGTTTTTAAGGCAGTTTTGAGTGTTTTGGGTGATGTTTGAGTCTTTTGGTTTGTTTTAGTATTTTAAGCGTTTAGTTTCGCATTCTTTGAGTCTAGTTTAGTGTTTTAAACTTTATTTTACGTTTTTGAGTCAAATCCAAGTGATTAACAATCCCTCCTAATCCCCGGTCCAGAACGATCCCTACTTGCATTCTTCACTACAATTGATAAAAAAGAGGGTTTAATTTGTGTGCGTATAATTCTCACATCAGCCCACTGCCTAGAAGGCTTATTCCAAAGGTATGATTGGTCGAAGTGGGAATTGGCCAAACCCCAAGGAGCTTGGCCTTCGACCTCCATAACCTAGGCCGTTTGGGTCACTTGAATGGAGCCATACTTTGGAGGTGAGTGGAAGACTCTCGACATCTTCGATGCCATTAAAATCTTAACCACTGAGATCAACATAGACTGAGAACTCTTAATGACCGCCTTGAGTGTCTGGTGTTCGGCCACCAACACCATGGTTCACCCTTTCAGCCCTATTGGTCAGACCATGTTGGATATCTCGGCCATACTCGGCATCTCCCCCTCAGGTTTCCCAATTGATACCGTTCTTTCTCGGTATCAATTTGACATGGATCTGAAGGCGATCTTCGACGAACGTGCCGTCGAAGCTTTGACGAAGGACGATCAAGAGCTGTTGAAAGAAGATGTGCACAAGCTACACAAAAACTTTTTCAACTATAGCACCCTGATTACCCACTTCACTGGCTCGGATGTGGAAACTCTCAAGAAGGGCGAACACGAGGCCTTCTTATTTTACTGGTACAATAAATTCATTTTTTGTACCAAGTCGAACAAATGCTTGGTCGAGAACATACCAATGGTCGAAGCTCTGGTTAGTGCCTACATCCTAGCCCTCAACCCGACCATCCTTGCAGACCTTTCTCGGTGTTTGGCCGAAACTTCTATCGGGAGAATTGATATGCACCAGAATGACTTGTTTTAGGTCTTTTAACTATTCTGAAGTGATGGGCCTTCAACTGGCCTCGCAACTGTTCCTGCTTATTCGGCCGAAGACGTCTTCAAGTACTTCTTCGATCTTAAAAACTTGTCAAAAGATGAGTTTCTGGTCTGCCACCACTAGAAATATTTGTCTTCCATCAAGCTCCCTACATCGACGTGGGAAAAAATAGAAAACGCTGACCTTCGATAGTCCTGGAGGTCGTTTATCCTAGCTCATGACTTTTCCTTCGGTTGCAATGCTCGACGGGCCAGCTAGACCATCTTCACTTTATGGCCTATCAATTGGGCTATCTCCAAGGCTATCATGTGCCACTCCTCACCTGTCGCTCATTCTTGAGCCAAGAATGCCTCTTCGACTCCTCAAAGAGGGAATGTGATGACACCGAGCGGGAATTCCAGGAATAGTGCATAAAGTTCTGTCTTCGGCCGAATACCCCAGAAACCCATTGCATCAGCACCATCGCCGATTGGTGGAATGCCTACGTCAAAGATTTCTTTGGTACTTTGGCCGAGGAAGTTTCAAAGAAACTTTTTGGCAATCGGCAGAAGAAGACTTTTGAACTAAAATCCAAAGAAATAGCTCAAGGTATATATATTTTACTTCTCTTTTTTATCTATTTAATTGGAACTTCGTTTTGACTTTGGTTTAGTTTTTCCAGATGTCCGTGCAATAAAAAAGGCCGAAGTGGTTGCGATGGTCGAGGCTAAAAGAAACTCGCCTCTCCTCAAAAGAAAGTTGTGACCGTCGCACCTCACTCAGCCGAGACAACTGGTAACGTCGCCCCACCCCAAAAGCACATCAAGATAAGTGCAAAGAAGGGAGAAAAACAGATTCATGTTATTTCAAGTCAGTCCACAAGAGCAACCACTTCTAGCGTATTTCTCTCTTCTCTTGTTGTCTATGTCTCACCAACCATGAGCCAGGCAACCGTTGTCCAACCCATCACGCAAACTACTGTCGTGGTCGAACCAGTCGTCATTCCAGTTGTCGAGGAACTTGTAACTCCAGAGCTGGCCATTGCTCTTGCTGATGTCAGCCCAGTAGCTGTTACTTTGGAGAAGACAACAACCACGACCAAGAGAAACCTTCCCCCTAATCTAAAGAAGATTCCAATAATCATCTTGGAAAAAAAGGTATGACAATTTCCTTTAATGTTCTTTCATTTTAATTATATCTCCCGACTAACGACCAATCCTTTTTTATGTTCAGGAGAACGAGAACGAAGTACCCTCACTAGTGAGGCATCCTTGATAGGATGAACTACTAATCACAAATCCTTAATCAGTGGTTAGGGCAGCTAGCCTAGTCAACCTTTATGTGGCCGAAGTAGGTTCGGGACATCAAGCGGCGCCTCCTGTTGAGCCAGAAATGACGGCAGAGACGTCTGTTTATCCCCAGGACCAGAATCTCAATATTCCTCGTCAGGAGGTTACTTCAACTTTTGTAAGACTCATCATCATTTTATTTTATTAATTTCTACCTTAGAACTCTAAACCAAGAAAAAACATTAAATGTCAGGTGCTCAATCACTCATTTCACCGAAAATTCTATGCGCTAAAAAGCATTATTTATATTTCCTGGCCACCCCAATAGCCATCAAACGTAGATAACCTTCATCGGCCGCATGAATTAAAAGATTGCCTTAAACACTGGGCTTAGCCCTTAAGCTTTCTGGGTTCAAGTCACGAACTAGCAGACATGGCCGAAGTCTCTTCTCGGCAAGTTTAACATAACTTCCTTACCTGCCATCATTTTGATTTCTCTTCTCTAACAACTCTTTTTGTGTAGCCTTTATGGGAGGTTGAGCTCGACACCCTCCTCTCCAGCACTTCTGGGACGGCTGGGCTTTCTGCAACTGCAGCTGAGTCTAGAGCCCTAGCCAAGCTGCATGAGCTTCTGTCTCTCTCGGCCTTGCAAATCCTACAATGCAATGGTCTCGACTTTATGGGAAAGTGTTTAAATGACCTTACATCCGACGCCCTACTGAGCAATGAGTATGTTGTTCATTTGTCATCTGTCCTGGAGAGAACATGATAGTATTTCATTATTTTCAAGAAGGCTCTTAGAGTAGAGGACGACCCTAAGGCTTCAATGGTTGCTCACGATGCTATTCGACTAGAGCTCGAGGCAATAAAGGCGAAGAAGGAAAGACTGGCCGACCTTGACTGTCAAATCATCGATCTTCAACGTCAAAGGTGGACCATTGCTTCTAAGCTTGAAAAAGATTTCGACTCGAACAAACCTCAACTGGCAGAGTATATGGTTGGCACGAAGTGGATACAACAACTAAAGCTTGACAAAAGAATACGACAGGCTGAGGTTACAAATGGCGAGGTGAAATGGTTAAAACTGAAAGTTGCTCTTGAATCTTTTCTTCCCTCGACTCCCTAGGATTTTGTCTTTATTTGTAAGTCAATCGACTTTTGTATTTTTGCTTGTACACTCTTTGAAATTCAATGAAATAAAATTTTTATTCTTGCATTTCCCAAGTGACCGGATAATATTTCTTTAAGAATTTCCCATTGATTAGTAATTTATGAACAAAACCAGTCCGATCCTTGACATAGTATCCCCCCTTGGCAAGAACTTTATGGACAATGAATGGTCCTTCCCAATTCGGCGACCATTTCCCAAATCTAGGATCTTTAATCCTTGCTGGCAACACGATTTGCCATACCAATTCACCTTTGCCGAACATCTTTTGCCTAACCCGTCCATTATAAGCTCGTTCGACAATCTTTTTTTGTGCCACCAGTAAGTTATAGGCATCGAGCCAAGCTTCCTCCAGATCCTCCAAGTCTTGCCTCATTGCCTGACTATACTCGGCATTAAACAAACTACTTTGTTTGATAACTCGTAACGAGTTTATGCTTAGCTCGACCGGTAGCATCGCGTCGTGTCGGTAAGTTAGCATGTATGGGGTTGTCCTTGTTACTGATCAGAGTGAAGTTTGATATGTCCATAATGCCTCATTTAACTTCAAATGCCACATACCAGGCTTTCCTTTATCATTTTCTCAAGGATACCGATTAAAACTTTATTACTTCCTTTGGCCTGTCTGTTTGCTTGTGGAAAATACGGCGTGGATTGATCGAGTTGAATTTTCAAACTCATTGCGTATTCGTTAAACCTGTCGGCTATAAAAATCATGCTGTTATCCTTTATAATTATTTCTGGTACGCCGAGTCTCGTCACGATGTTTTCTTTTAGAAAATTGCAAATTTCTCTAGATGTTAACTCGACGTATGATTTAGCTTCGACCCACTTGGTGAAGTAATCAATTGCTATGAGTATCCATGCATGCTTTGCTACTCTAGAAAACGGCGTAATCTTGTTGATTACATCCATGTCTCATCCTCCGAACAACCATGGCTTGGTAACTAAGTGAAGTAAGTCGGCCAAGACCCTCTGTATGGGTCAATGGATTTAAGATTGTACACAACCTCGCACGTATTCAATGCAATCTTTTAACATGCTTGGCCAAAAATAATTGTGTCGATGGAGCAACCATCGTGTTTTCCATCCGGATTGTTGAGCCCCACATATTTCTTTGTGTACTTCTGTAATAGCTTAAGCGGCCTCTTCTGGGCCGAGGCACAATAACAACAGACCATCTTCACCTCTTTGGTATAGTTCATTCTGATACATTACGTAATTCGTGGCATGTACCTTCGTCTTGCGGTCATGTTTACCACTGGGATTATCGAGATACTACATAATTAATATTTTCTTATTGTAAGGTAATGTCTTGACCGCGCAGATATCTATAGGATTGTATCATTCCAACAATGAAGGTAGGGACATAACTCATGTACAAATTATGTGGTCGTGTTGGAGAACTTGTTGATTAACTAAGGTCGGGTGTGGTCGTCACACTACTGGTATGACTCGGCCTAGTTCACATCCAAGAGTTGTGCTCCAGAGGCTATTTAAGCCAACTTGTCTGCGTTGGTATTTCAAACTTGTGAGATGTGCTTGAATGTATGCCTATAAACGATTCGGCTAAATAATTGGTAACCATATGATAAGGCACCAAAGTACAACTCATGCAACAAAAAGTCCCATCAAGTTGGTTAATCACAAGTTCTGAACCACCAAGGATGAGCACGTGGGCTTCCCTCAAGTCATGAAGGATATTAAGGCTAATGATGAAGGCTTCATATTAGGCCTGATTATTTGTACAGTCGAAATCTAACTTGAGATAAAAATACCATCAATAGTGATCAGGGGATTGGATGATGATTCCAATGCCGGCCGAGGTTGAGGTACTAGAGCCATCAAAATACATTGTCCAATAATTATCACGTGTTCCCACTATGCCAATTGCAACGTCGTTGCCCCCAAAATCGTATAGGGAGGGATGTTGAGCTAAGAAATTGGCTAGCGCCTATCCTTTAACAACATTTTGGGCCACGTATTGCAAACTTAATTCGGACAGTGCCATTGTTCATTTCCCAATTCGGCCTTTTACTATAGGCCGAGTGAGCATATAGTGAATAACATTTGTCTGTGCGATGACCTAGGTAACAAAAAGGAGCATGTAATGCCTGAGCTAAGACATAGTGAAGAATAAGGCCAATAGAGTTTCTCGATGGCTAAATAATTTATCTCGACTAATGCCTGAGCTAAAACCTTGATTTTCGTGAAAGCATCCTGATGCTCTTTGCGCCATTCGAATATGTCATAATCCTTAAGTTTCAAGAGTTTGGAGAAGGCCTTCATTTTCCCCGCTGAGTTAAAAATGAAACGGCGGAGGAAATTGATTTTGCTGAGTAAGGATTGTAATTGCTTCTTAGTTGTCTAACGTAGAGCATCAATAATTGCTCAAGCTTTATTCTCATCCACCTCGATGCCACGATGATGTACAAGAAAACCCAAGAAGTCGTTTACCAATACGCCAAAGGCGGATTTGGCAGGGTTCATTTTAAGGTTATGTTGGCACATTCGAAGGAAAGCTTGCTGAAGATCATCTAAATATGTTCGGCGGTGTTTCGATTTGACCACAACGTCATCGATATATACTTCAACAATTGTGCTAATCAAGTCATGAAAAATAGTATTCATAGCGTGTTGATATGTGGCATTGGCGTTCTTAAGTTTGAAATGCATGATGACACATTCGTAGATCCCGAGTGCCCCAGGGCAACGAAAGGCAATTTTGTGGACATTGGCTTCAACAATGAAAATCTGGTTGTAACCGACATAGTTGTCTATGAAAGATAACATTTCATGGTTTACTGCAATGTCGATTCACAAGTCTAAAAGTGGCATTGTATATTCGTCTTTAGGGGTTGCCAAGTTCAAATTACGAAAATCAATGCAAATCCATAGAGCACCACTTTTCTTTAAAACTGGGACAATATTCACCAACTATTCGACGTATCGAGCTGTCTGAATAAAATCAGGTTTTAAAAGTCAAACGAGTTCATCTTTTATGCCAAGTTGAACTTCGTCAAGAATCATCAGGGAGGGTTGGCGGAAAGGTTTACAACCAACCTTGATGCGTAATTCATGCTCGATGAGCGTTCGGTCTAAACCAGGCATCTCATGGTAACTCCAAGCAAAACAATCTTTAAATTCTTTGAGTAATTTACAAAGCTCGGTTTTCATAGTTTGGGGCAACAAAGAACTAATAAATGAAGGCCGAGGGTCATCGGCTATTCCAATATTTATTTCATCTAATAGGTCTTCAATTTGTGGCCAACTATCTTTGAGCTTGGCTAAGGCAGCTTAGACTTTATCAAGTTACAAAACTGGACCGTTGTCTTCTTTGGCAAGGAACTCTACTAAGTTCACACCAAAATTCGGTTGCTTGGAAATAGTATACCAATGGGCCAGCAGGAGTTCGACGATAGATGAAACTGCAGCTTGACATCTATCCTGTTTGGTATCAGACATTGAGATCATCAATTAGGTTAGCCAACCCGAGTCTCGTCGAATCTTGCTACACAATCTAGGTGCCAACCTTAATGGCCTTCTGTAGAGTCGATTGTTTTTCTTCGTTAAAACCTTGCAGGGTGATGTACCGACGTGGTCATCGTAATAGTGAGCTGGAATCATATTAGCTTCGAACGACCAATTATCGGCCGAATGAACTACTACTGATTTGCCATCCCAGAAGATAAGGACTTAATATAATAATGAAGGGATACAGCTAGTCTAGTGGATCCAGTCATGATTGAGCAATGCATTATACTCTGTCTTTGAATCGACTATAAAAAACACAATCATGTGATTTCGACCTGCTATATTCACCTCTAAATGAAGCACTCCTTAGTTTGCGATTTGTTGCCGACAAAGCTACTCATGGTTACCCTTGATGGAATAAGTTCATCGTTAGAGCGACATAGTGTTTTCATGATAGAAATAGGCATGATGTTGATCGTTGCTCTACAGCTGACAAAAATCTTGGAAATCGAGTATCCTTCAATATAGGCCGTGACATACAATGGCTTCAAATGATGAAGATTCATAGAAGAAGAATGAGGAAACAATTCGGTGAGAGCTTTTCTAAGTTTATCCTCCTTGCCTGCTTGTTTAATCTTTTTAGTGGCCACAAAATCTACTTGCATGGCCTTCTCGGCAACCACGTTGCCATTTAGGAAATTTGGTTGGGATGTGGTTGGGTGGAACTCGACAAGTAAGATATGGACCATGCTAATTTCCATGTTATCGATGACCAAAGGGCCCATCGAGTTGTGATCTTCGTCCTCTGAATTTTTAGGCAAGGTATCTTGCTTATGGACATTACTCGCTTGATCTTCTTCAGCTGTCGCGAAGATACATTTCTATGGCATGTCCGTCGGAGCCGTTTCGTTCTGAATGTCAATCTCAGGCTCGCTCGACGTTAGGACTTGGTCTTGCTCTTGTGAAGCCTTGTGAGTCCGCTTTTGATATACGATGTGGATGTTTTTCATGTCTAGGTCAGCGTCTAATCGCACCACACGTTCTTTTTCATCGGCCGTAAGGCCGAAGAGGGACACGGTCGAGAAAACTTCAAAATGGTATTGCAAATACTGGAGATCCTTAAGAGAGAAAGGGAGATCGGCAACATCAATATCAGTATATGGGTCTACCTCAACACCGAAAACTAGGGCCTCGTGTATATGTTGGAACCTAGCCTTCATTCCTGGATCTGTGGTCTTTTGGATGATCTGCTTGGCATTGGGGCATGTTAATGCCAAATTAAGAGCCTCTTGGCATGTTTTTGGCAAGCCGTACAGGTCGTTCGCCGAATGTTTCTTGTGAAACTGCCGCATGTATTCCAAAGCTTCACCTAGAAACGGGGGATGGAGATTCTATCGAACTTTAATTAATGGCTCTTGTAGGGGTAATGGGGGGTGTTTGCTCTCGATTTTCTTCCGGAAGTGCTCGAGGTGCGCTTTCATCTCCTTAGGCTGAAGAATGAGTTTGATTCGCTTCTTAGATTCTTCAATTGTGGTTTCAAAATCATGGTAGATCACCTTCTTTCATTGAAGTAACTCGCCCATGATTACCAGAGGTTGTCGGTCATCTTCGTTACCCACTGTTTCTTTCGGCTACCATTTGTTAACTGAGGTGGCCTAAGCCGCTTGTCAGTAAGCCATACAGTATATTCTCTAGCACCGGCATTTCTGTGATTTGGACAATGCAGTATATAGACTGATAGGGGAGTTGTAGTTATACCAACGCTAGTTGCGTGGCTCAGGTGGCTTGAAGGTTTGCTGGTTCGCTGGTGATCCTGAGCTGCTAGTGTTGCACGCATAATATTCTTCATTGTAAAATGGCGCGTCAAAATCAAGTCATCGTCTGGCCGAAGAAGGCTTACTATTATGTGTTTGAGGGCCCAGCCAGTTGCAAACTTTCTAGCGCTAGCCTACACTAAGCACTTTTTGAGATGTCATAGTTGCAGGTGTTGGTTGCGATGTTTGAGCTAGATGTGGATTTTCTTTTGGCTCAGTTAAGATGATGTTTGATTTACATCGATTACATAAAACCATCGACCCTCAATTTCCTTTGCGCTGGAGTTCGACATTGACTCGCCATAAGCTGGGTTGGAAAAGTATTTAGGTGGCTCGTTGGCAGATAGATCGATTTTCAATCGTGGCCGAGAGTTCCGCTTAAGGACAAACTGCGTTAGGATGAACTCAATTTTTCTTTTTCCCTTGTCCCTGGGTAGATGAGCATCTACCATGCTTACCATTCTCAAAGGGAAAGGATCGGCATCAACGATCATTTGTTTTTCAGGAAACTTAAGTTTACCATTGTCGATCCATCTCTGGATCCAGCTCTATTTGTTGTATGCTCGTTCGAGTTATAGTACTTACAATATATCTTTTTCCTTTCAAATCTTCAGCCTTGGGAATATTATGCCTTGGCCGAAGCTTGATGATTTTTGCAAGTAACAATTGGTCAAAGATAGCGTCGACCTTGGTGATGTCAAAAATATAGACCATTGATGTTTTGACAGTGGCTTCAGCAAAGGTCAAGTGGTTTTTGACATTTTTAGAGCTAGCGTGAACCAACGCTTGGTACATGTAAGGTTTGTCAATGATTATCTCATCCGCATCTGTATTGGCATATTGAGACTCCTCACCTTCGGCTGATGCATAACTTACCGTTGAGTTCTTGTTGATTGTCCCTAAGGTTTGGGACTTCAAGATCTTCTCTTCTTAGAGCAAGTAATTATATTGCTCGACATGTTGAGCCAAATCGTACATATCTCGGGAGTTTACCCCTAAGAATTTCTTTTATACTCTACATCCAGGCTATTTAGGGCAAGCCTAGCAAACTCGGCTTCAGGGATGGGTACTCAGCACCAGTTTCGTGCTGACTTAAATCTCGTAAGATAATCCATTGGTGACTCGTCAGATGATTAAGCCATCCTGGCCAAAGAAGAGACTAACATTTCTATCCCTGGCCGATAGAATTGGTCATGAAATTTCTCAACTAATTCCTCCCAGCTTTGGATGGAGTTGGGTGGGAGGTTGATGTACCATGCAAATGTTAAGCCGATCAATGAGAAATTGAACAATCGTAGTTTATGAAAGTCATTGTTGACATATCCACATTGAGCAGTGAATTGAGCCATGTGTTCTAATGAGGATAAGGATGATTCCCCGATGAAAAGGCTAAAGTCTGGAATCTTAAACACCTTAGGATACTCGAACCTTTGTACAAAGGCTGGGTATGGGTGAAAGAACTTTGGAAACTTTGGCCCCTTTCTTAAGGCCGAATCAATCATCCTCTGGACTTTGACCATGTCAACAGATGCCGTTTCTGTTCCTTAGTCAAATTTGTCCGATCTGCTGCTTGATCCACCATTTTTCTCTAAGTCAATCATTTTAAGCCGAGTAGATTTTGTCTTTCCCTATATTGTTGGCAGGGGGTTATTCTTTAGAAGAAGATGTCGGGATCAATCGGTGGGTCCAATTTCATGGACTTTACTAACCAGAACTTCTAGCAATCTGTTATGCACAATGCTATTATCACACATTTCTTCAAGTATGTTCTTTACTTCTCGGTTAAACATTTGCTCAAATTGTCGGGATTGCTCTTTAAATCGTTGCTGAAGAAAAAATCTAGATGGTAGATCGAAGGCCTTATCATTGTCTTCGTCACAAGCCTCTACTAATCCTTCAACAAAAATGCCTTTTGTCATTTTGGTGGGAATTTCTGAATCACGGGTCTAACTCCTGAGATTAACTTCATTTTCTCGGCATGTTACACTTGTGGCTTCAAGTGTCACAACAACGGAAAGATTCTATGCCTGTGGCAAGCCATCTTATCCTGCGCTTTGGACTGTAGGTGGAAGATTAGTCATTGACTGACTTACCCATGACTGTTTTCTTTTTTACTGATCGTGTTTCAATGGTCATGAACTTCATAGTTTTAGCACTAGGTCCCACCAGGCACTCCAAAATGTTGACCATAAAAGCTACTAAGCCTGTGTGGCATGCAGACAGAGTAATTAATAAGCTAACTACGTCCTTCGGTTATGTGCGGGGAGTGCCAATGTGGTGTTGGGTGCATTGCTGACTTAGGAACACATCTCAGCCTTCAGGTTCTAGAGCCTAAAGACAAGGCTGCTAGTTCTGCGAAGTTCACAAATTGTCGATGCCGGGTTTAGTCTCGGTAATTATATTCATGAGAGTATAAGTACACTGAATTAGTACCAGACTATATAGACATAAATACTCGAAAAAGATAAATGTCTTGATCGTAAATGTGGTTTGACTGTCAGAGTGCGGAACTCTGAAATGTACTGGTGAATATCTAATCATTAAATAAAACTCAGCTTTTAATGTGCCAAGCCTAGTAACCTGGTAACACCTCACTTCGATGAAAAGGTTGATGAGATGACCTCTACCAACAAGGACTCGAAAATCCTTGTCGACCGAGACTTGGATTATAACTAGTCAGACTTGAAGTAGTGTTGTCTATCTAAACTAAAGGTGTTCCTCGATCGGCTAATCTACGGCTCCAATGCTATCTATCCAAACTGAAGATGTCGTCGGTTGCCTTCACAATGATGTTTATCTAAACTGAAGAAGTGTTAGCGGGAAGAAAAGGGAAGAAGGTAAAATCTCAAGTTTGTTGAGAAGCTTTACGCGGGGCAATGTGTGCTGATTTGGAGAGGCTTGAATGATGCACTCCCTTCTCTATTTATAGTAATGAACCCCCTATGGCTGAACTAGAGATGTACTAGAATTAGAATTCCTCATCCCAATCTGATCAAGTTTTGGCCAATCCTGACTTCTATAGGACTTTGAACTAAGCTCTTTAACGAACTAGATTCATTCCCTAATTTTAAGTATCTCTAGCTTTAAGACTCATTCTTGTACTAGGGTTCGGCTACCTCTCCTTTATCTAAACTACAACAAGATTTGGTTAACCTTGGCTAGATAGCCCATGATAAAATTCTAGATGAATGTTACTGGGCCGAGAATGACTCTCAGCTCGGCCCAAAATATTATTTTGGGCCCAAAAATTTAGTACAAACGATAATGTGAAATTCCGTCCCCGGATTTCACTATTTAAATTTTGTATTTCATAATGTTGCGACGAGTTTATATTTTAGGCGTATAAATTTTGTATTTCATAGTGTTGCGACGAGTTTATATTTTAGACATATAATTTCCGTCCCCGGAGCTTTAAGTGAACAATTTAGATCCTTCCATGTTTTGCTACATTTCTTGACATATTTGGATGGTACATGTTGCTATGAATGTGTGGGTGTAAACGAAACGAAATTTGAAACTAGAATGAAGATCCTACGAAGCTTGGAAGTCGAGGACATTTTGGTTTACCATTAATTGGGCAATTTTTCCTTGTCTTTTCTGGCTTTGGTGTGAGTGGGACCTAAAGACCCAGTCTCATTTTTTTTGGATTATTCTTCATTTCTCTTTAAGTAAATTGTACCAATGGTCCCTTAACTAAAAATACGTTACCATTCGTCTATCAACTTATAAAAATGGGCAGCTATGGTCCCTTTTGTCAACTCCGTTAGAACTTCCATCAAAATGAGTCTCATGCTATGTGTGCCTAAATCAAGGGCAAATATAAAAAATCAAATACAAAAAATTATATCAATGGTCCCTTAACTTTAATTCAACTGGAGAAACAATCCCCTAACTCGAACTCAATTATGCTAATGGTCCTTCCAACATAAATCATTTTGATAGAATTCTGACGGAGTTGACGAAAAGGACCACAGCTACACGTTTGATGAGTTGAGAGACCAATAGTGATGAATTTTTAGTTGATGGACCATTACTCTAATTTGATTAAAGTTGAGAGACTAATGTTACAATTTACTCTTTCTCTTTTTCTTCTTGGTTTCTCTCCATCTCTCTCTCATCTTACTCTCGAACTCTCTCTCCCACCACCACCACCAAACTTTGCTTGGTTGAACACCAAACAACCATCAAATCCCATATTTCTTTCATTTCCAATTACACAGGGTCTTATTGGACTTGGCAATTTTCATAAATTCCATATCTAGACATCTATTTCACATCCTTTCGCGTGTTTGCCAAACCATTCATGAAAAAGATTTGCAGAGCGAAGAAAGAAACAAAGAAAGAGAGAGAGAGAGAGAGAGAGAGAGAGAGACGTGGGAGAGGGACAAGAGAGAAAGACAAAGGTAGTTGGGTTGTGTTAGAGTGGCAATGCAGGAGGGGTTTTGGGTATGGCCGATGAAGTCCATTGCCCATCCTCTGAAAGGCCAAGGCTTGACGATGGGGTTCAAGGGTACCGAGGGAACATGTTGGAGAGGTTCATGTCTTTGGCATTCTTCACACCTTCAGGCATAAGCTTTGCAGTCTTTCTCCATCTTGGGCCAGAACTAGCCATATCTTCTAAGCAACCATCTCATCTTAGTTCAAGCTTGATGTGCCCCACAGATTCTTTCATGTAATTCGGCCATTACCCTCATTGATTCTTCTTGGCCTAAGCATTTTAGCAACAACCCATCTAGAGTTTTTCGTAGTAGATTTTCCTCCCACAATACATACTTAGTTACTTGTCGCCTATTTTTCTTACTTGTGGGGAAAGACAGATCTTTCAAATACTGAACAATAGGTGTCTTCCAATCCTCTATCTTCATTTCTTCAGTTATCACATTTAGGTTGAATCCTCTTTCAAAGATAGAAGGGAGATTTATTTTTTGAACTTCTATATCCTCTTCTAACTTCCTTTCTTGGATCTGTCCTCCAGAAGCCAATTGCGTCATCTCATTGGCAATTGCGTTTGACTCTCTAGGAATATGGCTAACTGATATTTCAGTGCCCCAATAACATAATAATTAAGTGGCCACCAAGTAATAATCTGCCATGGTGATGTGTCTACACTTGTACTCCCCACTTAGCTGATTGATCACCAAACACCTCGACTTCAGTTGCCCCCAACTCCATTAAGATTTCTAGGCCAATTATCAATGCTTCGTACTTTGCCCGTTTGTTGGTATTCCCTTGATAATCCATGAAGAATGAATAACAGTGGTGGGTACCTTTATGATCAATGATGACAATCCCAACTCCAGCAGCATTTTAAGTGCAAGAACCATCAAAATACAATTTCCAAGGAATGATCCATAGGCTAGTTATTCCTTTTATCTCTTCTTGGATCCATTCTTCTTTTCCTGAGAAGGCTTTGCTTGAAGGGATCCACACACTGGCCACTTCCAAAGTTCCTGGGATGTGAATAATCTCCTATTAAGACTCTTGGTGCTTAGCCAAGAAGTCTACAATTGTTTGTCCCTTGATCGCTCTTTGAGGCACATATTAAAAGCTGAACTCTGATAGTTCTAGAATCCACTTTCCAATTCTCTCAGTTAGCATTGGTTTTGACAACATGTACTTGATCACATATATCTTGGCAATGATGTGGATGTGGCAAGGCCACATGTAATGCCTTAGCTTGCAGGCGGTGAAGTATAAAGCCAAACACAACCTTTCTATTGGAGTATATCTTGTTTCTAGCTCAGTAAGGATTTTACTAAGGTAGTAAATAATTTGTTCCTTCCCACCTTCATTGTTTTGGGCTAGCAAGCTTCCCATTGCCTTTTCAGAGGTAGAAATATAAAGCTTTAAAGGCTTCCCTCTCTGAGGTGGCATAAGCACTGGTGGAGAGGCTAAGTAAGCTTTTATCCTGTCAAAAGCTTCTTGGTGTGGTAGGCCCCACTCAAATTCTTCCTTGTCTTTCAATCTTAACAAAGGAGTTAGCGACTGAATCTTGCCCGCCAAGTTAGCAATGAATCTCCTTAAGAAGTTAATCTTCCCCAACAGCCTTTGCAGTTGCACTTTATTGGTAGGAAGATGTGATTCCATTATTGCCTGAGCTTTATTTTTGTCGACTTCTACCCCTCTTTGATGAACAAGGAATCCCAACAAGTTGCCCGACCTTACCCTAAAAGCACATTTCTTAGGATTCATTTTTGGCTTATGGATCCTCATTCTTGTTAGAGCTTGTCTGAGGTCTACCAAGTGCTGTTCTTTAGTTTTAGACTTCACCACGATGTCATCAATGTATACTTCCATGCTATGGCCAATCAAGTCATGAAAAATGGCATTCATCGTTCTTTGATAGATTGCTCCAGCATTATTTAGCCCGAATGGCATCACCAAGTATTCATATGCTCCAACATAACCTGGACACCTAAAATTTGTTTTGCGTATATCTTCTTTAGCCATTTTTGTATGATTATCACCAGCATTCCCATACATGAAAGATAGGACTTTGTGTTTGGCAATTGCATCTATAGATAAGTCAGCCTTGGGCATGGGATATTCATCTTTAGGTGTGGCTCCATTAATGTTTCTATAGTCAACACAACATCAAACTGCTTTATTTATAGTTTTTAATACGGGTACAATGTTGGCCAACCACTCGACATATTTGGCAAGCCTGATAAATCCAGCTTTCACTAGCCTTTCAATTTCTTCTTTGACTTTCTCCTGGATCTCCTTTGACATCCACCGTGGTACTTGCTTTACAAGTTTATATCCCTCCTTAATAGGCATTAAGTGTTCTACTAAGGTTAAACCTAAACTTGGCATCTCGGTGTAATGCCAAGCAAAACAGTCTTTAAACTCGTGCAGAAGACTAACTAACTTTGCCCGATCGTCAGCTTTCAACAGGCCACTGATTTGTATAGGTCTTAGATCTTCTTTAGTCCTCTAATCAATGGTTACTAAGGGATCTTGTACATCTGGTAGTGGCTTATCGGGTTCTACACACAAAAATTCGACCAACTCTGGACTTTCAGACAATTCTTATGGCTCATCCAGGTCATATATACATTCAACCATTTGTATGGATGCTTCCAACTCCTTCCCAAAAAAACTATTCTTCATCTCTGTCCTAGATGCTCGAAGCTTCTTCCTTTTGTTCGTCAGCCAAGCTTTCCCTTTCTTGCTTCATCTCTCTTCCATACACCAACAATCTTTTGATTAAGGACCTGACTGCAACTACTTGGTCTTTTTTTCTTTGTTCTGACATCACTGGTGTTGGGGAGTTAAGACAATATGGGGCCTATCTCATTCTTCCCTGGTGAGGAACAATCCTTAGTCCAAAAGCTTTTAGGCCGTCACCTTAGTTGGGCGGCCATTCTCATCAGCTCTTAAGCACTCGAGAATCCTAATACTAGGATTGTAAAAGCTGGCTTCTGCAATATTGGCTGTGGGGATGAATGGTGGTAACTCGACCTCTACCATCTCCCAAAATCCTAGTCTCATGGCTCATTCCTCGTGGTAAAATGCTACTTGTTGATGCAAGGTGGAAGGCACAGAGAAGGCTAGCATGATTTGCTTAGAGCCAATCTCGACTTAGTAAAGCTCCATAGGTGGAAGTATTATCCATAATAAAGAAAGCTAGCATGATTTGCTTGGAGCCCAAGTCAACCTCCAAGGGCAATATCCAATGAGTTCTAGTGATGGCTCCAGAGAAACTGGAAACTGTTAGATCTGTGCGGATAAGATCCTCCTCATTTCTACATTCCCTTTCTATTTGCTTATACCGCAACACATTGACCATAGCTCATCCATCAATCAAAGCCCTCTTGAAATGTACTCCCTCCAGATAAGCAGTTACATATATAAGCTTGAGATGGTTAGCTAAAGCCAAGCTCAGGCAATTAAAGACCATTATGTCTGAATAAACTCTCTTGGGCTCTCTTTTTGTGAGCTCGAGCAAACCTATTCTGCCCAACTCCTATTTTCCTGCTTCTTCAACACTAACATGTGTCATCATATGTTCTATTGCCAATTAATCACCCTCCATTGTGGTAGGTTGATCATGCTTAGGACAAAAATGGCAGATAGAACAAATGTCATGTTTCCATGGAAGTTGCTAGGTTCAGGTAAGTCCTCATTCTTGTTCCTATTGTGGCCTATGAATTCATCTAACCAGGCCTATGCTTTTTTTTGGCAGCATTAGTTTAAGTAGCGCTTCCTTTTGAGTTATGCCAAAGTTTGGCATTTTTCCTGGAACTTCGCAAAGAGTATCGACCAACAATGGTGAGGGTATCCCCCTTTCAGGCGAGATAGTCCCAAAACATATTGGCTATGGGCTCCATCTTGGTGTTGGTATCATTACCATGTCTCCCTAAGCTCTCCTCAAGATTCTATACTTCCCAGGTGAAGGGTTTTGTGGCACATGACCTCATTCCCCCTCTATTTTGTTATTAGCCTTTTCTACCTCCTTTTTGGTTCTCCAATGAAGTTGGTTTCTTCCCCCATGAGGTATTTTTTCAAACTTCACATTTTCAGAGGTTTACGAGGCAGTGAGGACTTTTAATGAATTCATGTGGCCTTTGTGCTACCTCTAAACTCTCATGATCATAGAGGCCCTTATTTCTTTGACAGGACACCTATCTTTTCCAATCATGTACCATTTCTGCCCAAGTCGAGCAGGACTCTTTTTCGTGATTCAATTCACTATCTTCTGTTTTACTCTGACATCTCCACTGATACAGCTTGGCTGGGATGGCCTCATGTCCACCCATTTTGGTATTTGGGCTTCTCTGTCTTTGCCTTCTTAAGAGGCTTCATAATTTTTGAACACTTCTGACAAGCCCTTTGGTTGAGAATCTCCTCCCAACCGTTGGAAAACATTTTTGGATGTCTCTTTCTCAGCTACCTGCATAATGCTTCTGCGAGCTTCTTGTTCTTCTTTCTTCTATCTTATGATCAATTCTTGATTAATAATGGCTCCTGATGCTGGCACTTCTAACTCACATTCACATTGGCACTTGCTACAAAACACCAGCCCTTTAACTATGACTGATTTAGGCTTCTCGGACAACTTTATAGTTCCTTCAGTAGGCCTATCAACTTGCCTCCTTTCATCCTTTACTTCCCACGTGGCTTTTCCTTTCTCTTTTTCCACCCAAGTCAAGTTGATCATGCTTATTGGCGCTTCTGGGAAAGGATCTGTGTCAATCATTATATTGGCCTGAGATTTCTCCTACAACAACTTTCCCTTGATTATGTGGTCTTGTACCCAATCCCTGAGCTAGACACAGTTGGCTATAGAGTGGTTAAAAGTGTAGTGTAGCTTGCAATACTTTTTCCCTCTCAATTCCTCGGCTTAGGCAGTTTTCTAGTGCTATCGAGCACAATCACTCTTACCCGTACCAACTCTTCATAGATTTCTGAGGCCTTGGTTAAATTAAAAGAATAACTCTGTTATTTAGAGGGTTTCATAAGGACAAATCCACCATCATTCATCACCACTTTCTAATCCTTGATTGGTGGAACTACCCCTTCACTATTAAAGGTTTGAAGGTAGTCATCTCTGCCGCACACATGTCCACCCTTTCTCTTCCATGCTCATTACTTTCTTCTAGCTCTGCCTCTTCAAACTCTACTTGGTGAATTGCAGCTTTACTTTTGTAGAAAGGAGGCACCGTAGATGAGTGTTTCACTTGTTGTTCTTCAAGTAACAGCTTCTCATACTTTATGGCCGCAATTACCAATTCTTGCAACTCATTGAATTGTACATCATAAAACTTTTTTCTCAAAGGCAGCCTCAAAGCCTTCTGAGCAATGGATATGAGTTGGGCATGATTAATAGGAATTGGCACCTCATTCTTGTCCTTCTAAACTTCATCATGAAGTCTTCAGGTATACTTATGTTCATATTGCTTCACCTCCATTAAGTCATTAATAGACATCTCAGGCTCCATCTGGTAGAACTGTTCATGAAAAGCTATCTTCATTTGCCCCCAGTTAGCAATAGAACTGGGGGGCAACAAAGAATACCATTAAGATGCTAGACCCACCAACAAGTTCCTAAACAATCTTAACTTATAATTAGGATCTCTAGAGGACTTGAAAATGTGATCTCTAAAGGACACACTGCCATTTTCTCCACTAAAAGTAAGGAATGCGGGCATTTTGAAGATGAGTGGAAAAGGATTCTGCTCATCAATATACTCTAGGTATGGTTTCTGGTAGGTGATCCTGAACAACGAGCAAGCTTGAGGTTAAGCATTATGGGCCACCATCCTTCTTAACTCAGCTAACTTATCTCTGAGCTGCTGGTTAGCTTTATTATTGTATGGGGTATGTGGGGCTCCCAATTTTTCGAGCTACAATCATTGCCCGAGAAGGTTTCCTTCTTTGGGTCGGCCTGTCTCCACTTGGCATCCCCTCCCTTACTGGCCAATGATGAAGGCCTATAAGGAGGAGGCTTGTCTGCCTTGGTAGGCTTGCCTTTTCCATTGGATCCTTCGATTAACTGGGGCATCCCATACTTCTTTCTTTCTTGCCCGCTCTGCCCCCTGCTATCTAGTGAAAATAATAGAGGGTTAGGCAACTCTGCTTCTAGGATCTCCTCCAACACTAGCTGACTAACTCCAGATCGTTCCTTGTTTTTTCCCTTATCCCTCTTTTCCTCAAGAAAAGGAAATAGGGGGATAACTAGTTCTTTATCAGGGCTAGCCTTTCTCATCACTTCCCTAGCATAACCATTTTTTGGAGTAGAGTACTCCATATCTAATCTTCTTTGCAGACTTCCTGTTAAGGAACAGAGTCTTCTTACTTCTCATCTAATTTCCAGAGTGATCTTCTCCATACTTTTCAGCACTTGTACCATGGTGGCTTGCAAATCTTCATTGGTTACATTTCCTCCTGACTTCTTGGATAAAGTCGAACTCTCTAGAATAGCTAGTCCTTGCAGGGAAGGAAAATCCTCTAGATGATTTGTCATGCTCAATCTTGGTAGACACTAGGGTGGCCGTATTCTGTGTTCCACCTGAAGGTTTTCTCCTTCTTTCTTCTTCTTGGCATACAAGACTATGAATGTCCAAATTATGTTCAGGCAAAGATTTCTTTGGAGAGGGATCCTCGGACCTTAGCACAACTCCCCATGGGATTGGCATTTTGGATGTGTAGTCAGGCTCTTACTTGTTGATGTGCTACAAGAAGAGGACAAAGTTAGTTCTGAAAGGTGCCTTTGTGGGGCTTTAGGTGTAGGCCTTGAGGCTTGCAATCAAAACTAACTAATTGCTAGGCGTGCCACTGCTATCTTAGTATAGCAGATGTAGAACAATAGTGTTTTTTGTCGATTACTTGCGTCCCAAGTTACTCGAACTTCTTGTTATCAAAAGAGTGTCGTGGATGGGTTAAGTCCACATTAAGTTCTTTTTCTTGCCTTGTAAATAAGGACTTTTAGTTCATAGTCTTGTATGTTCGAATGAAGGGAGTCTAGAGCCCTCTAAGTCATTTACTTGGTTCTTGATTGATTTTAATGAAAGCGTATCAATTAAAATGACTAGATCCAAATACAAATGGGGCTCTTAAAGTAGGAAAACTGATGGAAATAACTTGAATACATACTGGAGAATGCATTAAGTAATAGATCTACAAATTCAGAAAACAAACAAAGAGCTTCGGGCAAGATTTCACCTTGTCTGTCAAGGTTAAACTTCCTGCAGTCACTTCTCTTTGTGTTAACAGGGGTTTATATGCTAAAAATAGATGGATGGTAAACAAGTTTACATGAGGAAATCGATACTACAATGGTTGAAGGTAGCAGAGCCTTAAATTAGAGAAAGATAGGCTTTCTAAGGAAATCTAGACAAGAGATAACTTGTCGCTAAAACTGACTGAATCTGGGTTGATTTCAGCTTTTGGAAGCAAATCTGGCTTGAGAGTAGAGTTTGTATGTTTGTTTGTTTGTTTGATTGGTTGAGTGTTGTTATCTCTAGGGCCTCTTCCTCCTTTTATAAGCAAATTAGCCCGACTGCTATAACTTTGCTCTTGCCCAAAAGCATCTGAAGGGTAGTGAGTCATCAGCTTTTTACTTGTAATGCCACTAAAAAGTGTTCTTTGGCTAGTAGTAGGTTAATCTCCATCACTTGTCACTTCAATGGTAAGCACGTGGCTTGCTTTTTGGCTGAGAAGGCTTCATTTGCTTCTAGGCTTGGTGTTGGGCTTCAGGCAAGTCTCCTTTAATTAGGTATTCTTGGGCTTTTCTTCATCTAAGTTCAATGTTCAAATATTAACCCAAACACATGCTTCTCAATTGTAGTGATGCCCCAGAAGACTATGAAAGATGGCCTCGAAACCTTTTTGGAAAAAGGACGAGAGAGAGAAGAAGAATTACCTCGATGCATTGTTTTTCTTTCGTATAAGCAAAGATGCGAAAATAGAACAATTCCATTCAGTTTAAAGACAAAATTAGAAACATGGTAAGAATTCAAGTAAGGCGTGCACCTTGTAAACTATTTCACTTGGCATAACATATAATTTTCTTGAGGAAACGTCCTTCTGAAGAACATATCTTTTAAAGGGCAGATATAAAAGCATGATGATGCCAACTCCCCAAGCTAACCAGCAATAGGGATATAGAAAGCCATATAACAGTGTCATACTTAACGATATTCCTTGCAAGCTCTTCGAAGAAGGCTGTGTAAAGTATTTGCTCAGAACAGTCTGCAGTGTCAATATCATCTAACTCAGATGATTCAGCATAAGGAAGTAACCAATCCTTGGATGACTGAGGCTCAGATATACCGGCTGTATGACCCATCAACATCTCTTCCAACTCAAAACCTTTAATGGGAAACATACATAATTATTATTAGCATCAAATTCCAAAAGATGTCAACTTTTTCATTTGGGTGAAATGTTTCTTTCTTAACACCATAATTGCTGAAAGCCCAAATTTTTTTATAAGAATCTGAATTGAGAAATGATGATAAATTAGGACCAAAAATGAGATAAAAGGGTTGCAAACTTGCAATGCAGTATAAGACAATGAAATTATTTGCCGAAGGAAATTTCTTCCAGCTCAAGGAAAAAACATACACAAAAAAGCATTTTTAAAAAGTGGTTTCTTCTAATCCCTAGCTCTTGTCTTGGTTAAGAGAGGCCATCATATTCTGGAGGAAGACGGTAGCAAGGGAGTCCGACTACTACTAGTACTAGTACTAATGGAGGAAGTAGCAGTACAAGTCGCAATGTTTAAAATTTTTGAGAAAGATGAGCATTTTATAGCTTGTTTGGTCAGCAAATGTAATATGGGAAATTAGCTACGCTAAGCTAGTTTTGTTTGTAATTATCTACAATTGACTAGTTATTGGGATTCATATTGATTTTACTTCAATTAATTGTGAACGTATTATCAGAGCAAATTAGTTTGTTAAATTAATTTTGTCTATTTGGCTAATGACAATGAGAAATGTCTTTGTTTTTCTTGCTGGATCCGGTAAGAGGATCATATTAGATGAAGTTTATGAAAAGCTTCAACAGGGAAACTCCTTTCAAGCATCAAAACTTAACATTCATTGATCACCTAAAGTTTGCACCCACAACGGAAGTAACAATCGTTGAATCATAGTTGCAGACACTCTACTGTAGAAAAAAAGGTGCCCTGCTGCTCTCTGGGCATTCTTTATTTGCATAATACAATCCACACATAATACAGTACTAGCAGTCTAGCATGATGATCTAATTTCAGGGGTAAACTTCAATAAGAGATCTCAAACCGAGCATATGAGTGATGTTATAATGAGAGAATCCAGCAGCCAAAAAGATCTTCTCCCATTCTGATTCGCTACGCTCTTTGCCAGTGATGGTGGACATCATCAACATATCGAACATGAGTTGGGTTTCAATTGATTTCTTGTCCATTTTCGTCTTGTTATCGCCATACCCCACAACTATGTCTATGATGATAATCTTCTTCTTCCTTCCCTCATTTTTGTTCAGAAATATTGCTTCTCTACATTTCTTCAATATCTGCACGCTTTCTTCATCATTCCAATCATGCAGAATCCACTAAACAAATATAGATCATGAATCACATATATTCAATTAGTCACAACATTTACCCAAATTAATCTAGAGGATCTGGAAACACAACTACATCAATAATGCATACACACAAAATTTGGAACATACTCTATTAGGATCCCATTATTATGGGGTTCCACCTGATTAGATTGTATTAGCAAATGTGTCAGTTTTGTGTGTCTGATGAAATATAATACACTACCTTCTTACAGGTAACAATTTGATCTTTTAACAATTGATTTGAACTAGCTAGCTAGAAATTCCAAAGACAACCAAGGATGAGATAGTTTACTAGCAACAATGTATTGATTAGGAAATTGGTTATGGAACAACAAAGATTAAGATAAATAATTGTGCGCGTTAGATATATTACCTTGAGCAGAATTGCATTGGCTGGAGGTATTTCCTCAAACATGTCTCCTCTCACAAATCCCAAATTGTGGGCCATCCCTTCCAAGTCAGCCACCACATGTGGCTGGTCAAACACAGTGCAGTTGATGTTGGGAAATGCATTGGCAATGGCCTTGGCCATTGTTCCTGTACCCCCTCCAACATCCACCAGGGATTTCAAATCCTCAAAGACTCCTCCACACTCTCCTACCACCACCCCAGCGATAAGCTTGGAGTCCGCCTCCATTGCTTCATTAAACAAGTCACCAAACCTCGGTTTCTTGGCACTCAATTCCCAAAAAGGCATTCTATTTGCCACCTCAAATGGTGTACATGGAACTAGATCATCGCCACAATTCATATGTAACCAATTACTCATTGAGTGAAATGGGTCTGTAATTACCGGATCAAGTACCATGAGCAGAAACGGTGTGGTGTTTAATGGTCCGTCTTTGAGAAAAAGCCCGGAAGCTGGTGTTAGGCTATACAACACAACAGCTACTTCTTCCTCCGCATCGTCACGATCATGATGAACATGATGATGCTGTGCAAAGAAATCGGAGTGAACGAGGATCCGCATGAGGCGTGAGATGAAATGAGCTTTCGAAGGGTGGACATTGAGCCCGGCGATGAGCTCGGAAAGAGAGATGGGTTGGCCGTGGTTGTGAATCACGTCTGGGATGCCTAGTTGAACTGCACATTTGAGTGACATGGAGTTTATGAACTGGAACATGTGGTTCCAAACATGTGCTTGAGCTCCAAGATCCTCATAGGCTAATAGCACCCACTTCACCATTACTCAAACCCATGTGTGTGTAAGTATCAAGTATACAGCTTCGAGAATATTATGATTGATTCTTCTCTTGCTATATTAATTGTGAAAAAATGGATAGGTTGGATCAGTTTATATAGCACAGCTTACATACACAAATTATGAGAAAAATATATAATATTCGACACTGTTCCCATAGTACTGAGCCTACTGACGTTTCATCTTCCATGCACAGGTTAAGCATGCTTTCTAATAATAATAATAATAATAATAATATAAAAATAATAAAATAATAAAAATAAAATAAAAAAGGGGTGGGGAAGGAATGATTAAAGATTTGGAAGATAACGGATGAAGATTGTATATATAGATTCGTATAGATCGTGCCAAACGGAAACTGCGAATTTAGCTATTATGTCTGAGATTTTATGAAATCTCAATTGTAATGTTTTCATGGATAACCATGGCTAAAGTACACTGTTTCATTTCTTTGTTATCCTTTACAGATTATCTTGAGAAAAAAAATGATTCGATTTGGAAAGCTTTTAGTCATTCATATGAATCAAACAAATTGATAGTTCATCATGAGGTATTATTTGTTACGTTGGTTTGTTTGACACATATGGAAGGGGAAGGGGTCTCCAAATTGAATAACTTATCCATAAATGATCTTTAGTAGGGGTGGATACAGTTTGGTTTGGTGCGATTGGTGCGGTTTTGAAGCTTGAACCAAAATGGAACCAAACCATTAGGTTGCGGTTTTGTTCGGTTTCAAACCATTTGTAAACTAAAAGCACTATGCTATTAATATAACCCAATTGGGCAAAAAGAAATAAATAAATCATGATCACCATACTAAAATTCAGTTTGAAATAAAGTTCGACATCAAAATGCCTTATTGCATTACTTTAGTAAAACCCAATTGAAAAAAGTTAAGTTTACCATACTAAAACTAAAATTAAAACAAACTTCAACATCAAAATGCCTTATGGCAATAGTAGTACAACCAAAGAAAATAAATTGTTCATGCAATTCAACAAAAAGGTCTGGTGTTTGAACTTTCAAGTAGCTACTTTGCATCGTTCAACCCTTTATCTTTCCTTAACCTTTTCGACACTTACTCTTCAAATGTTTAGGAAGCCTTTGAGTTTGTGAATGGGCTTGAGAAGGCAATACTTAGAAAGACCTTGGTCTTTGTGCAAGTGAAACTGTTGGATGAGAATCTATTGAACCTTGTGAACTAGAAGCCTGAGATTGGTTGGAGCTTATTGTTGTGGTTGTGAATTAAGAGTAAGAGAGTCGATACTTGAATTCAAGTTGGCCAACTCTATACAATACAGAAACATAAACAATATAAATTCCATTAGTTGTTATAAACTTTAAAAAGCCTAAAAAAGTAACAAAACACAATGAAAAAAAAAAATTAAGAAAGCCTACAATATAAATTATCTAATATTGGTTTGAGTTAAATACTTATTTCATTTTAAGGTTTCGGTGTGATTTTATATGTTCAAACCCGAAACCAAATAGTTTTTCCATTTTGCAATTCGGTTTGGTTCATGTTTCAATTTTGGTTTTCGGTTCTAAGTGCCCACCCCTTTAGCATATGGTAAAGAAAATAAACGATTCCAACTATAATGATTAAAAAATGAATGATACAAGAATTTTTTTTTTTTTTTTATGTGTGAGTAGCTAAGTATCATCCTCAAATGACAAGTAATATATAATAATATTATTAGAGAAATAGCTTTACTTGGTCGTTGCAGCACAACTAGTAATATACTAAATATGGGTTAGGATGAATAGGTAAACTTTTTGACAAATATTACTCCCCAACTTTCCAGCATTTAGATATTATAACATCCAAGGGTCTTATTTAAGAGTGAGGTAAATTACTTTTAATCAATAAATGACATAGATGATAGCGTGAATTATAATTAGGACCTTAATTTGGATGTTACAAGATCTACAGGCTAGAAAAGAGTGTAAAAATATTTATTAAAAGTGTAATTAAGTACAAAGGTCACATAAATCATGTAAATATAGTACAAGGGTCACATAAATCATGTAAAATTGATTCGGGGAAACATGCCAATATTATGAAGGTCACATGAATCAAGTATAAGTGTAATTAAGTCATTATTTGGTAAAAAAGTGGTTAGTTAAATGGAATGCATGTAGCTAGTGCAGACCACGCAAGCAACAATTAAAACATGCAGAATAAGAAATTTTTCTTCAATCATTGCGTTTTAGGTTCAAAGCATCACTTTCGCACAACTTAGAGTAGTTAAATATGTAATAAAGAATTATAATTACAAGCCATTTTTCCAAATGCATACTATTTATTGACTACAGATTTGAAACTTTTCTTGCACATTATAGTGATGTGAAAGCACTATGTATATTGTATTGGATATTCATAGATAGGCACGGAAGCCTCTCAAACAAATTGAATTGTTCGAAGTCCAGCATATATGATTTTGTGGAGCATATAAGGTTCTAGATCTACATCGGTACACTCAGAAGGACCCTCAAAAATTGATCACATTGATACTTCTGCCACATACTATCTTGTGGTATGACGACTGTATTCTCAAAAATTGATCACTTTGATACTTCTGCCACATACTTATCTTGTGGTGTGACGATAATATTAATTAATTCAATATCATTAGCCACTACATAATTGCCACACACTCAACATTATGATGTTTCGGAATGTCTAATATTCCAGAACTTTTAAACCTTTTTTTAATCATAAACACAAAAATTAAAATCCAAAAATCACAAAAATTAAAACTAAAAACTACACTATGTTGCAGTCATATTTAACATAGGAATGTGATTATGTAAATTCTAGTGTATCTAGGGATATCTTTTATATTCCTTTTAGTAGTCTAATTCCTATTAGAGTTGTAATCCTATAAGGGTAAGGATTTAACCTATCATACTACTATAAATAAAGGCACAATGGGGTGATACAACACACACCTCATAATTAAATCTCTCTCTTCTCTCTCTCACTATCGCCGACCTCCCTCTCTCTATTCCCCTAAAATAGCTCAGTTAAATAGGCCTACAACATGTTATCAACACGCTCTTGCTGGAAGCTAAGGAACTGAAGGATCGTAGGAGGATGCTCTTTTCTACCAAATTCAAAGGCTTTTATTTGTTTTCTGTCAATCAGGTGCACTTAAAATAAATGGAGATATTTGAAACGTCCACGAAGCATGAAAACATTCCCCATGATGCATGAACTCCTCTATATTTATATTTTCCTTCCGATATATATATATATATATATATATTATGTTTCATATATCTGTCAATATATATATATATATATATGTTTCATGCATTACGCAATTATATTGTTATGTGAAATTTGTGAGTCAAAGCATATAAATAAATTAGAAGCAATTTGGGTTTTTCAAACCCTAGAATATTCAAAAAACAACAAAAACAAAAAAAACAAAAGCATGATTTTTTTGCAGCACCGCCACACCACTGTGGCACCATGCCAAACCACCGTGCTAACCCAAAGCCCAACCGCGTGGGGAAACGGTGTTGTATTGACACCTGGACAAGGCACACAGCCCTTTGGGCTTGCTACCGTATTAGGAACCAACCGGGCTCCGACCTGGCTTGCATAACCCACGGGCTTGAAGCCTCGGTCCAACCCAAATCCATAATCTACAAGCCTTTGGCTTGTTGGGCTTGCTACCGCCCCGACCTGCATGTACCGCAGCTAGCCCTACAGGTTAGGCTTGATTTCACCACTCTAGAAGTATCTGGAAGAAACTACCTGAAGTGGGTTCAAGACGTGAAGCTTCATCTGACTGCAAAAAGTATTAGAGCCACCATTAAGGCACCTACCGATGACAAACATGTCGAAAGCTCATAAAGCTACTGCAATGATCTTCATTCGAAGACACATCCATGATACTCTACAGACTAAGTACCTCGGGGAGGAGAACCCACACATCCTCTAGCTTGCTCGGGCCAACTGTTTCGATCACTAGAAAGACATTTACTTGCCTAAAGTAAGACACAACTGGCAATATCTTCGCTTCTAAGACTTTAAGTCCATGAATGAATACAACTTTTAAGTTTGTAGAATCTGATCACTGCTAAAGTTTCGTAAAGTGGAATTAATCGAATCAAATCTCCTGGAGAAGACCTATTCGACCTTCCATGCCATCAATATTGTTCTGCAGCAACAATATAGGGCACAAAAGTTCACCAATTTTTAGATTTGATCTTTATTTTACTTCCAGCTGAAAAGTAAAACTAACTTTTGATGAAAAATCATCAAGCTCGACCCACTGGCTCGAACACCGTGCCTAAAGAGCATGCGACCAATTTTAGCAACCACAAACGACACAAGAATCATCATGGTCGTGGCAATGGGCGGCAAGCCCCACCATAGGCCCAAGGTCAACAGAATCAAGGCCCACCCAAGGGAGGAAATGTGACCCAGAAGCTCCAACCCCTTGCCCCTAAGGCCCCAAACTTCTAGAACAAGGGAAAAGTTACCATTTAATCGGTTTCCACTAAAATGGACATGTGCCTACTGTTGTTGATCAAAGGATCATTCGTCAAGCGTATGCCAAGCTACCCTCGAGGCTATTGCCAAGTATCATTCTCATCGTGAGTCTAACTTTGCACATGTGGAACATTCGGAAGATGCTCCATGGAGATATCAGATTTTCAGGAGGCATCAGCTCTTATGGACAAACCCACTAGGAGTGGCCAGAGTCCCCCTATTTTTCTAGGATTATAGTTTAATTTTGGACAATTTCTAAGTATTTGGAATAATTTGTTTGGTTTTGGTTTGTTTTGAATTATGGATAATTGTTTTATGGATATTATTTCTCGAATTGATTAATTGAATGCATGGAATTATATTTTATGTGTGTGACCAATTCAATCAATTTATTTCTAGGTATGTTTAGTGGGGAAGTTAGTTGTCTGGCTGATAGTGCTATCACGCACACCATATTGCATGAGCGACACTATTTTACTAATTTTGTACCTAAGAAAGCACCTCTGACAACTCTCTCATGCTCATCCAACCTGATTGAAGGATACGGAAAGGCCCGCATCATGTTGTCTAATGGTATTGTCTTAACCATTAAAGAGGCCATCTATTCTTCACGTTCCAGAAGAACATTGCTGAGTTTTAAAGATATTCAAGATAATCAATATCATATTGAAACCACTGAAGATAATGGATCTGAATTTCTTTGCATCACTTCGTATGAATATGGCCAGAAGCATATTCACAAGAAGTTGGAACACTTCCTGATTGGGTTGTACATAACAATCATTCGCGGCATAGAAAGCCTACCATGTGGCCGGCCATGTGCTTGAGTTCCATAGCACTTTACTGTTTTGGCATGACCGTATGGGATATCTCAAACATGACATGATGCGCCGTATCCTCAAATCATCACATGGGCATCATTTACCTCCCTATGTTGGATTCCCGTCATAAAAATCGTGTTTTTTAGGGAAGTTGAATACTCAACCCTCGATTACAAAGATTATTCATAACCCTCCTAAGTTTCTTCAGAGGATTCAAGTGTTGTGGACCTATCCAACCAACATGCGGACCATTTTGATATTTTATGGTGTTGGTTGATGCATCGACATGAGGGTCACATGTTTGCCTGTTGTCCACATGCAACGCTGCATTTGCAAAACTCCTAGCACAAATTATTAAGCTAAGAGCTCACCACCCTGATTATCCGATCAAGTCGATTCGACTAGATAACGCTAGAAAGTTTACATTGCAGACTTTTGACAATTATTGCATATCAGTAAGGATTGAAGTGGAACATCTTGGACCCTATGTTCACACTCAAAATGGCCTAGCAGAAGCTTTCATAAAGTGCCTTCAATTGATAGCTCGGACTTTGGAGAACCAAACTGCCAGTATCTGCATGGGGTTGTGCAATATTGCACGCAGCTATACTAGTCCACCTGAGGCTCACCGCTACCCAACCTCATTCACCATTACAGTTGGTTACTGGACACGAGCCTAACGTCTTGCATTTATGTGTGTTCGGATGCGCAGTTTATGTGCTAATAGCGCCGCCACTACGTACCAAAATGGATCCTCAGAGAAAAATGGGAATCTATGTCAGTTATGATTCTCCATCAATTGTTTGCTATTTAGAAAGCTTAACAGGAGATCTCTTTACTGCACGTTTTACGGATTGTCACTTTGATGAGACAATCTTCCCGTCATTAAGGGGAGATAAGCATGCTAACATTCCTGGAGAACACCTCGAATTGTCGTGATATGCTCCCAATATGTCTCATTTAGATCCTCGCACTACCCAGTCTGAAACTGAGGTACAACAAATTATAGATCTTTAGAGCATTGCTCAGAGCATATCGGATGCTTATAATGATCTAGCTAAGGTGACAATATCACATATACCTACTACAAATGCATTTGCAAGGATAGATGTACCCCGTGTACGTCACTCCCCCCTGGGAAGGTCGGACAGTCCCCAAAGGTGGAGAGGTTGCACCTTCTACGCGGCTTGGTACATTGGCAGCTAGCCAATCATCTGCTCCAGACCCCATGGTTCAAAGGATTCATAACCCTAGAAGAGGAAATCGGCACCAACTAGTGACCCTAGTTTGAATCTGACCATCACTCGCTCATATGTTCCAATGTAAGGTGTTTGGACCTATAGCTCCTACTTCACCACATATGAAGCCCGTGGGATACAAATGGGTTTTCGTGAGGAAACGTAATGAGAAGAATGAAATAATGTGATAAAAGCAATCCTTGTAGCACAAGGCTTCTCTTAGCCCTGGGATTGATTACGAGGAGATGCATTCCCCCGTAATGGACATTATAACGTTCCGCTACCTAATCAGTTTGGTAGTGTCCAAAAAACTGAATATGCAGCTTATGAACATGGTAACTGCCTATCTCTATAGGGATCTAGATACGGAAATATACATGAAAGTTCCAGAATGACTTTCATTGATTGGTTCAAATAGTTTTAGACCATAGAACACTCTCTCTATTAGATTGAGGAGATCACTCTACAGATTGAAACAATCCGGGCGGATGTGGTATAACCGTTTAAGTGAATATTTGACAAGTCAAGGTTATGTGAACAACGAATTATGCATATACGTGTTCATAAAGAAGTCACATTCCGAATTTGCAATCGTTGCAATTCATGTCGACGACATGAACCTTATTGGAACTCTTGTAGAGCTTGAGGAAATTATCATGCACTTGAAATCAAAATTTGAGATGAAAGATATTGGGAAAACTCGATATTCCCTCGGCCTAAAAATCGAGCATTATTCAGATGGAATCCTAGTACATCAATTGAACTACACCCAAAAGGTGTTGTGATGTTTTAATGAGGATAAAGCGAAGCATTCGAGTACTCCTATGGTCGTTCGAACTCTAGATGCTAAAAGAGATCCCTTCAGTCCAAAGGAGGATGAAGAAGAGATTTTGGAGCCTGAAGTTCCATACCTAAGTGCATTGGGGCTTTATTGTAATTGGCTCAATGCACTAGACCCAACATCTTCTTCGCTGTTAATCTTTTGGCTAGATATAGCAATGCGCCCATACGCAGACACTGGAATGGTGTTAAGGACATTTTCTGCTACCTCAAGTATACGACAGATTTGGGCTTGTTCTATACCTATGAATCTTCGAGAGTTACCACTCCCCTCGATTCATGAATTGATTCCCGCCTTGTTGGTTACACAGATGTTGGATATCTCTCTGATCCATATAGGGCACGTTCTCAAACGGGCAATGTCTTTACCGTTGAAGACACCGCTATATCTTGGAGGTCTACCAAGCGAACACTAGTTGCAACTTCTTCAAACCATGTTGAGATTGTTGCCCTGCATGAAGCATCGCATAAGTGTTTTTGGTTGAGAGCAGTTATGGAACATATTTGAAGCACTAGTGGTCTTACTTCTATCGTTGACCTTCCTACGACGATCTTTGAAGACAATGTAGCATGTATCGAGCAGTTAAAGAAAGGATACATCAAGGGAGACAACACCAAGCACATAGCTCCGAAGTTCTTTTATTCTCATCAGTAACAACAACATCAGAACATTGAAGTCAAGCACATTCGTTCCCAGGACAACCTAGTCGATCTCTTTACCAAGTCATTACCCAAGTCTACTTTTCAGAAGTTGATCCAAGGAATCGGTATGCGTAAATTATCTTAATTGAATTGCTTGTGGTTCTTTTATTTGGAAGTTATGTCTAACTCAGGGGGAGTATCCTGGAGCATACTCACTTCATCTTAATGTACTTTTTTTCCTACGATTATAAGCATTTTTCCCATTGGGTTTTTGTTACCTAACGAGGTTTTGATGAGTTACACATCCCAAGGGTGACGAAGCCATTTTAAACACGCATATAACTAAAAGATGTAATTAGAACAGATTAAACCAAAGCATAATTGTGTTCAAAGCATAAAACTAAGCAATAATAATGTGAAAGAATTATTATAGAAGGGTATGAACCAAGGAATGAGACTCACACAGAAGAGGTTTGAAGATACCTAAGCCGAAGTGCCTTGACGCCAGGATCATGTGCCTCAATCCTAACTCCTGAGGGGGCGCAAAACCAAAAAGGTGAGTGGACCAAAGTTTATAATAATATACTAATAATAGGAAAACATTTTTATTTCTGACCATAATAACCCCTTATTTTGAAAATACATATATAATACTACATATAGGTTTTATGAAAAACCCTACCATGCCATGCAAAACATTCGTAAAACATGTATGTGTAAAACCATGCTCATTAATGCTGAAAATGCCGCCCGAAGGCAAATCCGTAAATCTCATCAATGAAGTACTCAACTAGGGGTATCATAGTCGCCCGAAGACAGTATTTGTCCATCACTCGAAGGTGAAGCTAAATAACCTGTCCATTACCGGAAGGTGAAGCTGTACAAAATAGCATACATCCACACCGACATTAGCCGTGGCTAGTAAAGCTATCCGACACTGCTTTCCGCAGTGAAGCTAAGGGTATATCATATATCATATCTCATTTCTCCTCATCAATTGTGTCCTATGGCCATAGACATCCATGGTATGCAGATGTGCCGTATGATAACCCAATAGATAAGTACCAAAAACTTGTCTCAAAAACTCATATTAAATCTCGGAGTTCAAATGCTTAAAGCATCATCTCATAAAATCATATAACTTTCTAGCTTTAACCATCTTTATAACCATAATAAATCCATAGAAATCCATAATTGCAAATTTGATATTTCATAACCTTTAATAAAACATGATTTTGACAAATCAAACTATTTTGTAAACCATGATTATAAAAGTTCATAATTTATAATATAAAACATATTAAAATCATAGAATATGCAATGCATGCTAGGCTAATATTTTATAAAACACAATAGTTAAGAAAGGGTCCACTGACAGATATTTTATTGCCCAAGAGCTACTCAAGCTAGAGAGGATGACGTCGCTTCCCGCCAACGCGCCTAAACACAATTAGGGACCATTTAGTAAAACTATACTAAAACATTAGAATTTGTGAAAATGAATGACAAATTCGAATCCGGCACGTCGAAAAACCTAAGGAAGGACCTCGGGTTTTCCCACATGCATCACGCCATTGGACAGTGGCGGCCAGCCCCGATGCATATGAAAATTCAACAACTCCAAAAATTCCCAAATTTTACAGAAATGAAGATCTCAATGAGAGGAACAACTTTCATACCTAGGTCGAAGTCCAATTAAGCCAGGATACGCCTCAAATCACCCTAGAACCGCTGGAAACCCTAGAATTAGGTGTTCTTGATTCGACTCCAAACAAGCTCCAACACCATAACCAATGCATGGGCTTTGTTCCTGAGGTTGAGGGGAATCCATTGGTGGTGGTGTTCAATGGAGTTGGCTTCAGAAAAGAATGGATCACTACCATGGAACCACCATACCCATCGGTGCGATTCTTCTTGAAATCGGGTCCAATTTCTTCCATTTTGGGGTGGGATTAGTAGAGGGGAGGGCGTGGAGTGGTTTCTAGGTGATTTTTTGACGTGGTTTGCTAAAGAAATCGACGGAAAACCATCAGAAAATTCTAAAGGAACAGGGTCGGGTCATGCGGGTCAAGAGGAACCTGACTGGTTCCCCTCCTTCTCTTCTCCCTCATTTCCCTCCTTGATCTCTTTTCTCATTGATCACTCCTCACCTCCGCCTTTTTATGATTGGTCCAGTTCCTCCTTTTCTCTCCTTTCTTTTCTATCTCAGCCACACACGTGGCATCAACTAATTGCTTCAACAAAATCTGAAGCCTTCCAGATTTATGGTCAAATGACCCTTTTGCCCTCATCTTCGTTTGTTAATAACTTCAAATTGATTCCTCTTGTATCCACGCGTTTGTAGTGATGAGGACTACAAGGATACGCCAAGAAAACGGATCTTACGTGACATGACAAGGCAGTCCACAAAAGTCAACGTATTTGCCTCGAAGGGCATATTTGTAATTCCACATTCCAAAATTATAAAAACCGTATTTTTTGGGGACAGATCGTTACAATAAGGCACCTCCTGGGATGATCATACTCTATTGAGTTCACAACTTTTGTCCTGTTTGACGTTTGTTTAGACATTGCATACTTCTCACTTTTCTCCTTAGTCTATAGGTTTTTCTCCCACCTTGGGTTTTACCATAACAAGATTTTGTGAGTTTTACTACCAGTGCATACTTTCTTTAAATTTGAGACTCACATTAGCCCGCTGTGCTGCCGACTTCATCAACTGTTCTACCTTATCTACTGAAGATTTGATGCGATGTTTTGTTTGAGTATTTACACACTCCAGGGGGAGTGTTACAGTCATATTTAGAATAGGAATGTGATTGTGTAAATCCTAGTGTATCTAAGGATATCTTTTATATTCCTTTTAGTAGTCTAATTCCTATGAGAGTTGTAATCCTAAAAGGGTAAGGATTTAACCTATCCTACTACTATAAATAAAGGCACAATGGGGTGATACACACATACCTCACAATTAAATCTCTCTCTCACTGCCGCAGCCTCCTCTCTCTATTCTCCTAGAATAGCTCAGTTAAATAGGCCTACAACACACTCATAAAAATTTTGAGAGCTTTAATGAAAATGGCTTCCCTAAACTCTTTCTTAACAAAATAACCTAATTGTTATGACTTATTTTATCTGAGAGAGATGGAGAATAGGCTTGAGGAATTCTGTGTGTTATTCCCCATGCATAACTACATATTAATAAAACCCTCTTTGTCAACCAAAAGAGCGTGAAAAGTCATTTTTGTCTAATATCACACACAAAAAAAAAAAAAAGCTAAGGACAGTAATGTAATTTCACAAAACAAAATTTTGCTATTTTTTTTTAAACATCACCTACAGGTAATTTTATCATCTCACATTTACAAAAAAAAATAAAAAAATAAAAAAACAAACATCTCTCCCTCCCTCCCCACTCCCACGTTCTCTCTGACTCTCTTTCTCTCTCTTTCAATTTTAAAATAAAAGTAAAAAATTTCACATACTTTGTATGTGGGCATATACTAGTTTATAGTAAACCTAGGAGGATTTCTTGCCTTGCAAGTAATACAATTCTAAAGGGAAATGGTCTTCTAATATCCTAAGTACAATCTACTAATGATTTACACAATCACACATGTGCTAGAAGTATATTCACAACACTTTCCTTGAGTGTGTAAATACTTAAATGGATAGTGTATCAGGTCTTAAGGCAAATGTAGAAACAGTTGATGAAGTCATCTTGTCTAGTCGACACAAGTAGCCAACGCGAGTTTCAAAACAAACGGAAGAATACATAGGTAGTAAAATTCACAAAACCTCGCTATGGTAAAATCCAAGATAGAATAAAAACTCATAGCCTAAGGAGAAACGTGAGAAGTTGCATTAAGTCAAAACTATACGTCTTCGGTACGCAAGTAGAATGGTCATAAGAGTATGACCAACCTAGAATGAATGTCTCATTAAAACCTAGTAAGGTAGAGACATAATCGTAGGAAAAAAGTACATTAAGGTCAAGTGAGTATACTTCAGGATACTCCCCTTGACTTAGACAAAACTTCCAAATGAGAACTACAAGCATTGCTAATGAGATAGTTATGCGTACCAATTCCTTGAACAAGCTTATGGAAGGTAAACTTTGGTAGGGACGTCGTGTAGAGGTCGACAAGGTTCTTCAGATTGCTTGACTTCAATCTTTTGATGCTTTGCTGATGTGATCTAAATGCAATATGTCAATGCATTGACTTCGTTGCTGTATTATGTGTTGCTCAGGTACATGCAGCATAATTTTCATGAATCGTCGTCGGAACTCAACGATAGAAGAAAACAGCATGTACTTTGAAAATGCTCAACAAGAGCTTTTCTGCTTTATATGTTCATTTCTCTATTTAATTTCTTTATGGTCTCATAAATATACCGATTAACTTAGTCAAATAGACTAATTTGAGCAATGGAGAATACTGACTAAATGTATCAAGTTAGGATTCCGTCGGTAGAAGTGGGTGATGTATTGGCCCCTTCACTCAGTGGACCTTCATCTCTTTGGCAAAGGCTAAGAAAATATCCTCAGAGGTCCTTTGCATATCATGATATAACATGGCCCTATGAAACATTATTCATGACCAATTGGTAATGAGAACCCAAAATCTTTGAAGTTTCTTCCCTTTCGAAACATAAACTAATGCATCTTAAAAACTGAAATTTCATCCAGTGAATTATATCTAAGCAATATCACAGTCAATGAGAAACTACAAAGATAGTAAGAAACGGCAAATCTCTACCATAAGATAAACAAAAAGGAATCGTGATGAGCCGCTGTTCAAAACGCTTTTAGGTTGCAACATCCTGTACAGCTACAACCGAGGTAACCGGGGAAGCCATTAGTAACCAATTCCAATAGTTACAGACACATGCAGAAATATTTATACATCTCTCTTCTTTCACTGCTCGTTTGTTGTTTGTTAAAGGTACATCTACAGGCCTAGCGTACATCTGACTTCATTTCAGTTGAGGACTCAGGGTGTGCACGGGACTTCTCAATTAACAACTCGATTCTCTGTTAGGAAGATGAGTAGTTTCAGAAAATAAATAATTGAACACCTATAATTAAATAATTTGAAGTTTGCAAATCATTAATCAAGCAGCTATCAAGATGAAATCACGTTATTTTTGTCCGATCCACAGAGAAAAATAAAATAAAGGCACGGAGAAGATACCTTCACAGATTTATTGACTTCGTCAAGTTTATTAAGTAGCAAATCCCCAGGTACTACGCCTCTGCGTTCTATTGACGCATAGCGTGGTGATGCTGACATCTGCATAATATGGGAAAAAACATGTTTAATCAATACACCATCGATCCACTTTACAAAACTGGACAGGGATTGTGAATTGAGTGCGTTGTCAATAAAATTAGAACTGAAACAAGTTTGATAAAGACGGAAAAAAAGTTCTTATTGCAGCAGTTTCATCAACGTATACCTTTAAGCTTTTAGATGGCGATCTCAAAACAAGAGGTCCCTCAGTCAATGATCCAGTACGAGCCACGCTTTCCCCTTCAGTAGTGGTGGCAGTAGGCTTCCAACTTACAGCACTTTCTCGTATGGCCTTTGAAGCTTCTGTTATGATTACCTACTAGTCATACAACAACAAACACCCAATTTATACTTTTAACATCACAAGTTTTTTCAACGGTTGTAAGACTAAACAATAGTACGCCACCAAAACACATATAAAAAAGAATCTGATTAATGTTGCTGATTCAAATTAGAACACAACTAAAAGGCAGTTTTAGTCACCTTCCTCAAACCACTAGGGTTAGAAACCCCTTGAACCTGTAGTTCATCTACAGCTGCGGCTTTTCCACATGCTATACTTTCAATTCTAAAGGTATGAATTCCATACCTTGACTGCAAGCAACCTATGCATAATGCAACAGAAGATACCATTAGTCTTTAAACTTTCACTTGTTCTGGCTACGTCAGTGTAGTTTTGCTAACCCAAAAGAATATTGATATCAAATTTATAATCAACGTGCTAATGTGAAGATGTATGATGCAAAGTTCCAAACCAATGTGCAACTTTCCATCCATTACAGTTCACATTATCAAACTTTTATACAGTGTTAGGCACTGAGAGACCTTGTGCTCTCTGGCATTCTACTTCTAGCTGTGGTAACTTCATTTATTTCTGCATTAAATATCCATTATGCGCTTAATAAACCTGGTTTTGCATGCCAAATCCTTATCCGCCATCTTTTTACACGACTACGTGCTCCCTGCATCTATCTTGTTCGACAATGCAGCATTGGAAATATAATAGTTTCACACTATAACATATATGCATGAATTCAAATTGCAAACTAACATCAACAATTACAAAGATTAATCATGTAATACATGCAGGCATATGAATCAATGGAAGTAGGTTATAGAGCACAGTAAGGCCAGTATCAGTACCTTGTTCTATAATGATGTCAATCACCAGGGAAAGGGGTACATGCTTCTCAATTGTAGTGATGCCCCAGAAGGGTATGAAAGATGGCCTCGAAACCTTTGTGGAAAAAGGACGAGAAAGAGAAGAAGTATTACCTCAATGCATTGTTTTTCTTTTGTGTGAGCAACGATGCAAAAATAGAATAATTCTATTTAGTTTAAAGACAATCAGAAACATGGGAAGAATTCAAGTAAGGTATGCACCTTGTAAACTATTTCACTTGGCGTAACATATAGTTTTCGTGAGGAAACATCCTTCTGAAGAACATATCTCTTAAAAGGCAGATATAAAAGCATAATGATGCCAACTCCCCAAGCTAAAACCAGCAACAGCGATATAGAAAGCCATATAACAGTGTCATACTTAACGATATTCTTTGCAAGCTCTTCGAAGGAGGCCGTGTGAAGAATTTGCTCAGAAGAGTCTGCAGTGTCAACATCATCTAACTCGGATGATTCAGCATAAGGAAGTAACCGATCCTTGGATGACCGAGGCTCAGATATACCATCTGCATGACCCATCAACATCTCTTCCAACTCAAAACTAGCAATCAGAAACATACAGTATCATTATTAGCACTAAAATTCCAAAGGATGTCAACTTTTTCATTTGGATGCAATGTTTCTTTCTTAACACCATAATTGCTGAAAGCCCAAAAAGGTTTATGAGAATCTGAACTGACAAATGACGACAAATTGGGACAAATGATGAGATAAAAGGGTTGCAAACTTGCAATGCAGTATAAGACAATGAAACTATTTGCCTGAGGAAATTTCTTCTAACTCAAAGAAAAAGCATAATCAAGAAAGCACTTTTTAAAAAGTGCTTTCTTCAAATCCCTAGCCAAATTAGTTTGAAATTATAACTTCCAGATCAAGCGTGCAGTTTTTTCAAGATTTCGTTTTAGACCAAGTAATTAGCTTCCACTACAAAGTAAATAGCTTGATTACAACACCTAATGATTAATCATCTAAGTAACTTAAGCTAAAGTATTAAACTTTGTGATGATTGAAACAACTTCAGAAGGAAAAGGGTACCATTTTCCGTCGATTTTCTGGGCAAACAAACAAGACGGAGAGTACAAAGCAGCTCCGGATAAACATTACCGAATCAAAAACCGAGACCAAGATAGAAAGGGAAATATAAATAAGTAAAATTGGGGGGAAGGGAAAACGAAAAAGAGATATTATTACCTGGAAAATTTTCGATTTTCAGAGGTCGGTCCTGTACTGAATCTGGGAATTTAGAGGATTTTATGTTGGATTTTTGGGGGGTGTTTTGGTAATTTAAGACGGAGTTTGGGTGCTCATCAAAGGATGAGCCAAAACAACCAGTCCGACCGCTCTGTTGCTTTTTGCGTAGGAAGTTTCTTCACAGCTTGGTCTCTTCAATTATCAACTTCAGCGTAGGAGCCCTCTCTCTCGAGTTATTCACTATCCACAATCCACCTAATGAATAGTAATTGATCTTAATAAACAGTAATTGTATTTTGTATCTCCACCGTTATACTTCAATAGCCCTGGCAATAGGCAATAAAATATTAGTATTTTTTTTATTTATAAAATAATTTTAATTGTAATTTCGGATAAGATTTTTAATCGTTCTCGTTGCGCCACATGTCATTGTCCGAAGTATTATTAAATAATACAAAATAATTTTAATTGTAATTTCGGATAAAATTTTTAATCGTTCTCGTTGCGCCACGTGTCATAAATTCCGAAAAGACAATTATTGGGGATGAATTTCTGATAAGATTTTTAATCATACTCGTTGCGCCACGTGTCATTATCCGAAAATACAATTATTGGTAATGGATTTTTGATAAGATTATTAACCAATCACGTCGCGCCACGTGTCATAATCTGTTTACAATCTTTTAGTGTAGATTTTCATTAGATTTTTAACAAATGACGGCATGCCACGTGTCATTATCCGAAAATACAATTATTGGTGATGGATTAATGATAAAATTATTAACCAATCACGTCACGCCATGTGTCATAATCTATTTACAATCTTTGAGGATAGATTTCCATCAGATTTTTAACAAATGACGGCATGCCACGTGGTATTATCTACAACCTAATCCTTTCTGAATCCTCCATATAATCCACCATCCATCCTCACAAATCTCACACCAATTTTCTCAAGATCTCTATTATTATTCATAGTTTCCGCTTCCTTCTTAACATAAATCTCTATCATTATTCATAGTTTTTGCTTCTTTCTTACAATGTCTTCTTCTTCCTCAAGGATGATGTGGGAACTCGATCAAGAAGAGGAAGAATTGTTTAACCAATCAAAAGAAATGTTCAATTTCCAGGTGGCAAAAAATGAGAGGGAAGAGGATGAGGAGCGTAGAAAGAGAGATGACGAAGCAAGAATGCGCAGAGCCTCACATTCCCGTCGAGTCATCCAAGCTGTGGCTCAGATCTGCAGGCCCAGCCATTCCGGAAGCCTTGATAGAAGTAGGCAACGACGAGGTACGGAACTCTTGGACAATTATTTTGTCCGTAATAGTGCATTCCCTGATACGTACTTTAGACGTCGTTTTAGAATGGAACGACATTTGTTCAACAAAATCATGATTACAGTTTGCAACCATGATTCTTACTTTGTGCAAAAGAATGATGCTTTTGGTGTTATGGGTCTCCTTCCTCAGCAAAAAATTATTGCTGCCTTACGGATGCTTGCATATGGAGCATCTACAGACCAAGTGGATGAGATAGCGAGGATGGGGAAATCAACCATTTTTGAGTCCTTGATGAGGTTTTGCAGAGCAATCGAATCTATCTACACCGCAGAGTACCTCTGGAAACCTACAAACATGGACTTGCAAAGGCCTCTAAAGAAGACCGAGATGCGTGGTTTTCCTAGGATGATTGGAAGCATTGATTGTATGCACTGGATGTGGAAAAACTGTTCAAGTGCATGGCAAGGTGCTTATGGGGACAGAAAATGAGCAAAAAGTATCATTTTGAAGGCGGTGGCATCTTTTGATACATGGATTTGGCACGCCTTTTTCGGGGTTCCGGGAGCTCAAAATGACCTCAACGTCCTTGCCCAATCCCCAATGTTCAACAATGTCCCACAAGGAAAGGCACCAAAAGTCACATATGAGGTCAATGAACGTATGTACGACAGGCCATACTACCTAGCTGACAACATTTACCCAAGGTGGTCAACATTTGTCAAAACAGTGCCACGTCCGCGAAGTGCAAAGGAAAAACACTTTGCAAGCTGTCAAGAGGGGTGCAGGAAGGATGTGGAGTGTTGTTTTGGTATCCTCCAAGCTTGTTGGGCAATCGTCAAGGGTGCTACCAGATTTGATGTAGAGTCGCTTCGATCCATCATGATGACATGCATCATTCTTCACAACATGATTGTGGAAGATGAGTGCGATTATGAAGCTATTAATAAATATGGGCCAGACACAATGAACAATTCAAGAACACGTATATATTGTGCTCACGATGCCACCGATGAGCCCGTGCAACATAAGCCATTACAAAGGGATGGACGTTACAATGAAAGGGTCATTCAACGATATACTACATTTCAAATGCTAGACATGCACAATGCGGGCAAAATGACTTGATAAAGCACTAGTGGGCATTGAAACAAGCTGAAGATAATTAAGTTCATTTAGTGTGTTTTTTTATTATTTGGTATGTTTATGTAATTTTATTTGGTGTGTTTTATTATTTGGTATGTTTATGGAATTTTTTTAGTTCAGCTTTAGTGAGTTTTTTATTGTTCGGTATGCTTATGTAATTTTATTTGGTGTGTTTTTGTCATTTGAATAAATATTCTCTTAGTATAAATAACTTACCAAATTCATTTGAATAAATATTCAATAAATTGTAAACAACATAAAGTACTATATTCAATAAATAATAAATTACAACCCAAAGTGATTGGAAAATTATGGGTTCCGATTACAAAAACTACTTTATTCATCATCACTTAACCAATTGCGGTGCTAGGATAATCTTTTGTTATGGTGCTAGGACCATTTTGGCTTGCTCTCGCTTCTTTTGCACGCCTCCTTCGCACCACGTCCGCTTTCTCTGACTTCCAAAAAAATGTAGAATTTAGAGACTTCCTTTCTAAAGGCGTGTTCATAATCTCACGATCTCATTGAGCCCGTCTTTTTTCTCTAACATGTTCCCTTTCTTGCCTAAATAGCTTTTTTTCTTTCTCTTAGCCTGAAATTCTCTCTCAATAGCTTCAGCTTTTGCGTCCTCTCTAGCCTTATCAGCCTCATATTTCGCCATTTCCCTCGCCAAAGTCAATTCACCTTGGCGAGCAAGTTCTTCCATGAACTTTGCATAATCATTCTTGGAAGCACTCCCTTTTCTCTTTGAAGCCTTCTTACCTTGATGCCTAATTGGATAACGGGTCGAACCCGACGCTTGTTCAGGGAGGGGCGTTTCGGGCACTTCTTCTGCATCATCTTTATGAACATGCGAGCCATGATCGGATATAGGGTGTAGAGGAGTGTTGTTCATGAAAACTTATGGACCGACAGGCACAACTCTAAATTTAGGACAATGTTTGACAATATTCCAACATTCCCACCGGTTGAATGATTTATTTTTGCTTTTGGTTTTGGCACCATACCAAGCTTGTGCTTGAAGTTCCTACACAATGCGGGAGAAGAAATAATTATAATGAAAATAGGTAACAAATAAATAATACAAACAAATAATTATAATGTAAGTAGGTAACAAATAAATAATACAAACAAATAATTATAATGTAAATTTGGGTTTAGTACAAACAAATAAATAATATATTGTTACCTGATCCGAGTAATTTTCCCCACTTCGAATATTAGTACTAGCTTATGCAAAGGCGTCTCTCCACATACTAGACGATTGGCTAAGTAATTTCCAACGACTAGACATCGATTCTTTGATTCTTTTCCGATCAATTTTCTCAAGATAATTGGTATGAATAAGACTCCACATTTCTCGCAACTGCATCTCATTACCTGTAAGCTAACTATGAGTGACTTCAACCCAGCTAATACACAACGCAACATCTTCAAGAAGCGACCAATTCGTACCTGCATCAGTAGTCATTTTGTTGAAAAAAAATGGTTCGAAACTTTGAGAGAAAGAAAGGAATTTGATTGAAAGTAGTTGAGAAAATATGAAATTGTAATGTAAGGTAGATGATAATGAGAAGGTATTTAATTCAGATTTTTTTTTCGAACTTTTTACAATTTTTTTTTATTTTTATTCAACTAATTAATTTCTGCTGTTGGATATAAAAAAATTTGAATTCAACACTCCAGATTGTGCCACATGTTACAACGTTAACTTTTCTTAATTTTAAAACTATTTTTTCTTTTATTTTTTATTTATAAAGCAAATTAATATCAACCGTCGATCTCAGATCGAACGGTTGATATTAAATAAATTTTTTATTTTTTTTACTGTTGAGATCGAACAGTCCAAGTTAAAAAGTCGTTGAGATCGAACGGACCATAAGAAGCCACGTGGCTTCCAACGGCAACATTTCAGTGCTGAAAAGTGGTTGACTTTTCTGAAATTATGTCGGGCGACGTGCCCCCATGCCCGAGTGGGTGCACGTGCCTGACAGAAAAAAAAAAAAAAAAAAAAAAAAAAAAAAAAAAAAAAAGGGCCTGACACCAGGCTGACGTTAGCACTGCCGTCACATCCACTCAGGCTTTCGGGCTGGCAATTCTTCACAGGCCTTGAGCTCGAGCCTCCACCTCCACTCGGGCTCCTTCACGCTGGAGCGCATCCACAGGGCCTCGGGCCCTTTTCTCCAGCTTGTCCCCCAAGCAATCCACCACGGTGGAGTTGCTCTTAAGGGGGGGATTTGATTTTTGCCTACGCCAAATTTAAACCATATTATTATTAGTATATTGTGAGGCTTAGCTCACTTTCCCAATCCATTATTATAGATAATACCATTTGCTCAAATAATAATAATAATAATAATAATAATAATCATAACAAAGTTATCAATCACTACACAATTAAAAAAAGATTCTCGGCTATGGGAATCGATGTAATGTGCACTGCCCAAAGAGATTTTGTAGTATACTTGAAACGTAAGTTCTACATCATGCGTCATAAGACAAGTTTTTACATCATATGTCATAAACAAACTTTATATTAATAATTATGATACATAGTGTATCGGTTTGTGTTAAAGTACATAAAATGATTTCTCCACCGTTTAAACAAAAAACTTATCATGTAATAGTTTCTCTTAAATTGATACCTCATGCTTACAACAACTACACAAGCATTTTGCCCAAATTTTACAAATTCTTCTATAGTAAAACCCAGTTAATAAGAACTGTTCACTAACAGTTAAATGTTCTTATCCATGTCTCGTTCCTTTTTCAGCTTGGAATAGTTAAATTATTAACTACCCATGTTTTCCATGTGTTGATCATCGTGGATGGCTCTACTCCGAGTACAGACTCCCCAGTTAATCACTACAATCCTTATCCTATGAAATAAGTTATAACTGAATTCTAATTGAGAATGATAAAAAAATTACAACCTTTTTTTTTTAGGAAATGATAGTACATTCATTGAGAAAAACCATTACAAAGAGCCATTCAAGGCAACAAGATTTCCTCAACAAGTAAATCTACAACTAAATTTGGAGGAGAATCGTACCAATCACAAACTTGACTCAAGGATAAACCCAAACTGGGCGAGTCTATGGGCAACACCATTAGCTTGGCAGAGAGTATGGGTAATAGTAACCTCAGTGATTGTAGAGAGTAACGCCTTGATATCCTCTACTATTAGCTAGATATTAGATAAATTACTATAGTGATCTCTTGACACATCCACAATTTGAAGCAAATCGCTCTCACATTGGTGTTTTGAAAGCCCCTGTTTACTACCCAAACCAAGCCCTCTCTGACAACCATGGCTTCAACTTGAAGAGGAAAGGAAATGTCCTCAAAGCTACCACATCTTGCTGCCACGAAAATTCTAGCATCTCCCTGAGAATAATTCCAAATCTTGCCAATTTTTTCTCCCTATTCCACGATCCATCAACATTCATCTTAAGTTTTCCACAAGGCAATGCTGTCCATTTGGGAATCCCATGATGTTGAGTTCTGGTTCACGATAGTGCATTAGCCTTAGTGTTTACATACTTCTGCCACCAGAATAATGCTCTAGCAACACAAATATTAGGTAGATCATGTTTATCCTCCCATAGCTGTTTATTCCTAACACCCCATAATGCCCAACAAATCATTAGGAAAGAATAAAAAATGTATGCAGGGACCAAATCAGCAATCTCTCTTATCCACATTAAGAAAGAACGTGGGCAAGCCTCCCTCAAAAGAATACCTAAGTGTGATGCAAGCCATGAACACTTAGCATATAGACGTTCATTCAATAAGGGTATAACCATTTCATCATAAGAGGTACACATCACAAAACATTTATCAGTGTCAATATGACGCCTAGCTAGATTAGCTCTAGGTAGGCACAAAGTTGTTACACAGTCTCCAAACGCACACTTTTACTTTTGGTGGAACATTCGCATCCCATACTCGGTGCCATAGTTTGAAATACGAATTAGCATGAGAAGAAGACGATGCCCTATTATTTGATGGTTGAATCCGTTCATTAGCCACATGATAAGCGCTGCAAACCGTTAACTCCTTTTTTTTCATGATGCCCTATCAAGTAATCTGGAATGGACCCAAGACTTAGTGGAATAGATCAGATTTGGTTAATCTCTTCATTAGTAAAGAGTGTCCTTAGCAAATCACAGTTTCATACCCAGTAGCAAGATTAATAAGTTCATTAACCATGCTCAAGTACATCTCACATGTTTAGATGAGAATGGGCAAAAGAGGGAAAGGATTAGAAGCCATGGATCTTCCTAAATCCTTATTAATCCCCCCTCTGCCACTGTGATCTAAGAGAGAGTATTTTCCTAGCAACGCATATACTCTTCCAACAATACGACGCTTTCAATTTTACGGGTGCATCCATGAATTATCCATTGGGAAAATACTTGGCTTTGAGAGTTCTTGCAACTAGCGAACAGGGCTCAGTGATTGGCCTCCACCCTTGCTTAGCTAACATACCCAAGTTAAAAGCATATAAATTTTGAAACCCAATTCCACCCTCACATTAAGGTTAGGCAGAGCTTGTCTTAAGAGCACCCATGCACCTTTCCTTTGCTATCATTTCTACCCCACCAAAACATGAGAACTAATATGTTAATATCATCACAGAAATAACTTGGAAGCAAGAAACAACTCATGGTATAAGTTTGAATCGATTGTGCAACAGCCTTTACCAAGACCTGTTAGCTTGCTACACTAAGTGTGGAGCTTAAAATAATCCCAAAAATTCTAGAGCTGACACGTGGACTTTTGCTCAAGAAAGACAAGATTGCCCTCAATAAATGGGTAGGCTTCTCAGATACTCTCACACACAACTTATACCCCTGAAAGTCCCAAAACTAAATATGATTGCCTATAACTCACCTGCCCTTGGAAAGGAAAAGTCAAAGCATTAAAGATAAGGATTAATTACCCAAATCCTATCTTTAATACATTCCCAATTGAAGATTGACTCCAATCAAGTAAGTAATCCCAATTTAAATAAATTAGGGATAATTACACCATTATCTAAAGATATTATTTCCAATTTAATATCTTGAGAATATTTTGAGAATCTTTCTCCACAACCACCTTGGCTAATAGGATGCCGCCATGTGTAGGGTAAAACCCTAACACTATGGTCCACCCTACCCCTATAAATACCCCATAATCTACCAAATTTTCATAGCTTTTGCTACCCCAAAAAAGGCCATAAACACTTTACTTTTTCAAAGAAACTGTCCATTGGCCTAACCCCTCCTCCTCACCTCGTGGACGCATGAGACTTAGGTTTTTTTATCAAAGGTGTTGATTATTTTCCAGGTGCATTTTTGTCAAGACTGAAGACGGCGGGAATTTGCATTGATAAATTAGTGCTTTCATTGAGAGCTGATTCAAATACTTGAAGAAGCCTCTTGCATTTGTTTCTAGAATTTTTTGTTACGTTGAATTTCTCACACGTTGTATCAATTACTTTTTTCTAGAAAAGTTTCTTGATCAATCCCTGGAGAATGGATACAATGGTAGGAAATTCAGAAACTATGAAGAATGGAACCTCGTACGTACAAGGATTTGGACCGAAAAGTGGAGACGAGGACATTGCCCCACGATGGCGATCCTCAAGGCTTAATGCAACAACAGTAGGAGCCCTACCACCGCGGAGCCGCACCACCACCATTGCCGTGACCCAGCAATCGCGGCAAGGCCACCATGTCATGGCCTAAGCTCCACCAACGTTGCAGCTCACGGACCAAAACTCTAGGCAGTAAGCCCAGGTCCACTCACTAGCCTATGGGCAAGAGGCCCAAGTCCTTAGGTAAGTAGCCCAAGCCTAGCCAGCTGCCAGCCGAGCCTAGCCACTTACTAACCAAGCTCAAGCCTGTGAAGAGCAAGGCGCAGCCCAACGCGCAGCGTAAACCCAAGGCCAGCCGCCACATGTGCTAACCCAATGTGCCCTTGCGCACATGTCGACTATCCAATCGTGTTGCCCTGCCTCGCGACCCGCTATGCCAACCCGGCCCATGGCCCAATCTATTCTAAGGCCACCTTTAGCAATCCAGATTTCGACCACTGGTCCCGCGATCAATTCGGGGTTATTTTCACCCCACTTTTATGCAGGAATACCCACTTTGGGCTCAAATTTTGTACTTGCAGTCCACTATACTTCCACCACACATGGAGATGCCCATTTCCCAGACTCTTCCAATCCAAATGTCGAGCACCACCTGCCTCAGCAGGTGGCTAATTTGATAAGTGCCCTCATGCAGCAAACCACCTTGGTGAACCAGCTTCTCGAGCGTATTGACATGCAGCGCGCCCTAGACGAGGTGTCCCGAAGCAAGACAAAGGCAGAAAAACGTGACTCATTCCAGCAACGTCCTGGCAAAGAGCCACTCAGCTCGCCACGAACCGTGCATTCGGGTAGTTTGCACTCTTATTTGGGCCCTTGGGAAAACGTCTTCTCCGGCCTAGATGCCCAAATAAGCATTCATTCCTGACTCAACTCATGTGTTAGTATGCATTCGAGGTTGGGTCCACACTCTGACGAGCACTCAGGACATTCTAGGAGAAACACCCACACGAGGCTAGGCCCACAATGCGATCCTTATACGAGGCAGCAGAGTAGGTAGCCGTATGACGTCCAAAGGAGAGCACGAGAGTGGTCCAGCTTAAGTTCCACTGAAAGCTTCAACCAAGAGCAACAACAAGCAGCACAGAACGAGCCACGTGCACCGCAATCATGGCATAGACGAGCAAGACATGCCGAAAAGCAACTTAGACCAGCAGGTCAGCAATAGGGAAAGCCAGAGGCTTTGCTGCCCCACCAAGCATAAATCCAGGATCAAGTACAAAGGCTCGTGGTAGAGCAGTTGTGTGGATTCTAGCACATTGATACCACCAACGATGCCCTATGTAGAGACATGGCCAACCTGAGCAGGTCACCGTTCATAGATGAGATCGAGCAGATGGAGCCCCCGCAGAAGTTTAGCCCGCCACACTTTACTTTGTTCAAAGAAGATGAAGATATGAACATGCACTTGATGCACTAACAAAGTCCCATGACCCTCTACGCCAACGATAACACTCTCATGTGCAAGAGCTTTGCCACGACGCTCCAAGGAGAAGCGCAAGACTGGTTCCACACCCTGCTGCCACGCTTATTCCAGGACTTTAGCAAACTTTCCTTGGTTTTTGCTAAGGAATATTCATCCTACCACTCGATCAAAAAAAGTCTGACCACTTCTTCAAAAAAAAGTCCATACCCTGCTGACACGCTTCACACATACGTCAAGAGGTTCAAGGTGGAAAAGGTGAAGATTGTCAGATGCGATGACAGCATTGCATGCTTGGCCTTCCGAAAAAGGCTCCCAACAGATCACCTACTTTTTGGAAAATTAATCATGGCGGGGAGTTGACTCTGGCTTTAGGGTTTAAGGTTTAGGGAATAATTTATAGTGTAAAATCAACTCATCAAATACCCCCAAACTTAGCTTTTTACTTGTCCTCAAGGAAAACAAAACTAAAAATAAAAAATAAAAACTAGCAAACTAAACTTCTTAACAAAAATTAACATAAACAAATTTTCACCTTCAAGTCGCAATCCATAGAAAATGCTAAAAATTAAAACATCTTTCCAAGAGTTCCAACTAATCACAAAACAGAGTCCAAGCTATTTATAACCACGTAGAAAAGAATTCATGAACTTCCTTTGGTGTAAAGTGAACCCACATGATTAAGAAGACTCGAATAAAACCCTTACCTTTCATCCCTTTTATTCATTCTTCACATATATATAATTTTTTTTCCCTTTTCAATTTTTTTTTCTTAATTTTTTTTTTCAGTAATAGTGGTGGTCGTGCAATGTCAGTTCCCTTAAGCATTCGATCCAACCCATGTAGCGAGCCTTAGGTCAATGACTCCCCAACCACTAGGGCTTTAGGGTACTAGCTGGAGAACACCCCTAAGGACTTAGAAACTCAAGCTGGAAAGGCTACGAAACCAACTAAGCACCCTACCCTATACCAAAAGTCTACCATTTGAAGCGAGAATCATTGTTGATCAGGCAGGACTGGCTCGGTTATTAACCAAAGTCTCGGGTGGAACAATTATTGTTTTCTTTATAATAATAAACAAATTTACTTTATTTAGAACAAAAATTAAAAATTACGTAGACAAAAAGTAAGTTTTCCAACCTCACTCCCCACAAACCATGATGGTGTGAATGTGCAATTTTCAAAGTATAACTCATGAATTAGTATCTAAGCAACAATAAATGGAAGAGACTCTGTTGTGCGATTAATCTTCACTATGTCCATTTGTTCTAACGTTTAAAATACACTATGAATATTAACTTAAAAAGAATGAAAATTTAACTGACACAAAAATTAAAAATCTAAAATTTCTTATTTCCCACCCCCAAACTTCAAGCACACATTGTCCTCAAGGTGTGAAAAAAAAAAATTAAACATGACAAAAATAACATAAAATTATAAAAAGAACTCAAATGACTAAGACTACCAAAGAAAACGAATAAAATCTAAAAATAAATAAACAAACAAAAAGAAAACAAGCAAATAAGAAATTACAAAATTGAAAAAAATATATATCTCTATCAATTAATGAAACTCTTTGTCAACCAAAAGAGGGTGAAAAGACTACTTAGTCTTCTATCACACAAAAAAAAATGATAGGCAATAATGTAATTTCAGATGTCCAAATTTTACTTTTTTTTTTTTTTGGAAACCTCACCTACAGATGATATTAAAATACCTCCAATATTAAAAAAAACAAAAAACCAAAAAAAAAAAAACAAAAACCTCTCACTCCCCCCACGTTCTCTCTCTCTCTCTCTCTCCCTCTTTCATTCTCATTTTCTTAAAAAATGTATTTATACACATAAAATGTGTAGACAATTGCTAGTATATAAAAAGAAAAGAAAACAAAAGCACCTGGATTCGAATTGGTGCCATGGAAGAGGCGCTGAAAAAAAATAAAAATAAAAAAATGGTGTTGTGGGCTGGAGTTAAACCCGAGACTGTTGGAAGTATGCCCACAAAGCCACTCATTTGATGTAATAGCTTTTTGGAATACTTATTGTGTTAAACTTTTATATGTTTAATAGAAGGGCAAAGCTTATTGTTAATCACTATTTATAGTATCTTGTGTTTAAGCAATAAGGATATCCAAGGAATGTATTTGATCTAAGAGACAAGTGATTTAAGTTAGTTAAATTAACGAGACCTTTCTCTTATGTTCATTCCTAAAACGTTCCTAGCCATAGGATTGCCAATTGGGCATTGACAATCCGCTAAGGTTAGTATGTGTTATGTCGACTCAAGCGTGAGTATGAACTAGTCTCAAGTCATTTGGTGTTGGACACTAAGGCAAACACATAGGTGCTCGAAAGAGTAATCGAGTACACTGAACTACGATCAAACAAGAGTTCGAACATACATGTCATGTAAGAACTCAATAGTTGCAATATGCAAAGTAGTCCTTTGACCTGAGGCATCATTGATGTCTAATGGTTAGGTCCTTGATCTTTGATTATGTCAACGGCATTCCATTGGAGTGTCCACGACATTGTTGGGGTCAAGCTATCTAGTCATGTAGGCATATGAATGTACAACAAGGGATCTCTAACCTTCCATGATGGAAGGAGAATACTCTAAGATATGATTCGAGAGTCTTTGGCCAAAGCATATGAATATGACTAAGGAAGATGTTCCAAATCTTATTCGATTGAATCATATAAAGAAGTATCACATTGGATAGTAGACATGAAACAAACTATCACTCAAACAATGTGATTAAGGGTATTGTATTAGAGAAGGACCGTATTGCATTGTAGTTGTAACTGGATAGGTTCTCCAACCACTTCTACTTAGCTTGGGTAACCATGACATGCTGCTAGGCGTCACCCATGGTTTGTGGAAGCCCTAAAGATTAGCAAACACTAATTTAAGGGAGAATTGAAATGTGGTTTCAATTCACAATCGATCGTTAAGAGTAACATCGCCCACTACCTCGCTAATTGGAACCTAATGGATCGTACACCGAGTAAAGATATAAGTGAAGAAATTATATGAAATGGATAAGCAATTAAATGGTTTAATTGAAGAATGGTCAAGATTAATTAAATAGTTAATTAATTATACGAAGCGTTCGTATTAGGCGTTTAAGTTAATTTTGGGCTTCGGGGCACAAAAACGTTTTGGCCCACAAGGCCCATTATGTTTAAGTTGTATGACAACTAAAACAAAATGGGCAATTAAGCCCAAAAACATTAAATGGCCGGCCATAACCTTAAGGGTAGTGAACTTGGCTTAATTGCAAGTTTGCCACTCCATTGTGAGGTGGTATAAATACATCTTTATAGCCATTTCACCCTAAGGGGTTTCTAATTGAATTTGGGTGAAACCTATTCTCTCATTACCTTAGGTGAGGAACATCTAGCAATGGAGTGGCAAACTTGCAATTAAGCCAAGTTCACTACCCTTAAGGTTATGGCCGGCCATTTAATGTTTTTGGGCTTAATTGCCCATTTTGTTTTAGTTGTCATACAACTTAAACATAATGGGCCTTGTGGGCCAAAACGTTTTTGTGCCCCGAAGCCCAAAATTAACTTAAACGCCTAATACGAACGTTTCGTATAATTAATTAACTATTTAATTAATCTTGACCATTCTTCAATTAAACCATTTAATTGCTTATCCATTTCATATAATTTCTTCACTTATATCTTTACTCGGTGTACGATCCATTAGGTTCCAATTAGCGAGGTAGTGGGCGATGTTACTCTTAACGATCGATTGTGAATTGAAACCACATTTCAATTCTCCCTTAAATTAGTGTTTGCTAATCTTTAGGGCTTCCACAAACCATGGGTGACGCCTAGCAGCATGTCATGGTTACCCAAGCTAAGTAGAAGTGGTTGGAGAACCTATCCAGTTACAACTACAATGCAATACGGTCCTTCTCTAATACAATACCCTTAATCACATTGTTTGAGTGATAGTTTGTTTCATGTCTACTATCCAATGTGATACTTCTTTATATGATTCAATCGAATAAGATTTGGAACATCTTCCTTAGTCATATTCATATGCTTTGGCCAAAGACTCTCGAATCATATCTTAGAGTATTCTCCTTCCATCATGGAAGGTTAGAGATCCCTTGTTGTACATTCATATGCCTACATGACTAGATAGCTTGACCCCAACAATGTCGTGGACACTCCAATGGAATGCCGTTGACATAATCAAAGATCAAGGACCTAACCATTAGACATCAATGATGCCTCAGGTCAAAGGACTACTTTGCATATTGCAACTATTGAGTTCTTACATGACATGTATGTTCGAACTCTTGTTTGATCGTAGTTCAGTGTACTCGATTACTCTTTCGAGCACCTATGTGTTTGCCTTAGTGTCCAACACCAAATGACTTGAGACTAGTTCATACTCACGCTTGAGTCGACATAACACATACTAACCTTAGCGGATTGTCAATGCCCAATTGGCAATCCTATGGCTAGGAACGTTTTAGGAATGAACATAAGAGAAAGGTCTCGTTAATTTAACTAACTTAAATCACTTGTCTCTTAGATCAAATACATTCCTTGGATTCCCTTATTGCTTAAACACAAGATACTATAAATAGTGATTAACAATAAGCTTTGCCCTTCTATTAAACATATAAAAGTTTAACACAATAAGTATTCCAAAAAGCTATTACATCAAATGAGTGGCTTTGTGGGCATACTTCCAACAATCTCCCACTTGCACTCAAAGCCATCCTCCCATGTATCTAATACCCATCTTTTCCATATGGCGGTCAAGTTGGATTTGAGACATTGGCTTCGTTAGTGGATCTGCTACGTTATTGGCTGAAGCAACTTTGAGGATGTTGACTTTCCCCTCGGCAGCATATCTTCTAATGATATTGAAGCGCCTATCAAAATGCTTGTTCTTTTGATGTGCCCTGGGTTCCTTGGCTTGAGCTATCGCCCCATTATTATCACAGTACAAAGTTACTGGTGACGTAATGGTTGGAACCACTCCAAGTTCAGTGATGAACTTCTGCATCCAGAACGCTTCTTTGCCGGCTTCAGCTGCAGCGACATATTCAGCCTCTGTCGTGGAATCAGCAATTACACTTTGTTTCTTGCTTTTCCAGCTGACAGCCCCACCATTCAGAGTGAATACATATCCGGAGTTGGAACTTCTATCATCGACGTCAGATTGGAAATCTGCGTCTGTATAACCTTCCACTCGCAACTCTGATGCTCCTCCATAAATGAGGAACATGTCCTTAGTTCTTCTTAAGTACTTAAGGACCGTCTTGACAGCTGCCCAGTGTTCTGATCCTGGGTTAGATTGATATCGACTAGTAATGCTCACAGCATATGCGATATCAGGCCTTGTGCATATCATGGCATACATGAGACTTCCTATGGCGGAAGCATAAGGAATAATATTCATTTGCCGTATCTCTTCAGGAGTTTTAGGTCCCATGGACTTAGAAAGGTGAATTCCATGTCTCACAGGAAGAAGACCTTTCTTAGATTGTTCCATCTGGAACCTACTTAGCACCTTATCAATGTACATAGATTGGGATAATCCAATTAATTTTCTGGATCTATCACGATAGAGCTTTATCCCAAGTACATAAGATGCATCTCCTAAATCTTTCATGTGGAAGGTTTTGGACAACCACACTTTTACAGAAGAAAGTACTGCAGTGTCATTTCCGAATAGTAATATGTCATCTACATATAACACTAGGAATACAACTGCTTCCCCAACGACTTTTTGATAAACACAATTGTCGTCTTCGTTTTGAGTAAAACCAAACGATTTGATTTCAGTATCAAAACGAATGTTCCAGCTCCTGGAGGCTTGCTTAAGTCCATAAATGGACCTCTGAAGCTTGCATACCTTAGTCTTTTCAGACTTGGACACAAAACCTTCGGGTTGAGCCATATAAAGCTCTTCCTCTAGGTAGCCGTTCAGAAAGGCTGTCTTCACGTCCATTTGCCAGATTTCATAATCATGGTACGCAGCTATAGCAAGCAAAATCCGAATGGACTTAATCATGGCTACAGGAGAGAAAGTTTCTTCATAGTCAATCCCTTCTCGTTGCCTGTAACCCTTGGCTACTAGTCTAGCCTTATAAGTCTCCACGTTCCCATCAACGCCTATCTTCCTCTTGAATACCCATTTATTTCCAACAGGTACTATACCTTCTGGAGGGTCTACAAGAATCCAGACTTGATTTTGATACATGGAATCCATCTCGGATTTCATGGCCTCATGCCATCTCTTTGAATCAATGTCGAACATTGCTTCATTGTAGTCTCTAGGGTCCTCCTTTGTGTCATTGTCACCTAGAAGGTGCAATTCCGCAAAGTCATTGTCTAAGCCATACCTCCTAGGTGGCTTATTGACCCGTTCAGATCTACGTGGAGCTAGGGGTTCAGGAACAGGGTTGTCAACATGTCGAGTGCTTGTTTGTGGTTCATCATTAATCTCATTAATTTCCATCATTTTACTTATAGTTCCTTTGAGAACAAATTGTTCCTCAAGAAACATAGCAGTTCTGGCGACAAAGACTTTCTGGTCGTCAGGATGGTAGAACTCATATCCCATAGTTTCTCTAGGATATCCCACAAAATAGCACCTTACTGATCTCGCTTCAAGCTTAGTAGCTTCAAGCTTTTTGACATATGCTTCACAACCCCAAATCTTAATGTGATTAAGACTTGGCTTTCTTCCATGCCATATCTCATAGGGCGTTTGTGAAACTGATTTGGAAGGTACTCTATTAAGCAAGTAAGCTGCTGTATATAGAGCGTATCCCCAGAATGTTACTGGTAGATCAGCGGAACTCATCATAGAACGAACCATGTTCATCAAGGTTCGATTTCTCCTTTCAGAAACTCCATTAAGTTGTGGAGTTCCCGGTGGAGTCCACTGTGATTTTATTCCACACTCTTTGAGATAATCTAGGAACTCATTACTCAGATATTCACCCCCTCGATCTGATCTTAGGATCTTTATCTGTTTCCCAGTTTGCTTCTCAACTTCATTCTTGAATTCTTTGAACCTTTCAAAGGATTCTGACTTGTACTTCATAAGATACACATAGCCAAACCGAGAGTGATTGTCGGTGAATGTGATATAGTAGGAGAAGCCTCCTCTCGACGTAGTAGACATAGGTCCACATACGTCAGTGTGGATTAACCCTAGAATTTCAGTGGCACGCTCTCCTTTCCCAGTGAATGGAGATTTGGTCATCTTCCCTTTCAAACAGCATTCACAAGTACCCATCTGGTCATTACCTAATGGGCGGACATATCCGTCTTTCGACATCTTGCGAATCTTTTCAAGGTTCACATGTCCAAGTTTAAGATGCCACATCTTTTCTTGGTTAACTTCTTCTCTAGCCCTTTTGGGTTTTGAGGTATTCCCGCTTTCAATACAGTGCATCCCACTATTCGTCTCTAGGTGAAAAAGTCCCTCTATCATATTACCATGAGAGATAATACGACCGTTCAAGTATAAAGTGCAACTCATTTTGTCAAACAATACTGAGTGCCCATCTCGTAAAAGCTTAGAGATAGAAATCAAATTCTTTATACATGAAGGAAAATATAAACAATTTTTAAGTTCCAGGACTTCCCCAGAGGGTAGGTTAAGCATGTAGGTGCCTATTGCTTTTGCAGAGATTTTGGCGCCGTTCCCAACTCACACAACTATCTCCCCATTGCACAGTGTCTTGCTCCCTACTAGTCCCTGCATCGTATTACAGATATGTTGACTAGCGCCTGAATCAAATATCCAGGAATTGGAGCTCACTGTAAAAGCACTTTCTATGACCGAAATAGTCTCTTCAAAAGTTCGTGTCATAAGGCTCGCAATGCGCACCCTGTATTTCTTCTTCCAACGTTCATCCCTTCCACAATGAAAGCAGGTTCCTTTGGATTTCTTTGCCTTCTTCTTAAGAAACCTTTTCCTTGTTTTTGCATTCTCACTCCCACTGTCCTTTTTGAAACCTTTTTCAAATTTACAGCACATGTCAATCATCTCGTTAAAAGTATGATCGAATCTATTCACTTTATAGTTTACAATAAACTTAGTGAAATCATCCGAGAGATATGCAAGGAAAAAGTCTTGGGCCATTTTGTCAAGTATAATGGTGGGTAGTATTTTAGGCATGTTGTTAACTACATAACATAACAGAAATCGTATTAGATTGTTGATTAATCTACTTGATTGGGTCTTGAATCAAATAGTATCACCCACTATTTTTGGCAAACTCCACATCCCTCAATGGAATTCGAGAGTTATATTGAACTCTTAGCGGGGTATGGGAGACTCACCATTACCAAGCCCACCTCACGATGATACGATATCGGTTAGCAAAAATAATGATGAGAGAATAACGCATTACTCATTTATAACGTTTGTAATTACCCATCTAGTTTGGCCTCTAGAGAATGTGGCCTCACGATGATACGATATCGGCACCATTGCACTTAGTTAAGTTATTCCCACCATGCTTTAGTTCATGAAGGGGTTCAAGAATAGCCTCACAATGATATGATATCGGCCATCCTCGTTGCCTACACTTACCTCATCATATGTTTATGGACTCCTCCTGAGTGTAAGCATGCACTTTGTACTCCCCCATGATAGGGTGAAGCCGGTGTACAAGTCACAAACGATTGGAGCCCACCACGGTGGAAGGCCTACGAAGAAATGTTCAAAACATCTCTCGTTTATCAACTTAATATTCGTTTGAGGGAGTAGTTTTGGGCTACATCAAAACATTTTAATCATATTAAAAGAACATGGCCCTATCATAACTATTGGTCCAAGTTAATATGATTTAGTAGCATATAATACTCCCACTGTTTCGTTGAAACAAGCGAGACTATATGGAACTACTAACGAACGCATTGCATCCTCATATGGACTATATAGTCATATTAGGTTTTAGGATGATTATGAACCGTTTGATTTGATCCAACACGAGCCTTGTGTTGGACCTTGGGTTTAAGGTAGATAGTTGTTGATTTTAGTTACGCGTTTAATCCAATTAAACCGTTATTTCCTATTGGGCGTTGGACCCAACTATTCCAATTTGCATACATTTAATCAAAGAGGAATACATGAAATAATAAGAAGGGCTTATGCCCTTTTACAACACAAATAATGGGCTTATGCCCTTTACAACAACTTGAACTAATCAAATTACATTCATATCTACATTACTTAAAACCCAAGCATTCATAATGTAAATCGGCCAATCACATAGCTCAATTATCGAGGCCTTTGGTTCATAATCACCCTTTTCTTAATTAACTAAATTAACTAAGAAAGCAACTGATAGGAGCATATTCATGCGACTTAAAAGGCTTGTTCTCGTGCATTTACGTTATGTTTCTCTAGTTATTTTAGTCCTTTATGCTTCTTTTGTGTGTTTTCAGGTTCTAAGGGCAAGGTATGCAAAAGGATGCCTTTTGGAGCATTTTGGAGCAAAATCGGACTTGGATTGGATAGCTTATATTTGGAGCAAAAGGAATGGACGAAATTAAAGACCAAACTATCATAACCACCTATCATTACTTATCATCACTTAACATATCATTCATTTATCACTTAACATATCATTCATTTATCACTTAGCATATCATTCATTTATCAATTATCAAACCATTCACTTATCACTCACCACATATCATTCATTTATTACTTAACATATCATTCATTTATCATATCATTCATTTATCACCACATATCATTCATTTATCACTTATCATAACCATACACTTATCACTTATCATACTCATAATCATCTACACATTTCAACCATTTAAAACATTCCACATGCTTTCACAACTTAATTCACATGCACATTCATCCACCTTTCTCCAAAGAACATCTCACATGCATTTCCACCTTCCTACTTCATCATTTCACCACATTCTCCATCTTTATTCCACATGCATTTATCATAATTCACCCTAGCTACCACCATTCACACACACATGCACTTATTCTTTCATCATTGAACCACCAATTCAACACATGCATTCACACACCCTTTAATCATCCCCCCTTTAAGTTATGATTTTATTTCCTAACCCTACATGCATTATTTATTAACTCTTCATCATGCATCCACATTCATTCCAACACAAAACACACACATGCACTTATTCTTTCATCATTGCACCACCAATTCACCCACATGCATTTCCAACCATTCACACCCCTTTAATCATTCTCCTAGCTATCATTCACATGCTCTCCCATCCATTCTCTCCCTATATAAACCACACACACTTCATTCATTAGCATCATTCAATTCATCCCACACTTCCATTTCATTCAATTCCATCTCTCCATTCTCACACCACAAATAAACACTTCCCCTTAGAATCCAAAAACCATCTTCCATTTCCACCAATCCTCATCCATTTCCATAATTCCCCAACACTTCCATCCCCCCAACCAACCTATCCCTAAACCTTGTGCTACAACAACGAGGAAGAGAAGAGTGCCTAAACGTTCATACAATTCAAGTTTTGAGTTGTTGGAATGTTTAGGCGTTTCTTTGATTTCAATGTTTAATTTCAATTCTCTTTGTTTTGTACGTATGAGGAACTAAACCCCCCTTAGCTAGGGGGTGATTCGAAATATATGTTTATGCTTGCAATATGATTTGAGTACTTTTAATTACATTTCATAAGTTGTGAATTCAATTTGTTTAACTATTTGATTGATATCCTATTTATGTATGTTTATTAAGAATGAATGCTTAATTTTCATGCATGAATTTGACGCTAGAATATAAGTGAGTTTCACGTAATAGTTATGAACTTATATTCACAAGTAGTGGAGGTTGCTTATAAACAATCGCGTTAAACAAATTCTTGGCATAAGTTTCATGCAATCATAGTAACGAATGCCTCGTCAACACTTATAGTTTTCATGTTGCTTAATGATTCTTGCTTGTATCTCTATTATGCAATTCATGTAGGGAACTAGTGAGGAATGCTTTGGGTTGTCGTATGCAATCATCCAATTCATTAACTTAAGGAAAACTTGACGGTTAATTTAAGCGGACCTAATTAACCCGGAGCGTTGAGAATTCATGGTTTATTGAAATGCAATTAGAAATCTTTTTATTATGCAAGTGTAACATGTGTGGAGATGAACCCCTTGGCTAGCATCCATTCATTCCATTTCATCAATTTCATATTTACATTATGTTTTAATTGCAATTTGTTCATTTAGTTTAATTCCGTCCAAAACTCAATCCCCCTTTACTTTATTGTTCAATTTAGTTAGAAATCATTTTAGTTTGTGTTTTGAAAGCATTTTGAGTCTTTTGTTTTGTCTTAGTGTTTTAACGTTTAGTTTCACAATCTTTGAGTCTAGTTTAGTGTTTTATATTGTTTTTACGTTTTTGAAGTCAAATCCAAGTGGTTAACAATCCCTCCTAATCCCCGGTCCAGAACGATCCCTACTTACATCCATACTACAATTGTCAAAAAGAGGGTTTAAATTGTGTGCGTATAAATCTCGCATCAAATTTTGGCGCCGTTGCCGGGGATTAGCAACTTTGCTAATCTCTTGGGTTGTTTTATTTTCGTTTGTGTGTATATATTTTTAGTTTTATTTTGTTGATTTTAGAAGCACAACATGGCACTTGATAATGCTTATCTTTTGTCACAGCTCATGGAAAGGTCCCAAATGCAAAACGTTGATATAGTTGATCTTCAATCAAGGAATAACGTGTTTTCCAATACTTACAATTCGGATTGGAGTGATCATTCAACTTCTATGTGGTGGGAACCTCAAAATGTTCAACAAGAAAGATATTGGGAGCCACCTCATATTCAATATGCCCAACCAAACTCAAATTCGTCAATAGATTATAATCAAATTCTTAATGAATTAAACTCTTTGGTGCAGGGTTCACAAAATCAAGCTAAGGAGACTCACCAAGAAACATATTGGCAACCATATGAGGATTCATATGCACCACCACAGCCTTCCCCTCAATCTTCACATCCAAATTCAGGTATATCAAATTATTATAAGGAAGTTATTCAACAACTGAATTCTGTGGAGCAGGGCAGGGAAGCTCAACCATTTCAACAAGACGCATTTTGGCGACCAATTGAGGATTTCTATCAAGTAAAAAAGTTGGCTGAGTGGAACAGTCAATTTAGGCAGAATGCAGAATGCATGGAACAAATTCAAGAACAAATGGTTGAAGATGAGCCCATGGATGAATTGCTACTGCTCGAAGAGGAGGAGGATGCACAAGGCACGGCAAGGGAAGAACAACCCTTGCCGCAACCTCCCAATATTCCTACACCACCCCATTCAAGTAAGGTTGTTCCAAATTTAATTATTTCTAACTTTGTTCCCCCAAATGCACCCTTCCCTGGCAGGTTCATGCAATCCATGAAAGATGAGGGGAAGAAAGACATCTTGGACACCTTTCCAACAATTCACGAGGAAAAAGTGGTTGAGGAGCATCTTGAATTCATCAAGGAGGAAATTGGAGTGGATCACACAGCCACAACCTTCAGAATGTCCAATCTGAATGAAAACATCCCTTGTGCATTTGTTGAATGTGCTGCGACTTTAGAGCCAATATTGCAGCCCATAGGTAAGCCACCAACTCAAATTCCAATTCCCACTTCAATTAATCGTGTGTTACATTCTTCATTGCAGGCACCTACTCAAATCCAATTTGGTGAAAGAGTTTACATGGATCTTAGGACAGATCTCTATTCCACTCCATACAAAGATCCAATTCTTGAATGTTTTGAGAAGCATTTCGTGGAGGATGTACTTAAGTTCTTATTGGAGCATGTAGGTAAGCCACCAACTCAAAATCCAAAGTCGTTTTTGACTAATATTTTGTTGATGTCAATGATTAGGGCACCCACTCTTGAAATTCAACCATTGCCGGAACATTTCAAGTATCATCATCCATTCAATGATCAACTCCATGCCGTGGGTTCCATTAAGGCATGATTGTGTTCTTCGTCCGGCTGCAAGACGTTAAAGAAAGCGCTACTTGGGAGGCAACCCAATACAGTGAATAAAACAAAGCTTTTTCATTAATTTTCGAGAAATTACAAATGTATCTAACAAATGGAGCTTCACAAAGGTTGTTTTTGTTTTTGTTTGCGTGAAGACCCACCACGAGGCAAAACTCTAGAAGCGGAAGTCATCGAAGCAGGAGGCATCGAAGTAGGAGGCATCGGAGCAAGAGGCATCGGAGCAAGAGGCATCGGAGCAAGAGGCATCGGAGCGAGAGGCATAGGAGCGGGAGGCATCGGATATAGAGCATTCCAGGCCCCAATACTTGGCGGAACGCTGGATGACCCAGGAAAAAGGTGCCCCTGGAAGAAAGACGCAAGCCGTTGACGGTCACTTTGCATCCGACCTTGAGATTCTTGCATCTCATCAAGCTTCCTCTTCATGCCCGACGAATAGTTATTGGCAAGCACATGCAAAGTTCTATTCTCGTACTTAAGTTGTTTGATCTCTTGTTTCAGGTTCTCCACCTTCGCCATCAAAGATTCAACATGACGGGAGCGAGCAAGGAGGCGTTGGCCCATGTTGGACACAGAGCCTGCGCACTGAACGCTGAGAGCCAAGGACTCTTGAACGGCCAACTCATCGGACCGTCCTGAAAGCAGCTGACTATCTCTGGGAGTGAGAAGGTTCCGAGCTACTATCGTAGCTGTTGTGGCGTCCTGCATCACGGAGTCTTCACCTGTAAGAGGACCGTTAGAAGATAAGAAAGAAGGGCGCCATACGTTACCTTGACGCGGCACGCTCGTATCACTGCGGAGACTCAATTCTAAGCTAAGGTTCGATAGGTTTGCCATTTTTCAAAAGTGTTCAAAGAGAAGGGGTGGACGGAGTAAATTTTCAAAAGGGCCGGAGACGAGTATCAAGAATGGGAAATCTTCAGAGTGTGTAAGTTGGCAGTGATCGATAGCTCTATAAAAAGCCAAGGCAACGCGTCCACCGATTCAAAAAGCTGGAATTTGAGGCGTAAAGTTCGGCGACGCTCCCTCGGCTTTTTCAGAAAACGCGTTCGACACGTGGAGGCCACCATCACAACTACACGTCTTTAGCCGACAAGCGCAAAGTTCGGCGACGCTTTCTCTGCTTTTCAGAAAGCGCCTGCTCAGAAATCGAAGAGGCTGTTGGAAATGTGCCCTAAAACCAATCATATGATGATACTTTACGGACATTTCAAACTAATGTAGTTCATTTCAAACTAATGTAGTTTAAATGTAAAGGGCAAAGATTATTGTTTGAGCCGTCTAATATAAATGTTATATGCTTAAACGATAAGTCCAAGGAATATGTGATTGGAAGAATGCGATCTAAAGAAGTTAGATTCATGAGACCATTCTTTCGTTGACACATCCTAAACGTTCCTGATCATAGGATTGTCAATTGGGCATTGACAGTCCGTTAAGATCAGTACGTGCTATGTCTTCTCTCAGGGAGAGTGACTAGTCTCGAGTCATTGGTGTGTGTGACATCAAGACAAGTACGTAGGTGCTCAATAGAGAATGAGTTCACTGAACACGATCAACGAAGAGTTCTCATATTCATGTCACATGAGAACTCATGGTTGGGATAATGCAAATTAGTCTTTTGACCTGAGGCATCACAGTTGTCTTGTGGTTAGGTCCTTAATCTTTGATTATGTCAACGTCACTCTATCAGGGTGTCCATGGCATCGTTGGGGTTAAGCCACTTAGCCATGGAGGCAAGTGAATGCGCAACAAGGGATCTCTAACCTTCAAACTGTTTGAGGGAGAATACTCTATGATATGATTTAGAATCTCTGGCCAGAGTATGAATGAGATGTTGGAATGCGTTCCAGATCACATTCAAGGTAATCATATAAGTACAAGATTCACATTAGATAGTAGACATGAATAAACTATCAAACCAAACAATGTGGTCAAGAGTATTGTATTAGAGAAAGACCGTATTGCATTTGTAATCCTAAACTGAATAGGTTCTCCACCTCTTCTGATTAGCTTGGGTAACCATGATATGCTGCTAGGTGTCACTCATGGTTTGTGGAAGCCCTAAAAGTGTATTATCACTAACGGGAGAATTGAAAGTAAGTTTCAATTCACAATCGATTTGAAAGAGTTTGAATCGCCCACTGCCTCGCTAAAAGGAACCTAATGGATCGTACACCGTGTAAGGTAGAGTTTGAAGATTCAACGGAGATGAGTAAGAATAATTAAATGGTTTAATTATTTATCTAAGGCTAGGATTAATTAATATGTTAATTAATCAAACGAATAAGTTCGTTAAAGACCTCGGGTTAGTTTTGGGCCGCAAGGCCCAATGGGATTTGAATGTCAAGCCCATTAACTCAAGTTGTATGACAACTTGAATAAAACAAAGGGCTTGAAAGCCCAATAAACCTATAGGCTAGCCATGTGTAAAAGAATAGGGCTTTTGGTCCATTAGGTCACTTATTTGAAGGGACTATATAAAGGACTTTATAGCCTAAAATTTACTAAGGGTTATTTTTGGGGGAAAGGATGAGAACACAAGCTCTCATTTCTCTCTAAAATTTTGGCCAATCTAGAGGGGAAAATCTAGCAATCTTACTTCCTCTAGGTCACTCATTTCTTCTTCAATATACCTTGGTGTGGAGACTTAGAGGTTCTCAATTTTGGGAACTTGGAGAAACCTTTTCATCCATCCAAATCCATGGATCCAAGATGCAAGGAATGAAGGCCCTCTCTTTGGGTGATTAGCCTTTGCTTATGCAAAGAGGAATCTACAAAGGTATTGATTTCTCAACTCACTTTGTTTTGAGTTGAGTCTTGATTCACCTATCTACTAGGCTTTGAATTTCATGGGTAAATGTTTTGTTTTAAGTGCATACAAGCATGATTCCGCCTTTAATTGTTAATTGCATGCTATTGATGTTGCTTAAATGAACATGTTTTTCACAAATTTTCCTTCAGAGGCGTCTTCAAAGATCGAAGAGTCGTCACTATTTCAAAAAGCTGGATTTGCGGGATCAAAACGTTTGTCGACAAGGGTAAAAGAACAGTACCACCACTTGCTATTGGGAAATCCCTATATTTGTCGACTTTCATCTTTTATGGCAAGGCAAACCTGAAGAAAATGCCCGACTCTTCCTCACCTCTGAGGGCGCACTCCCAGCAAAGCCTTTCGAAACACTCAATTCTTTCTCCAAAGATGATACCAGATGCCTGGAGTACAGATGACCCAGGAGGAAGCAGCACAACAAATACATGTGCTGATTCATTCACCGCTTCTTCAAAAGCAAAGGTATCTCATATCATCAAGGTCAAAAGCAAAGGTATCTCATATCATGCTCTTTCCCTGTCTTTTCCTTTGTCTTTGTTATTACTTGCATGGCAAAGTGAAAGAAGCAATCAGCCGGCACTTGGAGTCTATCTAGACTCTATTCCCTGGTTGCTTACCTAGCTTTGCTGAGCTATCCTCTAACCCTCTTCAATACGAATTGGAGAGATTGAACAAAGAAACAGATAAGAGAATGAAGCTCAGACCTTCGGGGGAGACCAAAAGAAGCCTGCTGCCCAGTTCAAGAGTAGCACAAAGGAAAATCAACGATGGAGCAGCGCAGTTCAAGAGTAAGCCTGTGGAATCACAAAGATCCAAGCCTCAATGCAATTACCAAGGAGAAGATGGAATTTACACTCTATAACCAGATTTGCGTCTCTAAACTCTTCTCTTTGTTAGATACATTCTGCTATGTTTAGTATGTTTAGTTGCTGTTTATGTGTTTACGTTCGTTTGGTGTGCTTTTAAGCTTAAAACATTGAGGACAATGTTTGATTTAAGTGTGGGAGGGTAACTAAGTATATTTGATGCAAATTCGTTGGATTTTATCACCTATCACTTCACATGTTGTTTCTCACTGTTTTAAACTGTTTTAGTGTGTTTTGACTTAAAAATTCGAAAATCCCATAAAAATTTGAAAAATTGTTTTGAAAAACCCAAAAAGAGTTGTTTTAAAGTTGTTTTTGTGTGTGTGTTTATGTCTTAGGATACCTTCCAACACAATGATAAGGATTTGGTTTGTAAGTGCATGACTGTTAAAAAGAGTTATAAACATAGAGAAAAAGTTGATTTACTCTTGGTATATGCTTGGTTATGGTTATAATGTATGACTTCACATGCAATCATAAAAGAAAAATTCGTTTTTGTGACATGCTTGAAGGAAGGAACTCAAACAAACGCTACAACCCTGAAAGACTTGAGCCTATAACGTTCTTTAGAGAGTATAATCTGTGATTTCTTGTTTTCTAAAGTCGTTGCATGATCTCATTATTCTTTGCTTGGTTACTACTTAGAAGGCGTTTCATCATATAGTTCCAAATGCTAGAACTCATGCCCATTTCATTCAAAGCATGTTATTGATTTGCATAACACATATTCAAGAAGAAGTTGCGTAGTGACCACCACCATAGCCAAATAGCCTTACTTCCCATATTTCGTATTTGTTGTAAGTTTTAACCCCGTTGAGTTTTGTTTAGCCTGTATTCTTTGTTTACCCACATTTTCCTCACCTAGCCTAGTTTAGGACAATCCACACCCTTGTTCTTAAAAGATAGTGAGCATGACTTAAATGAATTCCTTTTTACATTATGCAAGAAAATGAGTGTGGGGGAAGGAATGCTTGTTCTTAAGTATGTTTTGAGACAGTAAAGAAAAGAAAAACAGAAAAGAAAAGAAAGAAAGAAAGAAAAAAAAAAAAAAAAAAGAGCTTGAAAAAAATGAAAGAATGAGTGATTGAAGAAAGGGTCCAAAAAGTGAATATGGCCCTAAGTTTTGTGTGACTTTCCTTTGGGTGTTCAAAGTTGACTTCTGCGTTCTTAAGGGAATTCTAAGTGCCTGATTCAATACTTTGCTCACTATTGCTTTAAGAATGTTTGTTTATCCTTCACCTTTCATTGTTAGCCAATACCCAAGCCCCGTTACAACCCTTGACTTCTATCTTGATGTGTTGTGCATTTCAATTGTGGAGTTTGAACTTGGTATGAGCATATGGTGTCACTGGTTCTCGCGTCTAAGTAGTAGCATTCCATTCATGAGATCATATCTAAACATGCTTATTAACTCCAGAAATTGCGTTCCTTGTGATACATATATGTGAGTGTTCGTTTTCATATTTACATCAATCTTCTCACATATACTTAGTGTAGGGTGTGTAGTTAGAAAATTTGAGTGAAAATTGAGTGCATATCTTGTAAGGAATTGAGCAAATTCTCTAAAGCATGTTACTACATTCAAAACATGGTTTTAAATGCTTAATTGTGAACTAGTATGTGGTGACTATGATTAAGAATGTACTTAAGTGTGAAGATGACTAAAATCTGTGGGAATGATGATTTTTAACATGTCATGTGCATTGGAAATCCCTAAGACAGTTGTTGGAAGGTTTAGGTTGTGTTTTACTTGTTTTGTTTCGTTTCGTTTTGTTTTGTTTTTCTTTCTGTTTTGCTCGAGGACTAGCAAAAGATAAGTGTGGGGGTATTTGATAGGAGCATATTCATGCGACTTAAAAGGCTTGTTCTCGTGCATTTACGTTATGTTTCTCTAGTTATTTTAGTCCTTTATGCTTCTTTTGTGTGTTTTCAGGTTCTAAGGGCAAGGTATGCAAAAGGATGCCTTTTGGAGCATTTTGGAGCAAAATCGGACTTGGATTGGATAGCTTATATTTGGAGCAAAAGGAATGGACGAAATTAAAGACCAAACTATCATAACCACCTATCATTACTTATCATCACTTAACATATCATTCATTTATCACTTAACATATCATTCATTTATCACTTAGCATATCATTCATTTATCAATTATCAAACCATTCACTTATCACTCACCACATATCATTCATTTATTACTTAACATATCATTCATTTATCATATCATTCATTTATCACCACATATCATTCATTTATCACTTATCATAACCATACACTTATCACTTATCATACTCATAATCATCTACACATTTCAACCATTTAAAACATTCCACATGCTTTCACAACTTAATTCACATGCACATTCATCCACCTTTCTCCAAAGAACATCTCACATGCATTTCCACCTTCCTACTTCATCATTTCACCACATTCTCCATCTTTATTCCACATGCATTTATCATAATTCACCCTAGCTACCACCATTCACACACACATGCACTTATTCTTTCATCATTGAACCACCAATTCAACACATGCATTCACACACCCTTTAATCATCCCCCCTTTAAGTTATGATTTTATTTCCTAACCCTACATGCATTATTTATTAACTCTTCATCATGCATCCACATTCATTCCAACACAAAACACACACATGCACTTATTCTTTCATCATTGCACCACCAATTCACCCACATGCATTTCCAACCATTCACACCCCTTTAATCATTCTCCTAGCTATCATTCACATGCTCTCCCATCCATTCTCTCCCTATATAAACCACACACACTTCATTCATTAGCATCATTCAATTCATCCCACACTTCCATTTCATTCAATTCCATCTCTCCATTCTCACACCACAAATAAACACTTCCCCTTAGAATCCAAAAACCATCTTCCATTTCCACCAATCCTCATCCATTTCCATAATTCCCCAACACTTCCATCCCCCCAACCAACCTATCCCTAAACCTTGTGCTACAACAACGAGGAAGAGAAGAGTGCCTAAACGTTCATACAATTCAAGTTTTGAGTTGTTGGAATGTTTAGGCGTTTCTTTGATTTCAATGTTTAATTTCAATTCTCTTTGTTTTGTACGTATGAGGAACTAAACCCCCCTTAGCTAGGGGGTGATTCGAAATATATGTTTATGCTTGCAATATGATTTGAGTACTTTTAATTACGTTTCATAAGTTGTGAATTCAATTTGTTTAACTATTTGATTGATATCCTATTTATGTATGTTTATTAAGAATGAATGCTTAATTTTCATGCATGAATTTGACGCTAGAATATAAGTGAGTTTCACGTAATAGTTATGAACTTATATTCACAAGTAGTGGAGGTTGCTTATAAACAATCGCGTTAAACAAATTCTTGGCATAAGTTTCATGCAATCATAGTAACGAATGCCTCGTCAACACTTATAGTTTTCATGTTGCTTAATGATTCTTGCTTGTATCTCTATTATGCAATTCATGTAGGGAACTAGTGAGGAATGCTTTGGGTTGTCGTATGCAATCATCCAATTCATTAACTTAAGGAAAACTTGACGGTTAATTTAAGCGGACCTAATTAACCCGGAGCGTTGAGAATTCATGGTTTATTGAAATGCAATTAGAAATCTTTTTATTATGCAAGTGTAACATGTGTGGAGATGAACCCCTTGGCTAGCATCCATTCATTCCATTTCATCAATTTCATATTTACATTATGTTTTAATTGCAATTTGTTCATTTAGTTTAATTCCGTCCAAAACTCAATCCCCCTTTACTTTATTGTTCAATTTAGTTAGAAATCATTTTAGTTTGTGTTTTGAAAGCATTTTGAGTCTTTTGTTTTGTCTTAGTGTTTTAACGTTTAGTTTCACAATCTTTGAGTCTAGTTTAGTGTTTTATATTGTTTTTACGTTTTTGAAGTCAAATCCAAGTGGTTAACAATCCCTCCTAATCCCCGGTCCAGAACGATCCCTACTTACATCCATACTACAATTGTCAAAAAGAGGGTTTAAATTGTGTGCGTATAAATCTCGCATCAGCAACTTTAAACAATTGGTTTTTGGATCCATAGAATTGATTTAAATGGAACTAAATATAATGAAAATCCAATTCTCATTAAAGAGACAAAACAATTTTTGTTCTCATTCTATTTGGGCCATTTTGCAAAAACACAAACTTTTGGGCCATAATACAAATACACAAAAGTATCAAAACTTTATTTAATTGCACAAAAGCACCCCACTAGAGGGGTGGCCGGCCATTCATAGATATATTGAGTTTTTGATACAATAAAATTTTGTAAGTGGATTTTGGTGGGTGAGATTAAAGATAGTGGGGATGGTTTGAAAAGAAAATATACCTTTGATATAATTAAAACCATTTAATCATTTCTTACCAACAAACATCATCCATTAACTAATATTCAAAAATATATCTTTGACATAATCATCACCCATCAACTAATAATCAAAACTTTATGTAAAACATAAAACTTTTGAATCAAAACTTCAAAACTTTTTGTTCTTGATAAGAACTTCAAGAAATATGAAGAACATACATGAAAACTCATAATAGCTCCATGGATGTTTTCTTTCATCAAAAACTCAAATTTTCACAACTCAAAAGAGGGTTAATATCCTAGGGTACTTAGGGGTTCCAAAAAGCACTTTAAAACCATTTTAACAAGCCTAACATGAACCCAAAAAATCACCCTTTGGATTTGGCCGAAATTCCCAAAACACTTGGCACCAACTTTTAGTTCCATTATTCATGCTTTAATGAAATACATCTACAACATTTGAGATGCTAAATTTTCAAGTAAAATTTATATTCAAAGCAAGAACAAAGCTTGTAACATTTACAACACTTAAATCACAAAATATGAAAAATCACAAAACCCAAAAGGATCCACCATAAACTAGGCCTAGGCTCTGATACCACTTGAAGGAAAAATTTTGTCCTAGCTAAGAACATGTAAGAACATTTGAATACATATGCAAACTAATAACACTTTAAAGTAGGCATGCATTCAAAAACAATTCATAAAACCCATGACTTTCAAAGCCTAGTATATGGTGAACCATAAGAGACCTGCTGGAACAACATGCTGAGCCTCTTCACACGGACCACACGTGTTGATGGAGCTCCAGCCGTGCCTTTCTTATTTCCTCACAGCTGCCATTCAGCCGTGTCTCATTGCTGCCAAAATAAAAATAAAATAAAAAAGTTAATAAAAGTTATGTACAAAAATAATTAACTAAGAATATGATAAACACAAATTATTTAAAACAATCCTCGTCGACGACGTCAATTTCTTGATAGGATTTTTACCACCTGTAAAAGTAGGGATAAAAGTACATAAAATACTTGCAAGAATACAAGGTTATCGTAGTATAGCAGCTCAAGTAAGGTCGTTTTCCACATGGATTGAATGAATAATTTGTATTTAAACTAATCTTTAGCTAATTATTTAGAACAAAGTTTGGAAAATTTGATTTTGTAAAAACGAATTTAATTAAAAAGGTTAAAGAAATTGGCAAAGTAAAGAAAACAAAGGAAAACGTTTGTAAAAGCCTAGGATTCTGTCATCCCCTTAGCAATCCTATGCAATTTTACCACTTACTTATGAACTTCTACATACATGCTTTGAAGGTCAGGTTTTCCTAATACATATTTTTCTTGTGACGTTCAAGCAAAAACATATATCTAACATGACACTTGTCTGTGATGTTCAGATCAAATATAAACATATAAGACTCATTAAGGTTTGTGAAAACCTTTGAAAAACCATGCAACCCTTAAGAGCGTGATGCTCGCCTTAAGTAAACTTACAATTACTAATCACAAGAAGCCCTCCTCAATTTCAGGGTGATGTTCCAACAGAAATTGCATCAAATTACTTGTCTGAAAATCCTAATGGTTCGAATCACTAAGACAATTAGATAGTTTAATCTCGATGATTAATAATTCAAAGTAAGCATGCATAACATACATCCATTCATAAGCAAATTAATAAAATCACATATTCATGCTAAGGCTCATGGCTTTGCCCTAACAAAAGAAACTAGCTACGAACAATCATAAAACAAAATATTATTGAGAATAAGGATAGAAAACACCTAAAAAATAAACTTGAAAAACTTTCTAAAGCGTGCGCGCGTTCTCCTCCTCCCCTCTTTCTTGCGTAAAAAACCCTAATGGCTAAAAAGCCTTATTTATACTACTCCAAATTAAAACCCTCATAGAAAAGGTTCTCTAAAAACTAGGAAATAAAATAACAAAAGGATAACTTGAAATTACATTCCTATTCTGACTAGGAAATCTGCCCATCAAAAAGATAGTCACGTTTATGGACCTTCAGGGCTCGAAAACAAGCCCAAAATGACTCAAACTAAAGATTAGGACCTCTTCTCCAAGTTCCAAGTAGAGCCCAAGTCTAAAATCTATCATCTTTCAGCCTAAAAGTCGCAAATAAGCTATGCAGCCCAACTGCCAGCACTGTGGGATGAGGCTAAGTAGTCATGCGGGAACGAGCAAAAAAATAAGCCCAGGGACCGTTCCCTAAACAGAGATGACACAATACCCAAGACGTACACCAAGTTCTCAAGGAATCGAAGAAGAAGTTTTTCACCCCAGCAATAACAGCTGAAGTGTAGAAAGATGATTCTACCTCCACCAAATAGAAACCACAGCAGACGGGTCAAGAAGATGGCATCAAGGTCGATAATGCCTGGCAAATGAATAAGGATGAAAACCCAAAAACGATGTCGAGCACATCTTCATTGATCCTAAACATCGATTATACCTCACAAAACGCACATCCAAAGAAGATCTGAACGATCTTGGATATGAAGTCCTCCACCACTCTAAAGAAGATCCAAGATCTGACCTGATGAGCAGCTGCACTCAACTAACTCCTCACGCGGCCTACTGACCAATGCAAGCTTTTTCAAGGCAATCAGGACACAGCGAGACAAATGGAACGACGAAGTGCGAGAAAGCTTTACAAGACTTAAAGAAGTACCTGACATCACCTCCCCTACTATCCAAGTTGGAAGCAGCGGAGGATCTATGCGTCTATATGACGGCATCTTAAGCAACAATAAGCTCTACCCTCATACGAGAAGAGCTAGGGGCCCGACCACCTATATTTCACATTTCAAAAGTTCTTATAGATGCAGGAAGCCAGATACTTGAAAATCAAAACTTTGATTTTGGCGTTAGTTATTGCAACCCGGAAGCTTAAGACATACCTTCAGACATACGCAATCATAGTCATGACGTGTTATTTTGCATAATCCATATGCACGACATTAAAGGCGCAAACATTAGCGGACATTCCAACGAATGCGACAACTTAGCCCAAAGCCATGCTGGGGCAGATAAGCACTAGAATGAAGCATCAGCCCAACTTGCAAGAAAGTTCCTCCAAGTACCAATGATCAAAGCATGCTTAGTCCTCATTACCTAGACGGTTCCATACATGGAGCAGCTCAGCGCCAACAGCTGAGCACCGCCTCCCACTGCACACAATATTGGTAGTTGAACACTGCCTCCTGCCTTATGTGACACGGCCCTAGCCAACCTCAGCTCTGCAGCCCCCAACTGCGCTTATCATGCACAGCGGCTCTCAACCATGCCAACCTTGTCTCGTGGCTCCTCACCGTGAAGACCCATACTCTCCAGTGCGAGAGGGTAAACCAATCCCCCGACACCCATCTGGGTAAGCTCTCAAGGGTGAGAGGGTAAACTAATTCCCAAACGCCAATCTGGGTTAGCTTTCCAGCACGAAAGGGTAAACTAATTTTCTGACACATATCTGCGTTAGCTCTCCAGCGCAAGAAGGTAAACTAGTTCCTCGACAATCATTTGGGTTAGCTCTCTAGCGCGAGAGGGTAAACTAATTCCTCGACACCCATCTGGGTAAGCTCTTTGGCTCGAGAGGGTAAACTAATTCCTTAACCACCCATGTGACAAGCAGAAGACGCCCTCTACCCTGCAGACATGACATGTGCTCTCTAATAAGGAGAGGGTAAATTAATCCGAAATATCCAAACATGGATGGGTGGTACGATTGCTCAGTTTCCCTTGAATGCAACGACTATCTAAGCCGGACGACTCCTAGAATTAGCCAAGATAGTCATTCCCCTAAAATAGACTTAGCCGACTAAAGAACTCAATTTTGTGGGATCCCGGGTCTTTAACTGGAAGAGACACTAAGTGCAGTACACCTGCCCATGGTAGAGTTCGCGTGACAAGATGGTTTGTTTTCGACGTGTAAGTCTTCATGAACGTAGCTTGGTTTTAAAGTGTTGCAATACTAGTTAAGTAACCTGCGGAATCAAGTTTCAACTCGGAAGGATGTGGTCTCTAAGGCGTGATTCTGCCTACAACTCACGCCTAAAACGCTTCCAAGAGCCAAGGACGATGCCTGTAGTGGTCACGCGAGTCTTCTGCTTCTGTAAGTAAAACGTCCGGCCGACGACCCAATGGCTAACAACCTAAGGCAATCTGTAAGCCGATACTTACACTTGCTATGACTACACGGACCGGTCTGCTTACTTAAAAGTAGTGCTTCCGACCAACGGTTTATGGTTTATGTTTTGCTGGGACAAAGTCGAGTGTCATGACTATAGCAGCTATGCAGACCTCATCTGTTTTCTATGAGAAGCATGAGTCCGGCCAATGGCTCTATAAGTTAAAAATCTCGCAACGTGCCTCGGGAGGGCCAAGGCTCAAAAAGCCACTAAAGTTGAGTGTCATGACTATAATAGCTATGCGGGCATTCTCTGCTTCCTACGAGAAGCATGAATCTAGCCGACAGCTTTATAAGTTAAAAATCTTGCAACGTGCCCCAAAAAGGCCAAGGCTCAAGAAGCCACTAAAGTCAAGTGTCACGACTATAGCAGCTACACATACCTCATCTGCTTCCTACGAGAAGCATGAGTCCGGCCAACGACTTTATAAGTTAAAATTTGGCAACATGCCCTGGGATGGCCAAAGATCAAGAAGCCACTAAGTCGAGTGTCACAACTGTAACAGCTATACAAACCTCATCTGCTTTCTATGAGAAGCATAAGTCCAGCCAACGGCTCTATAAGTTAAAAATCTTGCAACATGCCCTGGGAGAACCAAAGCTCAAAAAGCCACTAAAGTTGAGTGTCACGACTATAGTAGTTACGCCGACCTCCTCTTTTTGAGAAGCATGAGTCCAGCCGACGACTCTATAAGTTAAAAATCTTGCATTTTTCCTCTTACAGGTAAAGCTCTAGAAGCCTCAAAGACAAAGCTAAAACCTAAGTGACAATGTGGGATCGATTGCTTCACTGAGGCAGCTCACCCAGCCAATTGTCCTAGGGTAAAGTTTTGCAAAAAACATGGCGAAACAGAAAGATGAAGCAAAACAAGGAAAGCTATTTATTAAATTTTTAGCAAATTGGTAAACCGGCTCAAAGGCCAACAAATTTCAAATAAAGAAGAACAAAAAGGAAAAGAAGAAAATTCCTAAGTCTAAGCAAAAAGACTACTCTTTGGCAACCTGCGCAACCACTGGTTCTTCGACTACCATGCCTTCAACAGTCGCACCACTTCTAGCAGCCAAAGCTTCCATCAGCTCATCCTCAGCCGCCCCTGCCTTGACTGCCTGACTCTCAACTGCTCTACCCAAAGGTAACCTCAAACAGGAAATCAAGCGGATCAACAGGAAAAATTGAGAAATCTCGAAGTCCTTCTCGGAAAACTCATAATCTGACGGCATGCTCTGAAGATGGTCTACATAGCCAAGCTTGTAGAAATCGGCCTAACAAGAAGCAAGCGCCATTTCGTGACTAGTTTTCTTATTCTTCAACTGCACAGTATGAGCACTATGCAGCTCATCTAGTTCCTTTCTCAGGTTCTTGCTAGAAGACAGCGCACCTTGCAGATCCACTTCCTTGGACTTAAGCTTATTGGCAACCTCCTTGACACAAAACACTTTAGTATGCATGAATATAAGCTCCTCGTCCTTGGCAAAACAAGCAAATCGTAGCTCCAAATTGACACGCTCAAGGTCCTCGACCATTGGAGAAACACAACCGACTTCCTTCTCTGCAGCTTCCAACATCGCTTAAGCCACACAAAGCCTAGTCTTCAAGTTGACGACCTTTTGATGAGCGATCTCCAGTTGCACAGAAGTGGGAGCAAAGACATTAGACCCCTTCAAAGATTTCAGATTCAAGCTTCTCAATCATTTCAGTATCCGAGCGAAGCTGAGCCAACAATGCCACTTTAGCCTTCTTAGCATACTCGACAGCATCCTGATTAACGCGCATAGACTCAGCTATCAGGATTAAAGTATTATGCATTGTAGCAATCAGGGAGGACCTTCTCCAAAAGGCAGGATTCTTCACAAAAAAGTCTGAGCGGACAATAACTTTCCTAGCACTATCAACAAACTTGGCACATGCACTGACGTCCTCATGTAGGTTAGCCTTCAGCAGCAGGCAAATTTTGTGAAACTTACCAGCCCAAACTCGGTGGATCTTTCACAACTGCCCATGCGAGCAGATTTCCCCTTCTCAATAGATGAGTCAGTCACTGCAGAAGGAGGAATAGGCCCAGACACCACCTTAGTAGTAGAATCCAAATTTTCATTCTTCATAGCAGCGAGCCTCTCAGACACTAAACCGGACTTAGCTTTCGATGAATGATTTGATACAAACCTGGACATTGCAGATGGCCACCGAGCCCTTCTACTGGGCAAGTCTCTTAGCAATGGATGTGGTCACCTTCGGAGCAACAAGTTTTATAAGTTCAAGCTCAAAGGTCTTCTTCACCCCCTAAGGGGAAGTTAGATCAATGACTAACTTTTTGCAGTAGACGAGCTCCATGAGCAACAGAAAAAGTCATTGGCTTCTTCTCTGTCGAATGCTCACAAGCAGGTGAGGAAGATCTCTTCTTTCCACCCTCATTAGTAGTAGGCTTTACAGTAGTGATTAAACAAGCCAACGCCTCGTCCTTTATCCATTTTATCTCTTTCTTCGAAGGTAAGCCACTTTTCTCCCGACAAAGAGAGCTGAGCAGTCAGCGCTACTCACGGTACTCAGCAAGAATGCCCAAGGAAATGTGCACTTTCTTCATATCTGCCGAAGTCCTTGGAGTTAAGCCAAACTTCAAATCTACACAAAGTGAGAAAGACGATCAATAAATTAAAGTCATGGAGCAGCTCAACAAAAATTCAAGCAGGGCAAGAATGAAGTAATTCACTTACCACTGATAAAGGTAATTGGGACACGCAACTCAAAAGAAAAGTTAGACTCCTACTCCCCGTTCACTTCCAAGGTGTCTCTCGCCCACTCATGATCACTTTTGCAAGAAGCATTGAGTAGCCTATGATGAGACCTCAGCTGCCCCACACCTTCCTTGTGGCCAATCTCAAAGAAGTACCATAACTCATTTATGGTCAAGCCAAGATAAAATGACTTGTTCAAGTTTAAGAATCCCACCATCGTAGGAACTGTATTTGGGGAGCACTGAGCAGGCGCGCATTTCATGAAGCAGATCACCTCCTGGAAAAGACGCAGCTTGGGAAAAGTAAATCCCAACACAAAGTAATACGGATGGAATTTGATGGCCCTTTTCCTAGTAGTGGCGCCCTCGCTGCATAATTCATGGCCGCTGTCATCTTTCACCCACTTCACGCAAACCCCTGACAAAATTGCATGCTTGTACGCCTCAAGAAAATCCCGAAATAGCTCATCAGAATTGATCTTGACATACGCATGCGCAACCTTGAAATGGCCTACCTTGCTAGAAGAACCACCTTAACGAAACAAGGGTGGAGGATATTCGTCACTCTTGCGAATGGAGGAAGCCATCTCAAAATCTCTGCAAAAAGTACGAGGAAAAATATTTAGAAGTCAGCTCGCGAGAAAAGAATAAAAATAAAATTAAAAAAAAACATAAAAGACCACGAGCTTAACGCCCTTGCACCAGGTCCCACGACCCTCACCACTTCTCTCGGCCTAGGCCCTAGTTACAAGCCAGGCCTCACAGCATAGGACCCGATCTCTCTCTCTCTCTCTCTCTCTTGCAAGCAGCTCAACCTAGTCTAAGGGGATGCATATGCCTCATCTCCCCTTCTTCTTCACGCTCAAACGCATCGCAAATGACCCAATGCCTTTCAGCCTAGCATTCAACCCGTACTGGTCTCTCTCTCCCTCGCCACCCATTTGCATAGGCCCCTGCCTAGCAACCTTGAAGGTCCAACCCAAGTCGGCCTTACTGCACTGCTAGTACCTCGGCCAAGCCGAGCCGACCTATGCCGTGCCACCAAGTAGTCCCAAAACTCCCAAAAAAATTCAAAAAGAAAAAGATTCAAATTTTCTTACCTTGGTGCGGCACAAAGAAGAATAACAACAACGAGAGATGACTATTTGCAAGGATAAGAGAAAGAAAACGCTAAGGGAGAGGGGGAAGAAATTTTCCTCTAGCTTATCTTCCTTGTTGGAATGATGATTGCTCTCCAAATTTATTTAATCCCTTACTTAAGGCAGAATTAAGTAGGTATTGGGGGCAATTGGTTTCCTTTTCCTAGAAGAAGTCTATCTCTAAATCAAGAAAGGAGATCAAGTTCAAATTGGGAAGTAACTCTGCAAGCCCAAGCAGCTTGGGATTTTTACACCTACTATCCTTTCCTGCATGCAGCTTAGTAGGTGTGAGGGCATTTATGGAGCCTAAAATAATCCTAAAAATTCTAGAGGCAACGCGTGGACTTTTGCTCAAGAAAGACAAGATTGCCCTCAATAAATGGGCAGGTTTCTTAGATACTCCCACACGCAACTTACACACTTAAAGGTCCCAGCAGCTAAATACGATTGTCCACAGCTCACGTGCCCTTAGCAAAGAAAAGTCAAAGCATTAAAGATAAGAATTGATTACCCAAATCCTATCTTTAATACATTCCAAATTGAAGATTAACTCCAATCAAGTAAGTAATCCCAATTTAAATAAATTAGGGTAATTACACCATTATCTCAAGATATTATTTCCAATTTAATATCTTGAGAATATTTTGAAAATATTTCTCCATAAACACCTTGGCCAATAGGATGCCGTCATGTGTAAGGTAAAATCCTAACACTATGGTCGACCCTATCCTTATAAATACCCTATATTCTACCAAATTTTCAGAGCTTTTGCTACCCCTAAAAAGCCCTAAACACTTTACTCTCTTAGATAAACTGACTTAAGCATCGAAGATCCATTGACCTAACCCCTCCCCTCCCCCCACCTCATAGGTGCGTGAGGTTTAGGTCTTTGATCAAATGTGTTGATTGTTTTGCAGGTGCATATTAGTCAAGACTGAAGACAGCTTAAATTTGCATTGACACTGAGCATCTTACCTTTCTAGGTTTGTAGTCTTTTCCATACTTGATCTTTTAAATAACTGAAGCAGAGTTGTCGATTCCTTCCAACAATTGTTGGCATGCCTAGGTATTTCTCATGACGATCAACTCGATGTACCCCCAATAATGCAGTAAGTTTTAACTGCTCAAGCCTCTTAATATTACAACTGAAACATACCTCACTTTGGCTCGAGGCACACTTATACAAGTGAAGTACATCCATAATTTGCGACATTCAGATTCCTTAGGCTGACAAAAGAGCAAGCTATCATCTTCAACGAGCAAATGGTGCACTGATGGATCCTCCGGATAAACAAAAATGCCCTTAATTTGACCCTCAGTTTCCTTATTGGCAATCAAAGCTGATAGCACAAAGTATAAACATGTAAGGTGACAAAGATCCCCCTGTTGTAGGCCTCGCTCCAGATGGATGTGTCATCGTGGTTGTCCATAATTACAATTGAATATGAAACAGTAGTCACACAAGTCATAATTAGCTTAATCTAATTGGAAGAGAACCCCAATTTAGTGAGAATTCCATGCACGTATCCCTACCCGATCCTATCATATGCCTTGCTGATATCCAACTTTAAAAATAAGAACCCATTTTTTCACCGTCTTCTTCTAAACATGTAATTAGATATCTCTGATGCAAGAATGGTATTGTCCTGATATCGTTTTACCTGAAACAAAGGCGCTTTGTGTCTATGAAATAATCAGAGGAAGAACGGCGTTGAGCCTATTGGTGAGCACTTTACAACCTTGTATAACTTATATGTTAGCTATTTTTCAAAATTGGCTAATTTTCAAAATTTCCCCTCAAAATATGGGTGAATAGTTATAAAAGGTTTAGACGTTCAAAGACAAGATTTTTTTTTTTTTTTGGAACAAACAATCTTATCTACACTAAGATGAGGGGGTTGTGTTTATCCTCACACTAGGCTAGCAATAATGTGGTTCAAATTCATGTTTGGTAAGAATCGAATCTAAGACCTCTCATTTACAAGTGAAGAGAAATACTACTAAACTGTAGTACCAAATGACTCAAAGACATATAAATTAATTCAAAATTTTAATGTAGAAAAATTGGAACTTTGTAACTCACTTGAAAATTGCTTCAAACTTAAAAATGTAAAATATAGTTGCTACTTAGTAATACGGTCTAGTGGTATTAGGGTTTGATTCTCGTTAAAGATGAATTTGAACCATATTATTATTAGCCTATTATAAGACTAAGTCCATCCTTCTCATTTGTCAATTAGTTTCCTAATATTTCTATACTACTATTTAATTTAGTTTCCTATCTTTCTATACTACTATTTAATAAATAAATACTATATCGACCTTTGTAGGTAAAATCTCAATCTTGTCAATTTTTTAAGGAAGAAACATTACTATATCAACAATTACGGAATTTTTTTTTTATGTTGCATAATATTAAATGCCATGAGCAATAAATAACTAAACTTATTTAAATTATTACTCTTAATAGAATTCCGTAAACACAAATAATTTAATACTTAAAATATTTAATATTACATAACATAAAAGTGAAATTGCAAAAAATACCCCACTACCAGCAAACAAAAAACAACTCGAGAATCAAAACAAACAATCAATTTAGCTGTTGAAATCAGTACACCAAAAGTTCTACAACAACGAGGTTCCACGGCCTTCGTAGTTAACTGTTTAAAGTTGACGTCCGGACCAACCGAGCTGACTAAAGTGGCAGCCTGGCCTTGTAAATCCCCCGAGGTGCCATTTTATGACGTCGTATGGCAAACCATCCGCCCAAAGAACTGACTGTTCAGTACCACAAGTGTACTTACTATGACGTGGGCCACTAACAGAAAAGAAGCAAGGAAGAAGATGTGTGTTTGGTTATGGCTTTAAGATGAAGTGGGGTGTTTGGTTAACAAGACAACAAATGTCTGGATGACAAGTGTTTGAGAAATTTTATTTAAACTCATATAATCTCTTTCTACATTAAACTTACTTTTTGCATCCATTTGATTTTTAACTAAACAATCAATATCTTTTTAAACCCAAATTTACTACCTAAAATACCCTTACAAACCTAATTTAATATACAAATTTATCTTTACGCACATTTAACACGTAACTCTAAAATGACATTGTGCAGCCATCCAATGATTTTAGCTTTTGAAAAGGTATCAGGCAAGGTTTAGTGGGTGGATTTGTTAGCTATTTAATTCTTTATACAGAGTGATTGTGGACGACTCATTTCCTAAATCAGTGTCTTCAAGCATTGATCAGTCACAAGAAAATTGTAAATCGTATTTGAGGGCATGTGGACACAGGACAGCAGCAGCCATGCATGTACCAGCAGCAGCAGAAATCATATTGGAGGGTGTTTTGGGATGCAGACAGACACCGGGAGAGTGCCTACAACAATTTGTTGTTGCAGAAAGTTTAACAAAGGGTACTATGCGGGATTGATGAACAAATATTGAAACCCAAATACTCATTTTTTAAATTCTAAAAATAGTTAAATCAAACAAATAAAATATCCATAAATCGAGTCATACCTTAATTGAAAATTTTAAAACTTCAAAATCATCATCTATCAATAACAATAAAAATAAAAATAAAGAAAAATTGTTTTTCTCTATAAGAGCTATTAAGATTTTAGCCAGAATGAATGTAGAATAAACAAAGAGTAATGCTAGGGTTTAATTATAGTGTGTGGGTTTATTGATAAATTTGAGTTTTATTATTAATTTTATTTGGTACTTAATAGTAATTATGCAATATGATAAAATAGGCAATTAACATTTAAAATTTAAGTTGGGTATAGAAAAAGATTACATGAGTTTAAATAAAATTTCCCTAATATTAGGGCATATCTTTAAAGAGATTTTTTAATTTAACCGATACACGAGATAATATATCAAGTATTATTATACAAATAATTAAATTTATAAGTTAAAAAGTTAATAATTTAAAAAATAAAATTTGTCACTGCTTATATAAAAACACAAAATGTTCCTGTTGAAATATTTCTCATGTCTTTGGGTCAAACCGCGTAAAATTCCACAGAAGGATACCGCTTATTCCCTCACCGCCTCCTCCACTTAACGTATCCAACCAGGCAACCAACTTTCCTGTCCCCCCCCCCTCCCTCTCTCTCTCTGTGCCTGAAATTCCCCTCCCCCCCCCGCGGGCCCCCCGGCTCTCTCTCTCTGCCTGCAATTCCTTCAAAACCTGAGCTTCAATTCCTCCCTTTTTCCCGGAATACTTATAAGGTACTATTTTCCCAGAAACTTTTTAATTTTATATACGTTTTACGCTTTTAATTTAATTAATGAAATTTCTGTACCTGTTTGTGCTGTATCGTTCGAATTAGGTCGCTTCGATACTGCGTGTTGGATCATAGAAATTTTGAGGATATTGCCGAATTCTTGTCTAATTTTATCCATCTCGAGAAAATTTAATCAAGTATTAACCGTAAATCATATTTATAATCAATGTTTAATTGTCCCTTTTGTGTGTAAAAGAATCATATAACTAGGTGTGATTGGAAATTAGTATCGAATTCGCAGCCAAGTGTCCAGAAATCGTAGTTCTATGACATTGTTATTTCCTTGTGTGTGCATTTAATACAAACTATGCTGAAAATTACCTGTGCTGCTTCGATTTTTAATGTGTTGCAACGGTCATTGTTCGTTATGCAATTTGAGTGATTGTTCATGTTTTTTTTACTTACTGCAGTTTACAGTCTGTTTGATCAAATTGTTAGAGAGTGCTGAAGTAGTGTACAGAGCTGATTGGTTTTCGCATGCTTTCCTGATGATTGGATGGATAAAAAGCGACATATTGTGATATTTACTACTGCAAGCCTTCCATGGATGACTGGAACTGCCGTCAACCCTCTTTTCCGTGCAGCCTATCTTGCAAAAGATGGGGAGAGACTTGTCTCTTTGGTTATCCCTTGGTTATCGTTGAAAGATCAAAAACTAGTATATCCTAACAATATCACATTCAGCAGACCTTCGGAGCAGGAGGCTTATGTCCGTCACTGGCTTGACGAGAGGATTGGATTCAAATCTGATTTCAGTATACTTTTTTATCCTGGAAAGGTATATATACCCAAAGATTTAATAGAAGTACAAGCCAGTTTACTTGCTAGTCAAGGGTTTCATAATATAAAAGATACTGTCCTTTAAGGGGAGGCTGCGTGGCTGTCCATTTTTCTTATTATTGAAACCTATGATGTTTTAAGAAAAAAGAAAGTGTCATATTTATTTAATTTCCGTTTTTGATCTTTTCTGTTCTGTTCAGTCCAATATATTATGAGTTTAATAACTATTAGTCTATCTGATGGTGGAAGCCCATGGCGTGAGTCAACGTGGTGGACATCCAAGTTGACCCATCTTACCCTGTGATCTATCCAATATTCTCCTTTTTCTTATTTTGGTACCTTCAAGGATGTCTGCTGTTTTGTTTCCATTCCTTGTGTTGTAGTACCAACTTGTGACGTCAATTCTATCGCAGTTTTCCTTAGATAAAAGGAGCATCCTTCCTGCTGGAGATATTTCAGAAGTAGTCCCTGATGAAAATGCAGATGTTGCCATCCTTGAGGAGCCTGAGCACCTTACATGGTTTCATCACGGGAAGAGATGGAAGATTAAGTTCCGGCTGGTTGTAGGAATCATCCACACCAATTATTTGGAATATGTGAGAAGGGAGAGGAATGGAAGAATGAAATCATTTCTTCTTAAATATATAAATAATTGGGTTGTTGGAATATATTGTCATAAGGTACATCTTGATAAATATTAGTTTTCTTTTATATAAATTATTTTTGATGAATAGTAATATATCTTTTGCTTTCCTTCATTATTTTATCTAGCCTCTTCTAGCTTTTGCATTAGACTTGGTAAATATGCTCTTCAAGTTGCTACTGTATGACAACAAAGCTGTGCCGGTAGTTTGTTGTATCCTTTTTATAAGTCTGCTTATGATTGATGATGATGAAGCTTGAGAGAGATGAATGCGGATATCATTGTCATTGTCTTGCTATACATGCTAACCAGATCTCACCTATGCCATAATGTAGGTAATCCGGTTATCTGCCGCCACCCAGGATTATCCTAAATCCATTGTTTGCAATGTTCATGGAGTCAACCCAAAATTTCTGGAGATAGGCAAGAAAAAGCTAGAGCAACAACAAAATGGAGTCCAGGCCTTCACCAAAGGTGCCTATTACATTGGGAAGATGGTATGGAGCAAAGGCTACAAGGAGCTACTCGAGCTTCTGCAGGATCATCAAAAGGAATTAACTGGACTTGAAGTTGATTTATATGGAAGTGGGGAGGACTCTGATCAAGTTCAGGAAGCTGCCAAAAGATTGGAACTGGCCGTTCGAGTCCACCCTGGTCATGACCATGCTGATCTTCAATTTCACGAGTAAGCTTCCTAGCTATCTGTCCAGCTTCCTCATAAGATCAAATTCATTTTGTCTAAATTTTAATGACATTCAGAAAAAGAAAGTTTAGTTGTCCAACATTGCATTACACACACGACCAACAATTCTTGCGGAAAATGGTTGGCCTTGACCAATCGTTTCTTATTCTGGATACTGAAATGATAGGATGGCTCACCCTTATTATACAAGTACTGTAGTTATTCTGGGGGTTGAAATTGAATTAGTCTCATGGTTATCAGTGGGCTGTTCAAGGGCAGTTTTATTACCAATTTGTACCTTTCTCTTTCCAAAAATACCTCTATTCATTTGAGATGTTCTCTCATAGAGATGATCGGCCTGGTTGGATATTGACAGATTATCCTTGTACTTTTTCAGTTATAAAGTATTCCTCAATCCAAGCACCACGGATGTGGTTTGCACAACCACAGCAGAAGCATTGGCAATGGGTAAAATCGTTGTATGTGCCAATCACCCCTCAAATGAATTCTTCAAGCAATTCCCGAATTGTCGAACATATGACAATGCTGATGGGTTTGTTAAGCTCACACAGCAGGCGCTTGCTGAAGAGCCTGCCCAGCTGACTGATGCACAGAGGCATGAGCTTTCATGGGAAGCTGCCACAGAACGATTTCTAAGGGTTGCTGAGCTAGACCAGGCTTTTGCCAGGAAGCTATCAAAAAATCCTTCGAAAAGCTTTATGTCTACCTCATTAGGTGCTGGGAGTACAGTGGAGGATGCATCAGCATATGTGCATCATGTGGCTTCTGGTTTTGAAACAACACGGAAAATATTCGGTGCAATCCCGAAGAGTTTGCAACCAGATGAGGAACAATGTAAAGAGCTTGGGTTTGCCATGCCTGCAGGTAAACGAAATTGAGAAGTGGGTGGGAATCGAGGGATAATTTATACAAAATACAAGAGTCGAATTATGTTCATTTACACTGTTGCGAATAACGTCGTGTTTAATTTGTCATTGTTAGTCTTTCTGGACAAGAGGGAGGGGTAACTTGCATTTGTAATTATAACTGCAGTGTACATATACATTGTTGTGGATACTACTTACGTTTAATACGTGTGGTTACTTGGTTATTTTCATCGCGCTCGACTGTTTATGCAGCAACAATATTTGGACCGGTGCTCTAACTGCGTCCCATAGGCTGTATTGCTCACTCTATCCTGCTTTTCCATGGACGAGGTAAAATGTAGTTACAGCCAAATACAAAACCAAAGCAAACAAAAGTCGCATAAACAACTATAAACCCCGCATCGCTAAAACTAAGCGTGATCTCAAAGAAACCCTAACAAACTTATGACAACCCATTTGGGGCATAGATGTCAATGTAAAATGGGCTTACATTTGGGTTATCTAATTCCTGCAACTCCAACATTTATGGCGACTGAATCAAACACAAAAATATATACTTTCTCGTGACTCTCTACGTAAAGCTCTTCCTCCTTCCTCAAAAACCTAGATCTATAAACCCCACAGCCACTGGCCTTTTGAACTACTAGGAGTGGAAATTACACCAATTATTTTGAAGGCGGAAATAAGTCATGCAACTACGCACAATTTAAGTGCAAGTGGTCCTCGCAACAGTAGTGGAGAGGACTTGCATTACTACGACATGAGTCGAACTCCGTCGACACGAGGCATTGTAACAAAATGTGGCCCACGCACCTTTCCGGAGGCCGATCCAACGGTGTCGTTACTTGGCGTTTTGACGTAGGGGTTTTAATTCCCACCGACCCAACGCTTGAGCTGTGTCGTTCAACTGTCAACACAGCAAAACTACGGAGCAATCTCTCATCTCTGTAAGCTCGCGGATCATGAGGCAGAAGAAGAAGAAGAAGAAATCCGAAGGTAGAACCGAACCCTCTCAATTGTATTTGGCCTAGTGTAGTTGTTACTCTTTCTGTTTGGTTGCCGAGGAAATGGTGGCCAACGGTTTCTAATTGATCGACAAGAGAAAATTTAAACACTCTCCCATATTGCCTTGTTTGGTTTTTAAATTTTTAATGTTTTATGAAACTTAGTAGTGCTCCTAGAAAAAAATTGTGTAGAAACTTATCAGATACTACGTTCTAGTTTTGGTGTGTATTGTTAGAACATATTTGCATATATGGAATTGTTATGGAATTTAAACACTCTCTCCCATATTGCTTTGTTTGATTGCATGATTGTGTGTGTGTGTGCATTCAACTTGGGGTAGATTTGTTGCCACTATTGTTAGGATCCTATTACTCCAATTGGAGGCAAAAGGTATTTGAATTGAATCCGGATTCCAGATTCCGATCTCTATTTGGTGCTGTTCAACTCATTTTTATTTCATGGGACAAGAAAATCTAGTGTATGTTGTGGCAATTCGTAGCAATTCAGCTATTATGAAGTGATTATTGCTTTTTGGGGTTTTGGAATTCAGCTGTTAAGACTAATGGAAATTTTTATTAAGAACTTCATGAATGTTAAGGGTTTCGGGTTTTGTATCTCACTTGGTTGGCTACTAGCTATCTTGAATGCAGAATTTGGAAAGTGTTAATTCAAGTGTGTGCGCGTGTGTGTAAGAATTTAACAAGTGGGCGTATAAGAAATCAAATGTGTTTTGACATTGATGGATTCTACTGTTTTTATGTACCCCAGTTAAGCTACTCATATCTTATAATTTTCTACTAGGCTCAAAGTGTTGCCTATTGATTCCTTTCATGGTTGTTATCCAGTTTAACACCAGAAATGTGCATTGTTTTCTTTATATACTTATTTGGTATGCAACACATAAGTTTTCGGATTTCTAAACTCAAATATCATAAGGGCCAAAATGTGAATGTTTCAAAGCTTTGGTTATTCGTTTTTGGTAATACTTTCGCCTCTATCTTGCATTCATCCCCCCGTTTGAATGTTTGAATTTTCTTGTGAATGGTGTGCTGTTTAGTTTGTCATTTCTAGTTTGAGGTCAGAAATATGCATTATTTTCTTCATATGCTTATTTGGTATGCAACGCATAAGTTTGCGGATTTCTAAAATCAAATATCATAAGGGCTGAAGTGTGAATGTTCCAAAGCTTTTGTTATTCGTTTTTGGTAGCACGTTCGCCTTTATCTTGCATTCATCCCCCTTTTGAATGTTTGAATTTTTTTGGTTATTCGTTTTTGGTAACACTTTTGCCTCTATCTTGCATTCATCCCCCTTTTGAATGTTTGAATTTTCTTGTGAATGGTGCGCTGTTTGGTTTGTCATTTCCAGTTGTTCTACTATATTCTTACGGAAAAATTAATTCTCTCTATATTCAGTTACGTTTTGGCCTCTCATCCAAACACACTGAGAGATGGGAACACGTGGACTTGGAGGCATCTTTTGTGTTTATCGAATTGCCATCGCAATGCCTCGTTGTCATCGAAATTTAGGTTTAAAAGGACCCTCAAGCAAAGTGGAAATAGAAGGGAGTTTATTCAGAGCGCAGGAGCGGAAACATCAATGGAAGATAAGAATTTGGAAAAGCCAATTCCTGAAGGGTGGGAGTTGAAGGACGAAGGCTCCAAAACCTCGGTAATTAAACACCTGATTCCCAGGCTCTCATTTATGTCTACTGATTTTATTTGGTTCTAGATCTGAATTTTAAACCAATCTTATGCTCTACACATGCATGAGTTCCATTACTGCTGTAATATGTTTCAGTTTTGGTAGTAGATTGACAGTTGATGTAATTCTCCTTTTGTATGAACTCCTAGTAGTTGAAATTTAATTTAATTTTCTATTAAACTGAAAAGGCATTTGTTTTTTTTACTGAACAAAAATCTCATTTATTTCTCTAATCTCAATCTTCTTGTGATTTAGCATAGAATTTTCATCTGCATAAGATTAGTAAATTGGGAAGTGAATTTTGTATTTGGTGTTAGATCAACTTAGCAAATTTGGTTTAAATCTTACTGCACAATACTTTATTCTTTAGTTAAAACATGCATGTTAGATTGCTTCTTGAATGTTTGATGGCGCTGTATATGGTGGTTTCTTCTTTGATAGAAGTCTTGCCTCTGTGCACTAATTTCACTCTTCAGAGTAGCGTTTTGTGGAGTTTAAAGAAACGTATCCAGAGTCATATGATGCTAGGGTTCTAAGCCATCAATTTTTGACAGTTTGAACAGAAGCTTTCTGTTACTGTTTTCATATAAATATCCAAGATCTTTAATCCATGTTAAAGGAGTCCTTAGTCAAGTATTTTCCATAAGTGAGCATAATTGTTTTGATATTTCTTTCTGTGTCATCTTGTGTGCTTGTGCTTGCGAATAGATGAACATTTATGTAGCTTGCAGGCCCGTTTCTTAACTTTGATGATACAAATAAATATTTTTGTCAAGTTATTTGGGCTATCTTTACTGGTTTATGTAATCAATAATTGATTTGGCATATTTAGCCTGATCAGTACTTTGATTGTGGCATGTTTTCTCCATCATCAAATGGCAGTAGACAACTTTCCACTTTCTTGGCTTAAAATATAAAAATTACTTTACTTAGAATGGCATGCTATTTTTCTGAAAGCAAAATTTATGAGACTTTAAATGTTTGTGTCCCCGTCTCCCCCCCCCCCCCCCCCCCCAAATGTTTCAACTGGTTTCAGAACTGAGTGATTGCTTGTTTTAATGTTTCGATGTTATAGCACTACTTGTGTCCTGCAACTGGTCAGCATTTTTCAACATATGAAGATCTTATGCGATATGTGAACTATGCGAAGGAAAACAAGCTTTCAATATATGCACCGGTGAGTTTTATCGTTGTTGCTTTGCTTCTATAAACATTTAGTCTTCTTCGTTCATATTCACTTCTCATATATTGTAATGATCGCTACCTTGAGAATCTTCGCATTACTGTTCATAATATATCTGCGAGGCTTGATGGACTTGATTTTCTTTTGTTACTTATGGGACCCTCTAAGTGTACTACATGAAATTATGTAGAAGACCTATCAGACATCCTATACTGTCGGACGTTGTCTTACTCATATATCCTCTTGTAGGATTGTAAGATCAACAAACTGAAGAGGAAACGCAGGAAGAACAAACCTATCTCTTTAACCAGGAGAAACTCTGGCGGTCAAAGCTCAAGGCCGCTGCCTGTGAATCTGGGTAAATTTCTGAACTACAAGGTGTTTGACACCTCCATTTCTTTATCTGTAGTAAGTTATAAGAAATAGTTTGTTTTAATAGGATTGAACTGCAAGGACCCTTTGATTTGTTCCGAAGCTTTGCACGTATCATATCGTCAAAGTTGTCTTTCTCTTGCACTCAAACTTGAAGATATATATTAGTTAAAGATCATGTGATAACATCAAAAAAATGCTAGCTTTCGCTTGTACATTACGCATTATATTGGTGTCTTTTAATTTCTACAGAAAAGAAAATTTTTTATCTGGAATGCATTGCCGCTGGACGGCTGGTTCGCTTAGTAGTGTTTTGTGTTTCCTTCTCATGATTTATTAATTGCACCATCTACTTCAGGTAAAGAAAGAGAGGAAACCGCCAACCCTATGGAAAGCAATGATACTGGGAAGGACACTGAAGCTGGTGAGGCTGGGAAGAGCATTCAAGCTGGTGACCTTGAAGCATCAGAAGCTATGAAAGAATAAGGCTCCAGGTTATCCATTGTCTCTGCAGGCTGCCGAGTATTCACTTTTCTTTTGATTGTCGGATTGCTCTTTTCTCCGGTTTCTTCGGAATAATGCATTTCCAGTTTGGTTAATTCCTGAATTTACTTCGGTTTGGTATTTCAATTTTAGTCTTGTATGCATTATGGCATGAGAGACCAACGATGCGTTATAAGAACGAATAAAATGGACAGATTGTTGTTTCAATCTGATTCGATCCAAGGTGTTTTGGGATTAACTTTCAAACAAGTTATTTGTGAAGAATGTTTGACAACTTATTTGTTAAGAATTTTATCTTGTGTTGAGCAAGAATGTTGGATTGAAAACGAAAGATAAAATTCGAACGCCATCGAACAAAGAAACTATAAAAACAATCGAAATCAAACTACATAAACTTGACTGATTATTTCGGTCCATCAAACAAGTTGAGGCGCATATAAATATGTAGGTTTACACACTGAAACACACCAAATTAGAAACCTCCAACATGACTGAAGCTCCTCCATCCTCTACTCCTCCCCGTAAGACGATTGTGTCCATCCGCCATAGCTCTCCTCGGACTCACCGTATCCTCCAGAAGGAATGTTGTCGCTTCTCTGCAACAATGAATACAGTCAAGTCAAACACACTCCAGTGTCTGAAAAATACTGAACACGAATGCAGAAACAAAACAACCAGACGAAATTTAACAGACTGAGCAGCGAACTTTCGAGAAGCAATACCTCAGGCTCGGGAGTGAATGTGAGTCCGATTTTGATCTCTCCGCAAAATTCTTTGTCCTTGTTGACAACATTGTATGGAGCCGGAGGAAGGCTTCCTTCAGTGAACACTGGCTCTAAACAAATGCTGCATATAGGCCACACATAAGTTAATCAGACCAAGGCAGCACCAGACAGAACAGGGTGCAATTTTCTTTCGAGTGACCGCATACTAAAGAATCGTAATGAAACACTCACGTTGCTTCTCCGACAAAATCATCCGCACTGAAGTTATCTTTCTCCATGATTTTCAAATAAAGTTCGGAAACATCATCTGAGACGGTGAATAGAAAGGTTTCATTCCATTCTGGTGTAGATCCTTGCCCTGCAGCATGCACAAGTTTTAAGCAACACAATTTTTATTGCAGCAAATGCGCCGGAATGATGAAGATGGCTAGAACTTTACCTGAGACCACATTGCTATTCTTCTCTTGGGTTTTTACAGTTAAGATGACATAAGGATCCATGTCAGCTGCTCATAAAGTATTCAACCCCGTGAGTATACACATAATTAGCATATTCAGAAATTCAATGCAGACAGATTTTAGAAGGCAACATCAGGTTCAGATCAAATTATGAAACAATCTACAAAAATATCGATTCAACTTAACCGGAATTCAGCCGATATATGTCCTCATGATATGAAAATTAGCACTCAAGGATCATAAACTCATAAGGAAATGTTGATCGGATCTTTTCAATTTTAAGTAAATCCAAATAAACATGTCAAAACACAAAAGTAATACTGATGAGAAAAACACCAGTGAAATTTTGATAGATCTTTTCTACTTTACTGTAAAGGGACTATAGATCGTTGTTAAGAGCAATCACCCTTACACCTGACGTCCCGAATTTTTACGATCCCTTCCTTTTTATCACTTTTATCAAAAAGTTTATTTTCTACTTCACTTTGAATTAGTATGGATCCATGAAAAGGGATCAAGAACTTTCATGGGATTCTTTATTTTGGGTTACTGCATCAAAGACTCAACTTTTTACCCTCACACAGACATACACACACACACACACATATCAATATAGATGGGTAAGAAAGCAACCCCGATGTCGTTTTATACAATTATATACAGAAAAATGATCAGCATAAACTAATGTTGAAGATCTAAGGTTCATGATTAAATATTACACATACAGAGACAGAGTGGGGATAGAAAATAATTACCCATAAAATCATTGTTGTCGAGACCCTTGGCTTCGACAAGAAGAACTTCAAGCGTTCCGATAGGCATGTTTGATCGGATGAAGATTGAAATCACCAGAAAGAGACAAGACCGAGTTGTTTGCAAGTTTGGTTTTGCAGTTTTATAAGCTGCAATTGCTTTAGGAAGAACAACTCACCGAGTCATTGGCCTGTCAGCTATTTAAAGAGCTCTCAGGAGTTACTAGTTACCATCAGTTACCAGTTTACCAATTTACCAAGCCTGTCTGAATCTGAATAGGAGCTGACTTTGTTCACTTGGATCGGTTTCTACAAAATTTGGCTTCCTGTTTTCAACTCCAAGTAACCTCAACTGAAATTTATTTCTTTGTGTATAGTTATTACACTTGTTCATTAAAAATTTTAGAATGAAGTGACGATAGCATGAATCGGATGAATGAACGTTTGGATGTCACAAGACAACTAATTTGATTTCGAAAAAGATTTATGTTCAAATTCTATCGACAAAAGGTTGATATCTATTTGTTGTGTGCAATTTAAAATCTTGTGAATGGGACTATTCAAGCTAACTGAGAAGATTTGACTCAAAAATATTATCTTTGAATAATTTTAGACTTATAGCTTAAGTAGTTAGAGCATTTACCGTTACACTTATGATAAGAATTTCAACTACTTGCCTTGACTTTTATTTTTTAATTAAAAGATTTAGAATAGCTTAAGGCTTAAGGGATGGGTTGCCAGTGGGCCTAATACATGAATGATTTGGTGTATGATGGCTGAGAATTGTGTTAAGAGTAAACGAAAATGTCAAAAGCACATGCCCGTGAAGGTCATATCTTGAAAATATTGGCAGTGCCAAACATATACGTCATTGGATGCTCACTTTCAAGTATGCTCTGTTTTTTTTTTTTTTTTTTTCCTTTGTTTTTTTAGTACTTTACACTAAAGACCTACTCTAACTCTTAGAGTCAAACTCAAATTTTAGGTTCTAAATTTACCCAAACTTGCTCCAACCCTTGGGGGCAAATAGGAGTTCAAACTCAAAACTTATGGGCCAAACTTAGCCCAAGATTCCTCTTGGGTTTGTAAGGCTGGTTCACCATATATGTATATTTTTTTTAGTTTTATATTAATAAATTAATTGAATCCAACGGTTAAGATCTAATTTGATGAAATCCAACGGTAAAAAAAATATCTAACAATCCAAATTTAAATTCAACGGCTAAAGTAATTAAAAAAAATTCTTTTATGTGTTTCATATTCTTTCATAGTGTTTCACGAGTTTTATGATGTCAGTTAGTGATTTTTCAATATTTGTCAGAATCTAAATATTTTAGGGAGTTTTAACGAAAAGCTCACGGTACTATTCACTTTAATGAAAAACCACATTTTTACACTAAAAAGTCGATCCTAGTACTATTCACTTTACCTTTTATTTTGTCCTTATCATTAAAACTCAAAGTTTTCAAGCCATTTTCATTAGTTTTCCTAAATATTTTTAGGTTAAAATGTTCTAAAATTAAATTAGGATAGTCTACATAATTTTTTTCTTTTAAAAAAGTTATTTTAAGAAAAAATTTAGTCTAAATTCATTCTTTAATGATTTGGGACTAAAATTTTAGCTCAAAAGGGTTTGAGCCAAAAAACTGTTTCTAGGTTAAAACCTAATTTTTCCAGGCTAAAAATTTTAGGTTTTAGCCCAAGGTTGGAGATGGTATAAGGAGAATGAGAGTTCGGCTAAGCCACACAATAAACAACCTAATTTAGTATCGAATTCATCATCTACGAGTTTTGAACTTAAAGCCTTAATCATCTACGAGTTTTGAACTTAAAGCCTTTCACTTGCAATGCACTGACATTAATAACATGGAATACAATCATACTAATGACTTCATAGATGCACATCTCACACTTTAATTATTCGATAATGTCATACATTGTAACATAGTAAAATTTTTGGTCCACAGGTAGAAAGGAACCTCGAACAAGATTAAAGCACTTTATTCTTTTATTGTCTAATAAGACCAGGCAACTAAATGATAATCAATCATACATTACAGTACTGTCAATTATGATAATAAACTCATCCTCTGTATGTGGAGGATTCTTTCCATCCACCAGAGCTGTCCTCAGATTTAGATGATTCTTTCCATCCACCACCACTGCCATAACTACTACCACCACCACCACCGAGGCCACCGCCACCACCTTCATAGCCGCCGCCATCACCATAGCCACCACTACCACCGCCATGGCCACCACCATGATCGCCATAGCCGTCGCCACCTCCACCATAGCCGCCACCACCTCCACCATAGCCACCACCACTTTCACCATAGCCACCTCCGCCTCCACCATAGCCGCCGCCTCTTCCACCATAATCATTGCCGCCGTCACCACCACCACCACCATACCTTTCCTCACCTTTATGTGATCCTTTCCTCCCACCACCAGCACCTCCACCATAGCCACCACCGCTATCACCATAGCCACCTCCGCCTCCACCATAACCGCCACCATTTCCACCATAGTCACCGCCGCCACCAGCGCCACCACCATACCTTTCCTCACGTTTATGTGATCCTTTCCTCCCACCACCATAGCTCTCCACGTCACCATAGTCTCCAGAACTGTCGCCGTGGCCGCTTCTCTACAATAACAACAAAGAAAATATGCAGTGGGTCATGGGATAGTAGTAGTGCCTTTCCACATCAAAAATAAAAGTTGTGACAAAACTAAAAGAAAATGATGACCAAAAATGACTAAAAGTAGGGAAAAAAAAAAAAAAAAAAAAAGAAAGAAAGGACATCCATCTTTCCTTGTAAATGTGATAAGCTAATCCAATCGAGTCTCAATTAAATCAAGACTAACTTACTTTTAGTCATATCACAAAATTAATAAGTTACAAGTGTAATCAACAATTTTTTATGATTACCTCAAGAGTAAAAGTGAGTCCAACTTTAATCTCTCCGCTATATTCCTTGTCCTGATTGACAACATTGTATGGAGTTGGTGGAAGGCTTCCTTCAGCGAACAACGGCTCTAAAGCAACCCTACATTAATTAGGCGTAGGCCAAAGGTTAGCTAATTAAACATGTAAGGTAACAAACATATGTCACATTATACTGTGCTAAGTTATTTCTACAATTACATTTTATTTTTACAAGGATAATTGTCGAGCACTAGTCTTAGCTTGATCACACTAATGCTTGACGGAAAAAACTTAGAAGTACTTTTAAATCATAATTAAGGGACAAAAGGAGAAGTACTCACGTTGCTTCTCCAATAAAATCATCAGAGCTAAAGGTATCTTTGTCCATTATTTTCAAGCGAAGTTCATCAACATCGTCGGAGACTGTAAAGGAAAAGGTCTCGTTCCATTCTGGTTCAGATCCTTGCCCTGCAGCATGCACGCATGTACAGATTTGTTTTTGTTGCACAATCAATTGATAACGGTATTCTGCACACCAATGTAACCCTAGAGGGCGAAAGAGATATATGGAAATTACCTGAGACGACAGTGCTTTTCTTGTCTTGGGTCCTTACAGTTAAAATAACATAGGGATCCATGTTACCTGCTCATAAAAAAACATTCAACCCCATAATCTATACAGGCATACATATAGTTAGCAACTTAATTAGCAATCAGAAACTATATGTGGAGACAAATCTAAAAGAAAAAATCATAATAATCTCAATGAATTACACACAAGCAGGAGATTTGTTGTTGTCCTAGGGATGTATTCTGTTGTCTCGTGATGAGAGAGATATCAAAAGCAGGTTATATTGACGCGTATACGTAAGAATCTCCGCGTGCAAACACCTCCATAATATCATAATGTTAGCAGATCATCTCGTTTGTTATTGACGGCAATTGTAGATTGATTACAGGATAATTAAATCCAAATACACGAATATCAAACAGATAATAAAACAATTAGATCATGTAAATACAAAAAAAAACAGGAACATGGGGGAAAATAGAGAGAATTTATATATCATCATTTAAAATTTACTACAGCTCGATGTGAAGAGATTATTTTTGGGATACTGTATCTATGATCCAACTTTTTACATTCGAAGACATATTTACAAACGTACGGATACATGTATTCGATACACATACACGACACATGAATTAAATTAGAACATGTTCATCCGGCCTGGAAAAATCTGTAACAGCTAGCCAGCATTAGGTATATGGACAGCCAAAAATGTATGAATTCAGATTTGAGATGAAGATGGAGCAGAAATCATTTCTCTTATGTATGTATATTTGTTTTCTACAAATAATATTGAAAATAAAAAAGAATTAATCAAAATTTACCGAGAAAATCATTGTTGTCGAGGCCTTTGGCACTGACAAGAAGAACTTCAAGCGTTCCGTGAGGCATCTTTCCGATGAGATGAAATTATCAACACACCTAAAGCAACGCAACACAATACAACAGACAATCAATTCATTTATATATTAAGAGAGTGAAAGTCTACGATGTTGTTACATTTCTTACCAAGCCCGGCTAATTAGGGGTTGACAGGTTCATGAGATACTTCTGTTCCCATATATAAAACTAGATGTTGTTTTCATCTTTCCGTCCCGCCACAACAATCATATGGTGACAACCAGGCGTATATGTTTCTAACCTATTCTGGCTGGTGACGTTTTTAATTTATGCATGTATAACTTGGAATTAAAGAAAAATATCTGCTAATAAGAAAAAACAATTAATTGACATACATTGTTTCCAAATGCCAGATAATTTGTTGCATTAGATAGGGTGCATTTTTACTCACCCACATTAACTTTGGTATATGCTCACCATACAACTTATTAGCTGTCATGTGTCCCTTCTTCTAACCCCTAGTTACTTGTTAATTAAATATATCATTTTCAATTTTTAAAACTAATTTTAAACATTCAACTTAAAAATAAATAAATAACTCAAACCCTACCCAGCAGTGTTTCGTTCCCCACCCATGCCAACCATTCAATTGATTCTTCAAAGTTCCACTCACCCACCCAACCAATCTTCTTCTTTAGGTGCATGGCGAATTTGCCATGACTTCGTCCTCCGTCCTCCGCCCTCCCTCATTTTTCTTCCAGTGTAACAACAATCGGAGACCACCACGAAGGCTACGCCTTTGCAGCCATGAAATTCGATAGCAACCTCACCTAAAGAATCAGCCCTTTCTGTTTCTTGCGAGGATATTTCTATGCACATATAGATTTGATTTTCTAATTTGGGATTATTTTCTTGGTGATGGCATTTGTTGGGTTTCTTTATAAACTAAAATAAAATTAGAGTTACAGTGTAAGAAGGAGAACAGAGACATGGTGATTCACCATGGCACGAAGAAGATTGGTTTTTTTTTTTTTTTTTTTTTTGGGGGGGGGGGGGGGGGGGGGGGGGGGGGGGGGGGTGTGGGTGAGGTGGGGCGGGGGTAGGTGGTAGACTTTGAAGAATCAATTGAAGGGGTGGTGTGGGTGCGTAGTTGTTTCTGGGGTTTGGCTAGGTGGGGAACTTGAAGGGTTTGCGTTTTTATTTTTTATTTTAATGTTTAAAATTAGTTTTGAAAATTGAAAATGATATATTTAATTAACAAGTAACTAAGGTTACAAGGATGGACACATGGCACCTAATAAGGTGTATGGTGAGCATACCCTAAAGTTAATGTGGGTGGGCAAAAATGCACCCATTTGATAAATTGGTGGCTTAGGATTTCCATGATTTGCTGAGTAACTCTAACTCTGACATGACTCTAAGAAGTGGTTAATTAATTTGTGAAAAGAGCTTTTAAATCTGTAATATAATCTTGTTTTTCTAACACAAGCATTACTGGGGTAGAGAGAATTGAAAATAATACTCTTAACTAGCTGAGCTATAAATCCCTTGCAATTTGTAACTTAATTTTAATTTGAAGTGAATACCTAGTGGCCTGGAACGCATTCAGAGTTGTCAGAGTTTTCAAGGCGAAATCCAACGTCTATTCCATTACAGTGGGGCACAAATCAGGGGTTCATTAAATTCTTGAAGGTAACCCTTGGTTTGTCAAGGGTTACACATTCTCGGTCAAGCCTTAGCCGCTTTACCACTCATTGGACGACATAAAAGCGGACATGGCAATCTATTGGGTTCAAGCCTACGAGATTCCTTGTAACCTCTACACCAAAAAGAATGCCCGTTACCTTAGGGAAAAACTCGGGGCCGTCTTGGAAGTGCATGAGGGTTTTTGTGGATTTATCCGCATGCACATTTATTTTGACACCACTAAGCCTCTGTACACTCATGTTCTCTTATTGAGCCCCACATCGGGTACTTGAGTCATCAGGTTCAAATACAAAGGTCTCTTGCAGCTCTACTTCTTCTGTGGCCGATTGGGAAATTTTAGGGGCTGCCCATGGAAATCGTCGGTGGGTTGGTCTAGCAATAGCCAGTTTTTTGCTAAGCTGCGTGCCTCTCACATCTTACTTGCCACGACCTTCCTTTTTCCCTTTTCCCGACATCTAACGGCAATGGGTTCCAATGAACGTCACTAGCGGTGTAAATGGAACTTGGAGGGTGACTTCTATGGCCTCCTCGACAAAGCATGGGAAGAGTAGGCAAGGCAATTCACAGCAAGGAGGAAGTGTTAGGAAGATGTCAAACGATCAGTCACCTGGATCGATAACAACAAATGACAATTCCATCTATCCGGAACAACATCTGCCATAGTTGGGTGCGACACCTTTGTACCTATCAGAGCTTGGCATAGGTTGTTATGTACACACGTCGAGCATCCCTCATTGACCTCGACCACGTGTGGCATCTAGACAGTTTTGGGACCTAATTCTCTAATGACTGTCTAACCATTGCTATGAATGGACTTTCATTGAGTGTCATGTGATCCAAAAAGGGTACCACCTCGGGCCCTCTCAAAGTCGAATGTGCTACTCTATGAGCCCCATTTCTTTGGGCTTGAACTCGGGGCTAAGGTCGAGCCCAACTTGCTACCTTAAGATGTGAACCAAACCCACCATGTGTTACCTTCAACTTAGCCCAGCTCCCTAGTGAATCTAATCCATCATTTGATATAATTTGATATCCTGACGGGCCTATCTCCTAAGAAAGCTTGGGTATCCTACAATCCCAAACAAAGGAAGCATCTCCGTTTTAATTTGATGTCCTGATGAGCCTATCTCCTAAGAAAGCTCAGGCATCCTACAATCCTAAACAAAGGAAGCCTCTCCATTTTTCTAACACTGTAATCAAGGGAAATAAACAACATCTCAAGGGAAAAGGTGGCTCAGTGGGCTCCCATGGATCGATGGTCAGGTTGGCGGCCCTTTTATATAAAAATCTTTACGAGGTTTGCATCAGCTCCTTTAAAGAACTTGAGGAAGCTGAGACATCTAGATGGCTAGGGAGGAAAATAAACTATAATTGTCTCTATGGTAAATCAGTGGCGGTTGAGCCAACTTAGCCCCGCTGAAAACAATAAGAGTATTGTCCTGGAACTGCCGAAGGCTTGGGAACCACCGGACAGTTCAAGCCCTAACGGGGCTTATCCAACAGCAAGCTCCCACCATTGCATTTCTGTATGAGTCCACATGCAATAGTCTTGCTATCATGGCTCTCAAAGTTAAGCTTGGGTTTCGATTTGGCTTTTTGTGTTAATTCTGTGGGAAAGTCTAGGTGTATAATCTTGCTGTGGTATCTAACGACCCCATTACGGATCCTTTCATCTTCCCTCAAACACATTGATGCATAAATAAGTGGTTATGGCAACATTGATCACTGTCACTGGTTTTTATGGTCACCATCAAACTAGTATTCGCTACGAATCCTAGTCGTTGCTCCGTTCTCTGGCTACCCAATCCTCGCTCCCCTAGAACTGTGGTGGGGATTTCAATGAAATGCACCTAGATGAAAATGAGGATGGGGGGACCAGGCACATCCACCAGATTCTGAAATTTTGACAAGCTATTGGCGACTGCAACTTGGGCGACATGGGTTTCTCGAGGAGGGAGGGGGGGAAGTTTACCTGGATGACCAATTGCCATAGTGGCATTAATGAGTGCTTGGATCTGGTCCTCACGATGTTTGATTGGAAATCCAAATACCATTTCTCTGTGGTGCACCACCTCTAACCTAGCAAATTTGATCATATACCACTACTCCTAAACGTTAGGCACTAACCCATGTCAACTTGGAAAAATGATAGGAGCATATTTATGCGCCTTAGTTAGCTAGTTCTTATGCATTTTTATTATGTTTTATTCGTTAAAGTAGTCTTTTAAGCTACTTTCATGTGTTTTCAGGTTTAAAGGACATATTACATGAAATGATGCAATTGGGAGCTTTTGGAGCAAAACTGAGCTGGAATGTGGTGTATGCAAATGGAGCACGAGGAATGAACGAGGTTGAAGGTCAAAGGAGCTTAAGAAATGAAGAAATGAAAGTGAAGAGCAAGGAAGTCGGAATTGGTAACCAAAGTTTCTAAAGTTGGAAGTTTCTATTCTTGGAGGTTTCCATTGTCGTGAGTTTCTATTCTTGGCTTTGGGCTTTTAGAGCACCTAAACCCTAACTCTTTGTGGACCCTAAGCCTATGCCGCACCTAAACCCTAACCTTAGCCCATTTTAGAGCCATTGCCGTGGGCTTTAGCCCAAGTCCTTTCCCTTGCCATGCAAGGGGGTGCATTTTAGGCCCAAATCCATGCATTAAGCCCTTCACCCTAATTGGCCCAAATCCATGCATTAAGCCCTTCACCCTAATTCTTCCTCCTAATTAGTGCATCCCACCATTCCATTCCATAATTTCCATTAGTGCATCCCACCATTCCATTCCATAATTTCAATTAGTGCATCCCACCATTCCATTCCATAATTTCCATTAGTGCATCCCACCATTCCATTCACACTTAAATGCCCATTATCCCATTTTTTTTAGCTTTTAATTCCACTCCATCCCATTATCCTTTACATCCACTAAACCATGCATCCACATTCACCTAAATAAACCCTAAATTACATCCACTAAACCATCCATCCACCATAATTCCAACCATCCACACCTTTTTCCATCCACCAAATACCTTAAACAAACATCCATTAACACCCATTCTCTTCCTATAAATACCCATTCATTCCATTCACCAAATCATCTCATTTTCCATTGTAATACACAAACACTTCCCCTTCTCCATCTTCTCCATTTCCACTCCATTCCACACTTCCATCCCCCCAACCAACCTATCCTTAAACCTTGTGCTACAACAACGAGGAAGAGAAGAGTGCCTAAACGTTCATACAATTCAAGTTTGAGTTGTTGGAATGTTTAGGTGTTTCTTTGATTTCAAAGTTTCATTTTAATTCTCTTTGTTTTGTACGTATAAGGAATGGAAGAGAAGAGTGCTTAAACGTTCATACAATTCAAGTTTTGAGTTGTTGGAATGTTTAGGTGTTTCTTTGATTTCAAAGTTATGAGGAACTAAACCCCCTTTAGCTAGGGGGTGATTCGAAACTATGTTTATATTTGCAATATGAATTGATTAACTTTCGTTGGAATTTCATAAGTTGTGGATTCAATTTGTTTAACCGTTTGATTGATAACTTATTTATGAATGTTTATTAAGAATGCGCGCTTAATTTTCATGCATAAATATGACGCTAGAATATAAGTGATTTTCACCTAATCGTTATGAACTTATATTCACAAGTAGTGGAGGTTGCTTATAAACAATCGCGTTAAATGAATTCTTGGCACGAGTTTCATGCTCATCATAGTAACGAATGCCTCGTCAACACTTATAGTTTTCATAATACTTAATGATCTTTGATTGTATCTTTATTGTGCTATTCACGTAAAGGACTTTTGGAGAATGTTGTGAATTGCGTTGCGCAAACCCATCCAATTCATTAACTTAAGGAAAACTTGACGGTTAATTTAAGCGGACCTAATTAATCCGGAGTGTTGAGTTTCATAATTTATCGAAAGACCAACTGAGAATCAATCTTGTATGCAAGTATAACATGTGTGGAGAAGAACCCCTTAGCTAGCCTTCATTCCATTCATTCCATCACAAATTCATATTTACATTCCGCTTAGTTTATTAACTTGTTTTGTTATTTCAATTTTCGTCAAATCAAAACTTTCCCCCCCCCCTTTTACTTTCTTGTTCTTTAGTGCTTAGAATTTGTTTAGTTTATGTTTTAAAGTATTTTGAATCAAGCCATAATCTTAAATTCGTCCAAAATTAGTTTTGAGTCTTTTGGTTTGTCTTAATGTTTTAAATTTTAGTTTTGCATTCTTTGAGTCTAGTTTAGTGTTTTATATTGTTTTTACGTTCTTAAGTCAATTTAGAAGGTTTTAGCAAGCCCTCTTAATCCCCGGTCTAGAACGATCTCTCACTTATCCATTCTACTACAATTGTCAAACGAGGGTTTAATTTGAGTGTCAAGTAATTCTCACATCAAAAAATCATCCTCTTTCGTTTTGAAGAGATGTGGATGAAGCATGAGGGGTGTGAGGATGTCGTTCGCCAGGCTTGAAGTACCCTAGTGGCAAGTATTCCTATGTTCCAGATTTGCAAGAAAATCGAGGTGGTTCACATGGCTCTCTTAAAATGGCATCAGGAGATGCTTCACTCGCAACAACTGGAAATGGATCGCATATGGTCAAAGCTAGGCTTTATTCTTAATCAATCGCTAGCGAGAATCTCATCGCTGAGAGAGCTAATCTACTATCCCAGCTGGATGGTCTTCTCTCCCTCGAAGAGTCTTATTGGCGGCAACGTTCCCGATGCACTTGGTTAAATGAGGGTGATAGCAATTCCCGCTTCTTCCACCGTAAGATGGCTGATAGAAAGGTGAAAAATCAAATTTGTGGCTTTTAACTGAGGGTGAAGGAAATATTGAAAACATTATGTTGGATTACTTTTCTAACATCTTCAAGTCTTAACTTGGTGGGAATGAGGCGACAAAATTATTTAAGGTCAAAGTTGCCTTGTTCCAAATGGATGCCTTAACTGCCCTAGGCCCAGACGGACTCCCACCATTATTCTACCAACGATTTTGGAATGTTATCAGCTCTGATGTCTCCAGGGTAGTCCTCACATTCATTGAATTCAGGAAAATGCTCAAGAAAATCAACTACACATACGTCTATCTCATCCTAAAACAAGAAAATCCCAACGAGATGCCTCACATTCACCCCTTTAGCCTTTGCAATGTCGTCTACAAATTGCCTCCACGATCTTAACTAATCACCCTAAGCTAATCCTCCCCAAGATTATTTCCCATTATCAAAGCGTTTTTGTTCCTGGACGCTTGATTTCGGACAACACCATCTTTGCCACAGAGATTGTCCACTTCATTTTCAGGAGTAAACGAGGCAAAAGGGGCTTCATGGCTATGAAGCTTGACATTAGTAAGGCGTATGATTATGTGGATTGGGGGTTTCTTAAAGGTATTCTGGAAGCTATGGGCTTCCCTCCATACCGAACCAATCTGTTGATGTGATGTGTGAGCATTGTTTCATATTCCTTTATCAACGGGTCTCCTCGTGGCTACCTCCACCTGGCTAAGGGGCTCCAGCAGAACGACCCCATCTCCCCTTACTTATTCCTCATGTGTGCAAAAAACCTCTCGACTTTGCTCACCAAGTTCGACCATGAGGGGCAAATTCAGAGGATCTCCATTTGACGTGGCACTCCGTCTATCAATCACCTCATGTTCACATATGATTGTCTGCTTTTCGCCAAAACGGATATTGACAATTGCCTCCAGATTTCCAAAGTTCAAAAAGCTTACGAAGAGGCCTCGGGTCAATCTGTTAACCTTATGAAAAGTGTAATCTTTTTCAGCCACAATATCAAGCGTATCAATCAGGATGGGCTAAGTTGTTTACTGGGGCTGGATAGAGTGGATAAACACAAGAAATATCTTAGGCTTCCTACTCTAGTTGGCCGGAATAAGCAGGCATGTTTCAGCCATATCAAGGAAAGACTTTGGAAACAGTTGCAGGGTTGGAAGGGCCGACTTCTAATCTCTGTGAATCACGAATTACTCGTCAAAGTTATCGCCCAAGCCATTCCTCTTTATACCATACATTGCTTTCTCCTTCCCAAAAGCTTATGTGATGATCTTAACCGTATAGTTACAGCGTTTTGGTGGAATGGCATCGACGATTCCAAAATGATTCGCTGGATCTCCTGGGACAAACTTTGTGCCCCAAAATCAAAGGGTGGCTTGGGTTTCAAAAATATGTATGCATTCAATCTCGACTTGATTGCCAAACAAAGGTGAAGACTCATCTACGAACCCCACTCTTTGGTGGCTCAAACCTTTAAGGCAAAATATTATCTTACTAGCAACTTCCTTCAGGTCATGTTTGATAGAATGCATCTTTTGTTTGGAAAAGTATTTGTGTTGGTAGGCCCATTATTGAAGGGGATTCCCGCTGGTTGATTGGTTTGGGTTGCACTACCAAAATTTAGGAAGACTGATGGTTACCTTCCTCTTCTCAATTTAAAATTTTCTCACCTAAACCCACAGGCTGCTGCGTCACTTTTATGGACCAACTTATCTGTCATCAATCTCACCAATGTAACCTTCCCTTCCTCAAGTCTCTGTTCACCGACATTGAAATGGAAACGATCATTTCTAACCCCCTCAGCTTTCAAAATCCGTGATACAAAAAGTCATTTTTCGTTCAAGAGTGCTTATCAGGTAGCGTGGTGACGGCTATAAAACCCCAACAATGGAGCTTCCTCTTACGTCCCTTCTGCGTCATCCACTCTTTGGAAAAGAATATGGTCAGCCAGGGTCCGTCCCAAAGTCAAAGGTGCTTAGCGGTTTTGTCAGGACATCATCCCCACCAAATCTACCCTTGACAGATGCCATATGCATACGGATCTAATGTTTGTGCTCTGCAACAACCATGTGGAATCCCTCCTCCATCTTCTGCGAGATTGTTGTTTTGCCTCATGTTTTTAGCTCTCCACTTCCATTAGCAAACCTCATTCTGATTCACATGTCCTCATTGTTTTTTATTGGGGCACATCCCTAGCTTCCTCTCTCAATCATCAAAATTTCGAATTGTGCTTAATGGTGTGGGCGATGTGGGTGGCAAGAAACGATATGCTATGGAAAGGCATGGTTGAGAAACCTGATGCTCTCTTGGCCAGGGCCACAAGTTGGTGGCTCGACTTTCAGAAAGCTCTCAAGGTGGAAGCTACTGTCTGGCCCAGGCTCTTGCCTCTGCTTGGACTAAACCTCCACTGGGATTCCTCAAAGTAAATGTCGATGGTGCTTGGAATGAGTCACTCAAATCTGGTGGAGTTGGTGTTGTGGTCCGTGATGAGCACGATAATTTTGTTGCTGCGTCTACAAAGATTTTTGAGCATGTTTCCTCGCCTCTCCTAATCGAAGCCTTTGCGGTTAGAGAAGGGCTTTTGTTGGCTGTTCAATGGGGCTTACATAACATTATTATTAAGAGCGATTCCTTCCAGATCGTCTTTGCCTTGCAAAAGGGTCCTCTGAGTTCGTCCCTCATCGGGCACATTGTCGAGGATTTATATACTATGATATATGTTATTACTAGAGCTTCTATTACGTATACACGCCGCCAACATAATGAAGTTGCTCACCGTCTTGCCCGTTTTGCCTTAACTGACCCATGTGAATATCTTTCGAAGAGCCTCCCGACATTCTCATGGATGTTTTACTCTCTCTAATTGTACTGCCTAGATTTTCGGGTTTTACTAGCCCACTGTACTGATCTGTTACTCATCTTTTATCAATGAATTAATGCTGCAGCTTTCAAGAAAAAAGAAAAAAAAAAAAGTGAATGCCCGGTGGATATAACATTCTCAAAAGATAACATGTATAACTCAAAAATATGGCTGGCAAATTAAGAAGGGAATTGTTATTGGCACTCTAAATTTCTCACTCTACAGTTCAAACTTTCTATATTTAGAATGTGAGGAGTGTAAAATGAGATTTTTGGAGTGCCAATAACATTTCCCATTAAGAAATTCAGCCGCTAAAGTTTTTCTAGTGAAAAATGTCATCAAACTCAAAAATTTGATCTTTAATTGAATACACCTCTAATTCGTCACTAATCAGTCCCATCACGAAACCTTAGCTAGTTTGCAAGTGCATTGTGGACAAGTATGCGTGTGTCCATTGTCAAGTTCATGGTTCTTTGACGTCTTTCCTTTTGTAGCTTATTGATTTGTTCAAAACGTAAGGTAATGAACAAAGCCGTATGTTTATATTGCATGGTTGGCATTGTCTAACTCTCATTGGTTTAGAGCATTTTCAATAGAGAGATGCAAATTCGAGATGCAAAGAAAAAAATGGTAGGTTTGAGAAACAATGACTTTGAATAATTGAATGATGAGTTTGGCTAATGACGGTTCTAATAGGGGACCTCTCAAATCTTGATTACGATAATATGAAATGTTACTAACACTGCAAAAGGTTTCAATACCCTTCACGTGTGCGCTGCGTGCACACATTTGAATTTTAAAGTGCCAAGAACATCCCTCGTATGAAAGCAAGCATGAGTTTGGAGTTCCAATAACATTTCCAATATGAAATCAAGGGATGCTGAGTAAAATTAACTGAATATTCGATTCCGCCAAATAAGTTGAAGCACATAAATATCAGTCTAAACGCAAAAGTACACCAAAAGGGAACCTCAACATGATTAATGCTCTTTATTTCAATACCTAGCAGCTAAATGAGCATCTACGAACCCCACTCTTTGGTGGCTCAAACCCTTAAGGCAAAGTATTATCCTACTAGCAAATTCCTTCAGGTCATGTTTGATACAATGCATCTTTTGTTTGGAAAAGTATTTGTGTTGGTAGGCCCATTATTGAAGGGGATTCCCACTGGTTAATTGGTTTGGGTTGCAATACCAAAATTTGGGAAGCATGATGGTTACCTTCCTCTTCTCAATTCAAAATTTTCTCACTTAAACCCACAGGCTACTGCGTCATTTTTATGGACCAACTTATCTGTCATCAATCTCACCAATGCAACCTTCCTTTCCTCAAGTCTCTGTTCACCGACATTGAAATGGAAGCGATCATTTCTAACCCCCTCAGCTTTCAAAATCTGTCAGACAAACTCATTTGGCACTATGATACGAAAGGTCATTTTTCGGTCAAGAGTGCTTATTAGGTAGTGTGGTGACGGCTATAAAACCCCAACAATAGAGCCTCCTCTTACGTCCCTTCCACATCATCCACTCTCTGGAAAAGAATATGGTCAGCCAGGGTCCCTCCCAAAGTCAAAGGTGCTTAGCGGTTTTGTCAAGACATCATCCCCACCAAATCTACCCTTGACATACGCCATATGCATACGGATCTAATGTGTGTGCTCTGCAACAACCATGTGGAATCCCTCCTCCATCTTTTGCGAGATTGTTGTTTTGCCTCATGTTATTAGCTCTCCACTTCCATTGGCAAACCCCATTCTGATTCACATGTCCTCTTTGTTTTTTATTGGGGGCACATCCCTAGCTTCCTCTCTCAATCATCAAAATTTCGAATTGTGCTTAATGGTTTGGGCGATGTGGGTGGCAAGAAACGATATGCTATGGAAGGGCACGGTTGAGAAACCTGATGCTCTCTTGGCCAGAGCCACAAGCTGGTGGCTCGACTTTCAAAAAGCTCTCAAGGTGGAAGCTACTGTCGGGCCCAGGCTCTTGCCTCTGCTTGGACTAAACCTCCACTGGGATTCCTCAAAGTAAATGTCGATGGTGCTTGGAGTGAGTCACTTAAATCTGGTGGAGTTGGTGTTGTGGTCCGTGATGAGCACGGTAATTTTGTTGCTGCGTCTACAAAGACTTTCGAGCATGTTTCCTCGCCTTTCCTAATCGAAGCCTTTGCGGTTAGAGAAGGGCTTTTGTTGGCGGTTCAATGGGGCTTACATAACATTATTATTAAGAGCAATTCTTTCCAGATCATCTTTGCCTTACAAAAGGGTCCTCTGAATTTGTCCCTCATTGGGCACATTGTCGAGGATTCATATGCTATGATATATGTTATTACTAGAGCTTTTATTACACATACACGCCGCCAACATAATGAAGCTGCTCACCGTCTTGCCCATTTTGCCTTAACTGACCCATGTGAATATCTTTCAAAGAGCCTCCCGACATTCTCATGGATGTTTTACTCTCTCTGATTGTACTGCCTAGATTTTCGGGCCAGCCCACTGTACTGATCTGTTACTCATCTTTTATCAATGAATTAATGTTAACTTTCAAGAAAAAAGAAAAAAAAATGAATGCCCGGTGGATATAACATTCTCAAAAGATAACATGTATAACTCAAAAATATGGCTGACAAATTAAGAAGGGAATTGTTATTGGCACTCCAAATTTCTCATTCTACACTTCAAACTTTCGATATTTAGCAAGAAAAATACACTTGTGAGGAGTGTAAAATGAGATTTTTGGAGTGCCAATAACACTTCCCATTAAGAAATTCAGCCGCTAAAGTTTTTCTAGCGAAAAATGTCATCAAACTCAAAATTTGATCTTTAATTGAATACACCTCTAATTCGTCACTAATCAGTCCCATCACGAAACCTTAGCTAGTTTGCAAGTGCATTGTGGACAAGTATGCGTGTGTCCATTGTCAAGTTCATGGTTCTTTGACGTCTTTCCTTTTGTAGCTTATTGATTTTTTAAAAACGCAAGGTAATGAACATAGCCATATGTGTATATTGCATGGTTGGCATTGTCTGACTCTCGTTGGTTTAGAGCATTTTCAATACAGAGATGCAAATTCGAGATGCAAAGAAAAAAAATGGTAGGTTTGAGAAACAATGACTTTGAATAATTGAATGATGAGTTTGGCTAATGACGGTTCTAATAGGGGACCTCTCAAATCTTGATTACGATAATATGAAATGTTACTAACACTGCAAAAGGTTTCAATACCCTTCACGTGTGCGCTGCGTGCACACATTTGAATTTTAAAGTGCCAAGAACATCCCTCGTATGAAAGCAAGCATGAGTTTGGAGTTCCAATAACATTTCCAATATGAAATCAAGGGACGCTGAGTAAAATTAACTGAATATTCGATTCCGCCAAATAAGTTGAAGCACATAAATATCAGTCTAAACGCAAAAGTACACCAAAAGGGAACCTCAACATGATTAATGCTCTTTATTTCAATACCTAGCAGCTAAATGAGCATCATACATTGCATTTTAAATCACAGGGTCATTCCTAGAAAGATAATTCTTTCCATCCACCATAGCTCTCCTCAGCATATCTTCTAGAAGCTACTTCTCTGTAAAAACAAATAGTCGATTCACCACACACTAACTCGAATCTAGTCAAAAACGGAAGTTCTGGTTACGTTTGGTAAGCTATAAACAGTAATACCTGAGGCTCAGGAGTGAAAGTAAGTCCAATTATGATCTCCCCGCGATATTCCTGGTCCTTGTTGACAACATTGTATGCAGTCGGAGGAAGCCTTCCATCAGCGAACAATGGCTCCAAAGGAACGCTGCATTGGCCATGGATAAATTAGACATCGAACTATACACGTTTTAGATAGCTTTACCAGAGATAGAACACTATAACAGGCTGCAAATAACTTTTGAGTGACCTTATAAAGATGGAAATGAAAAAAGATGACAAATTATTGAGTACTCACATTGCTTCGCCAACAAAGTCATCCTTGGTAAAGGTATCTTTGTCCATTATTTTCAAACGAAGCTCAGAAACATCATCCGTAACTGTGAACAAAAAACTTTCATTCCATTCGGGGTCAGATCCTTTCCCTGCATGTACGATTTTTAAATCACAGTTAATCGGAGACAACACCAGATGGATCCGATCGGAATGTGCACAAACAATACACACACACACACACACACACACACACAAGGGGTAGCTACAACTGTATACCTTTAGCCACAGTGCTTTTCTTCTCTTGGGTCTTCACAGTGAAAATAACATAGGGATCCATCTTATTAACTGCTACATATTATTCAACCCATGACATACATACATTAATTAGCACTATTCAGAAATCAAATGCAAACAAATTTAACCGAGCGGCGTGTTCAAATCAGAAATCAAAATAACATATCATATATATAGACGAAAAATTGCTTAAAATACCGTTAAGAAAATGATTTATGCGCAACATTTTTCTCCTTTTGTTCACCCCTTTTCCTCGTTCTGGCCATCGGATTGAATTAATCAAACAAAAACAATGGTAATATTGAAAAAGGTGTGTGCTTGTCATTAAGGTATCTTTATTCTCTTTTGTTTTGGGAAATGTATGTTCGTCTGTTGCCGATTACAGGAAAATGAAACGCATCTACCAACATATAAGCAAAATACAAAAAATGGATTAGACATAAAGATCATGCTAGTGGGGAGAAAACAAACACCAGAAATAAAATCAGATCTTTTCTGCATCACTTGATATTACCAAGAATCAGTGAAAAGGGATTTTAAAAAATTGATGATTTTTTGTTTGGGGTATTCAATCGAATATTAAACTAATTTTGCAGACATGCATACACAAATGCATACATGAACAACAAAAAAGAAAGCTCATAAAGCCTTGAAATTAACAGCATCCAGCTGATAGAAGAACCAAACAATTCAGATCTGCAGATGGTGAGAAGCATAAATTTAAGAACCAAACCATGTGCACCAAAAATCATTTCAGATGATTAAATCAAAGATTCAAACATGAGAGAGAGAGAGAGTGAGTGAGTTACAGAGAAAATCTTTGTTCTTGAGGCCTTTGGCTTCAACAAGAAGGACTTCAAGGGTTCCGAGAGGCATCTTTCTTTGGTTGGTTTGTTTGGGGTTTGGAATTTGTTGGATGAAAAGAGAGTGAAGCAGTGAGGGTGTTAAAGTTGTGAAGGAATGGTGCAGTTTTCAAGTTTCATGTGACAATTGTACTTGCATTTCTGACTCCTCCAATGCATGACGAAACCTTTATTTATTGACGTTTCGTACCAACTTCCCATACCCCCGTTTGACTAGAGGTTGACTGCCACTCTTCATTCTCATTCCAAATTCTAAATCTTTATCTATACTATCTGTTAATAAAACACTATATATCAATAAAAAATAATAATAATTATTATTATTATATTCTTCCATGATAATTGAGAAAAAAAATACTAGAAGAGTTGCTGTTTTCTTCCCACCGTGACCGCCCTCTTTAATTTTAAACTCGGTATGGTCAGTTTTTTTTTTTTTTTTTTAATTCCTTTGGGCCCCATGAAAAACTGCTACATATAATGGGAATTGATTTTCACTTTTTCTTTCTTACCTAGTGTTTGGGCCTAGATTCTATAAGCCCAACTTCTTTCTTGCTGGTCCACATCTCAGCTGATTAAAATAATAATTTATGTTTGAACTTAAAGCTTCATACTTTTTAAGGTCGTTTCCTAAAATTTCACAAAAAGGGTCCCGAAGCTACCCATTTTTATTATATTTGTCTTCAATTTCTTTATATATTGTCTTGTATATATTGTGTTTGAACCTAAAATTCATAATTTCAAACCCGAAGTTCAGAAAAATGTCATACAAACTTGAAGTTTCTTAACAGGCACCATTCATGTTGAGATTCGAAGTTCTCCATGATTAAACTGTTTAAACCAAAACATGTTGTAGAACCTAAATGTTCTAATTTGGATGCTTATGATGATTTTATTTTCCATAGCACCAATCACAATTTTGTTCCCTACATTCAACAAAATGTCGAACCGTAACAAGTTTGATTTCGCTGATTTGGACATTTCAAACAAAAACTATTTTATGTGGATATAATATTTGACACTCCACTTGACTACGAAAAACTGCGAAACCATTGAAGCCAACTATGGCACGGAAGAGTTGAATAAGCCTCCACCATGCTCTTTATTCAAAGATTTATGCCTGAAACATTATAAATGGAAGTACCTCACTAAAGAGGATTCCATGGCTCTTTGACTCACTCATATGGTCCATTCCAATCATGAAAAGATGATCTCTTACCTGAAGCAAGACATGATTGAAACTTTTATGTCCATGAATAGGTAATTTTGAAGTTTATATCCGATCGAATTTTGACTAGAGAAAAATTTTCTCGTCTTTCTATGTCTTTAACTTGCTCCTTCAGCAGCAGTGAAGAGAGCAAAAGTTTGGAAAATTATTGGATTTGATTACTACCACACCTGTGAGAAAATGGTACCCCAGCGATTCGGCTAGGAGATATCGAACGATATAGACTCAGCTTCGACTGAAGACTACTGAATGGTGGTACCCTGCTTCGGGAGGGATACACCGACATGCAAGCTCTGCTTTGGCATAATTGCACCGAAAGGTATGCTTTGCTTCGGCAGAGGTTGAACAGACTCCTCCAGCTTCGGCTAGAACCTCACGAAACCACATCTAGGTCTATCTTTCTCTCACACTCACGATCAAGTTTGTTTTTAGTATATGGTAGAATTAGGACCTGCCAAGGGGTGACATCACACCCAGAACATGATTCCTTGGTACTTATAACCTAAAACTTCAAGAATAAGGGACAATATTCAGAACCTCAACCCTACAGTATCTACTTCCGTTTTGACAGAAAAGATCATTGGTTATGTACATTTCCCTAGTCAATCATGAGACTAAGTTTGCTCTACCAAACACATTTGGAAAAGCGAAATTTTGACATGGAAGGCCACGTTGGTCGAACCCCTAGTACATTTGGTTTACTTTGTGAACAATTTCTTATGTCCCCAGATTTAAGTTGGTGTTTGGATATCATTACTATTCTTGAATTCGAGTTAGTTGACAAAAGTTTATACATGCAACTAATCCAATTAACTCATGCTTAGGTATATTTTGCGGGTAGTTAGCGGTCTAGTTCTATGTGCTAACTTCATACCTAATTACCTTCCTGACAACCCTTTTCAGGGTTATCCAACCTGATTGTGAGGCATGGCACTGCCCATATCATGTTGTCCAATGATTTAACTTTAAGGGAAGCCGCTTTTGAGCTTTAAGGATATTCGAGTTACTATATTGGAACCACTATAGAAAATAGAGTAAAATTCTTTTTGAATAAATCCTAAATAGATATAAATTAGGAATCCTTTGGGATCTAGAAGATCTTTCCTATTATACTTTGTTTTACTTGGAGAGCAAACTTCTCTCGTCCGTATTACTATAAATAAAGGCACAAGATCTGAAGAATAACACACAGAATTCCTCAATCCTATTTTCTATTTCTCTTTCGCTCTGCTGCCACACCTCTCTCTTCCTTAGTTAATTTATAGGCCACAACGTACATGACATAAATTGGACCATTGTTTTTTTTTTTTTCTTTTTAACAAAATTATGCAAAGAAAAGTTTGAATTAAAACGTTTTTTATTTTTACTAATTTTTTTAGCCATGTGACACTTATGACACACATCTAAATCTTAGGGTGTAATCTGACTGAATTTAAAATTTTAAGAAATTAACTAAAACTTGAGCTAAATTAAAAAAGTGAAGGAATGGACTAAACCTCATAATGTATTATTACTAATATAATTCAAAATCGTATTTTTCGATCCGATTTACAGATGAAGATAAATACAAATACCACTTGCGTATAACGAAAGAGTAACAGTTGGTAACATGCAGTTGGTTCAATCGTTCAAACAGACAGGAGGAAGAGGAGCGTAGCTATTCAGAAGGAATACAAAGATGGCGAAACCCTCCATTGCAATCACTGAGAGCTTCGCTTCCGAAGCAAAAATTGCAGACGACATTCCTCGGGAAGATGCAATCAGAGTTCTGAAATTTCTCCGACTTGTTGGAATCTCGGACCCTGTCCCAGATGAGTTCGATGCTAAGAAGGACACCTACTCCGACGTCATTCGTGACCTCCTCAAGCCCCTTCACATTTCCCCAGGCCGTGTCACCTGCGTCGTATCTGTGAAGCCTGCTGTCACTGTAATCTATCTTCCCCTCTTTATTTGTCTCTTTTTTTTGCTTCAATTTGTAATTTTCAGTGGTTCTGTTTGGTTGCTGAGAAAATTCTAGGTATGGGTTATTTATACCCGAAGTGGGGAAATTGGAGGAATAGGATTGGACCCTTTCGGGATGTGTTTGATTTGAATTGGGTTTTCATTGTGTTTTTCTATCTGGGTTTGACTAAATTGAGCTGTGTTCTTGCTTGCTTGCTGAGAAAATTTAGGGAAGGAAGAGAAAATTGCTTGATTTAATGGTTACTTGTATAACCAGTTCAAAATTAATATTGATGGAGGCCCATTCTATTAGCTTGTATGATTGGGACTTTGATCTTATACAAAGCAAAGTAAGATGCTTTGTTAGACCCCATTTCAGAGCTATTAACATCGTCATCGAATTCTGCCATTTTGCTCACTAATGTGTACTTCTATTTCAATTTGATGTCTGTTTCAATTGTTCTTGTATTTGGTGCTTCAATTGTTCTTGTATTTGGGAGAAAAGAAGATTCCACTAAACGTCGGGTTAATTTTCGTATGTTTTCGTTCATCGTCTTTGAAACCTAAGTTACCTAACAAATGTATAGATGTTTTGTTCATGAATCTGCAGAATTCCTTTTCCGGATTTCATGGAGGAGCTATTGCTGCTGTTGCTGAGGCTGTGTCCATGGCTTGTGCAAGAACTCTTGTGGCTAAGGATAAGGAGCTTTTTCTGGGGGAACTAAGCATATCTTACCTCTCTAGTGCAACAAAGAATGTAAGGCCCTTGGAATGTACATTTGTTCCTTTAAATGTAGATATATAAAGTTTGATGCACATGCCAAAATAGAAATGAAATGAATTCAAAGCTTTACTATGATTGTTTAGCTGTCTTCATTGGAAATCGAAAGGTCGTCTGAGGCATTTCAAATGGTAATGGTATTGGTATAGAATGACTAAAGGAAGGAATTAGGATTTTGATGTCACTTTAAATTTGTAAATTGTGATGATGGATTTGTACCTTTTGTGTGCAATTCCTTGAATGTCAAAGGTCTGCCTTTTGTGCGTCTTGATGCTGAGAACTTAAACTTCCGGGGTTCTTGAGTCGTTTCTTCTTTTTGTTTATAGAATCTCTTACTAATAAAATTAAAAAAAAAAAAGAAAAAAAGAAGTTGCTTGCTGAACTTTGAATCCATTTTCTGAAGATGCCAATGTGGAATTGCCTTATCACAGAATGTGATACCAACTGAAATGGGCCAAAAAGTGGGATATACAGACAGTGCTAAGTTTCCGAACCTTAAACAACATAATTTTGGCAGTCTGATACTTGATTGACTCAGGCTGATGGTGGTTTTGAACCCCACGAACTCTGTTTAGGTATAGGTTCCAAGAATAACTGCCCTATTTGCACGCAATGCTTCCAGATTCTGATGAAGATATTGAAAATTTAATTAGGTATTCAATTTGTCATTGGACATCGGTTAAGGTGCAGTCAGCTAACCGAGACATCATAAGAGAAATATCCACGTTTTCCAGTATTGGCAATTCAGTAAACTGAAGTTTACACTCTTGAATCTTGTTTATAATTTGCGTTGTTCATGCTGTTCGTTTCTCTCTGTTTTGATTTTTACTTACCAATGGGACTTTTACAGGAAGAGGTGATAGTTGACGCATCTGTTGTGCGGAGTGGAAGAAACCTCAGCGTGATAGCTCTTGAATGGAAACTCAAGAAAACTGGGCGTTTGGTTTACACTGCTCGTGCTACCTTCTACCACACGCCTGTTGCAAAATTATGATTTCGCGTATTAATTCTCTCTCTCTATGTGTTTACCCAAATTCGTACCTCTTGGACACATTTCTATAGCACATCTTGTCAATTTGCTGCCATCTGCATAGTTATTCCGATATAGATCACTATGCAGTAACTATAAGATCAATTATATCTACGTGTATACATACGATAGCGTGCAACGGGGATATGAAAGTTCTATTCATATCTGTAGTGTCTTTGATTTCATGCCTAGCAACCATATTTTGATTGTTGAGCAATTGGTACTGTTCTATAATTAGAAGGAAAGGAGACCCAAAGAAGTGTGTTTTAAGAGGAAAGCAAAACATAGGGTTGGGTTCGGTTTCAATCGATTTGGTTCGATTTTTCAAATTGGGTTTTATTTTTTTCGGATTCGGTCCTGCCCAAAATTTATCTTGACATACTCTGCAAAGAAACAAGACAGCTAACCGCAATCACGTGCAGTTAGATCCACTGAAACTAGAGAGGGGGATGCATTTATTGATGGGTTTGGCGTTTCGACGCAACATGAACACAAAGATGGCAAAACCTTCCACTGCTTTCTCTTCCACAGCCATAACTTGAACCAAGTTGTGTGTTTTCTTCATAGAGTCGGGATTTCTGACCCTATCCCGGATCGTTGCAATACAAAAGACTACCACTCTGCCTTGATTCACTGCATCCTCAAGCCTTTGCACATCCGAAAAGGCCGCGTCACCTGCCTTGTCTCCGTAAAACCTGCTGTTGCTGTAATATTTCGCTGCTTATTCTCTCCCTTCTTTGTTTCAACTTTTGTTTTTCATTTTGCCATGAATGTGCAGAATATCCGCGGAGGATTTCACGGGGGAGCTATTGCTGCTGTAGCCGAGACAGTATCGATAGCTTGTGCAAGAATGATAGTGGCCGAGGATAAGAAGATTTTCCTAGGGGAACTGAGCATCTCCCACCTCTCTGCTGCACCAAAGAATGTGAGTTAGTCCACCATAATCCCCAGTCGTTTCCTTTTATCGGATTGACCAGTATTTCATCTGAAAAGAACATTGACATTACGATACAGGCGGAGCTGATAGGTGAAGGATCTGTCGTGAAGAGTGGAAGATTTCTGAGCGTGATAGCAGTTGATTTCAAACTCAAGGAAACTCAACAGTTGGCTTACACTGCTCGTGCGACCTTGTATCACACGCGGGTTGCAAAATTATGAATTCAGAGATTAAAATTTTGTAACACATGATCATCTTATCAATGTTTATGGCTTAGTATTATACAGAGTTACTCTGAAATAAGATCCACGACGTCTTCAAATTCGAATATGACTCAAGGTGATATCACAGAGTTGCACCAAAATAATATACACTGACAAAACATGGGAAGAGAAAATACATTCGAGTGGATGAGAAGATACAACCGCCCAGCAGCCTAAGGCTTCACAACTTTGCATCAACTCTAAGCCTTACCTTTCATCCTACATCACCAATATAGCGGAAAGTGGCAGCACTTCATGTGCAGTAATGATCATCTCAAAACCAAACGTGTGAGTTTCAACTTGGAAGTCTCATCCTAGCCCCGTTTTTCCCCGATCGGATTAAATGGTTGCTGTTATTGGCTCAATACAGGGATAAACACCGACCTCCAGCACCCATATATATTGGGATTCGGGAGTTCTATACAGTGAGAGAAAAACATCAGATAAAAATCACTAACATCTACTTGCATTGAAAAAAATAATAATAACATCTGAGATCACAAGAGTATAGTCACAGTCACTTGACATATGAGACTGGCACACTCACCTACATTCGGACTATGAAAATATGGCATTGACAAAGGCCTCAGCATCAAACGGTTGAAGGTCTTCTACGCCTTCACCAACACCCACAAACTTTACAGGGATGCCGAGCTCATTCACCACGCTGACCTAAAATAAGACGCAATCTTATGATTAGTGAAGGCTAAAAAAACTTGAGAACTAAGTCTTGAAACAACAGAAGCTACATCAATATCTCAATTCAATAACAGATCGAAAACTATACGGGACAGAAGATTTGAACATACCACACAACCTCCTCTAGCAGAACCGTCAAGTTTTGTCAAAATCAAACCAGTTATACCAACAATCTGTCAAATATTTACAAGGCAAACAATCAAAACACAAATGAAGTGGCACAAAGAATTAGAGTACAAATTAAGGGCAAGACATTCAATCAAATATCCAAGTTCTACTCTAACTGACAAAATTGGAATATAACATGCTGCACCTAAACATGAACCCAAAAGGAACAAACTCAAAACATTCTTGAGAGGTGAGACAAACAAGATCATGCGAGGAATAGCCAACCATCTTAATCCAGAAGATCAAGGATAAGAACATTACTTCATTGAATTCTCTTGCTTGTGGAAGCATGTTTAAACCCGTGGTCCCATCCAGAACTAGTAGGATCTCCTGCATGTATTAAAAGAAATATTGATAGGTACATTTAGAAACATGGTACACTAGACAGATTGTATGAATTTGGAGAAGTTACTAGATATCTAAACAAATAAAATGGGTACATACAAATCAAAGAATACACCAGACAAAACGGATGAGTATGGTAATGGAAGGCGTGAATAGATTGATTCACATATCAAACAACTGAAAGGCCCAGGTGCCAGGTACAGCATAAAGAAGTTATTTGAAATATGGCATAAAAAAGGAAAGACATACAGGTGAATACAGCAATGAAACCTGTAGCATGTGTCATGAGTTGCAACTTATTACTCTCTGTGAAAGCTATGATTATCATAAAGATACAGTTAAACATCTGAAACGAACACTAGCTGGAAGGCTTGAGAGCATGAGAAAGTAGTTGAAAGGTGTTCCTTGGTTTAATCCAATAGAAGGTTTCTGGAAAAAATATATCTAAAATTTCCCTCAGCTATCACTTTACTAAACTTGATTTTTCCATTCACCGTAAATCTCATTCATGGACCGTATTGGTTCCAAGGACCTAAATGCAACATCTTGCAAGAGCTATTTCTCGATACATGATACACTATCAAAGAACATAGTCTATTCAGAAATATTCTGTTCAATGGGAAGTCCAATGTTTTAAAAGGCTCACCTCAGGGCACGCCTAGGCGGCCTCTAAGACTGGGTGTGAGGGTTGCGACCTCTGTTTTGAGGGAGTGGGTGGAAGGCGTCGCCGGAGCCGCCTAGGCGGTGAAGGCGCGCCTCAAGTCTTTCAGGCGACTCTGTTTGGCTGGTTTTTTTTTTTTTATTTTTTTATTTTTTTTACTACTCCCAAACCCAAATTTTGGGTAGGGTTTTAACTGGCTCATACCTCTTCCTTGCACTATCGTCTCTCTGTCTTTTTTTTCTGATTTTTATTTTTTTATATAATGGATGTGTGTGTTGTGTGCATTGATATATGTGTGCTCATTGTGCTTTTCATACTCTATTTAAAAAAAAAAATATATATATATATATATATAACATAATATATGTATATATATGTGTACATATATGTATAATAATGTGTGTGCTCAGGGTGATTATTGATTAATAATTTTTTTTTAATATAATATATGTGTACGCTCAGGGTATATATTAAAAAAATTTAGGTCCTGTGAGGCTTCGCCTCATGCCTAGTCTGGGCTATCCCTCAGACGCCTCGTCCACGCCTCACGCTTTTAATACACTGGAAGTATCACATGCCTAGATTTTCGAATTTGATAATAAAAATATGATAAAAGTGTCCAACAGCCGAGCTTACATTAGGAGCGCCAGGCATGACTTTCGTCACAGCTTTCTTACATGCAATCAACTCTTCCATCAAGCTGTAATTAGTGTGCAGACCTGAAATTTTATACATTAAGCGCAGAGAATCAGCTAAGCTCACAAAATTACGTAAACAGTTCAAGAGGAGTATGAAAGGTTCTCCGACAAACTTACGTCCGGAGGTGTCACATAAGACAACATCATAACCTTGTTCTTTCCCTGTCTTCACAGCCTGAGAAATAACTATTCAGAAAGCACTTAAAGACTGTATGTCAGTAGTTATACCACGTTAAATGAATTCCACAGACAAAAATTCTAGAAAGGAAAAGAAATTATAAGCTCATCTCTCTGTCCAATCAAAGTTGTCTACCTACCTGATGCTGCTTTGGCCTTCTCTTTTTCAGCCACAACAATCTCACACCCAGTCCTCTCGGCCCATATCTCCAGTTGGTCACCGGCAGCTGCTCGAAAGGTATCCCCTGCTGCCATTAATACCTGGCCAATTAAAAAACGCAAAGGGATTTAGACCACAACATGTTTTACTCGCAAAAGACAAAACCAATTCACTGCAGCCAGGACAATTAACAGATGAAAACTTCTCACCTTTGCCCCTCCATTCTTCAATCTATAAGCGAGTTTTCCTGCATGAGGATAGGTGATCAGATCATTATCAATCTTAATGGGCCCTTAACCACTTAAACCACAATACAATAAGAAAACAGACTGCAAGCAGGATTTATGTAGTGGATATGTCACTACTGTGTTCGTATTAAAGCTTTCTCAACTTAAGGTCGGCTCTCATGTCCAGTAACTTTTCCCCAAAAATGCATGCCATTAGATTAAACCGGTTGGATATCAAAATGTCTGTTAAAACCTCAGCACACCACATGATACAAACTAAGTTCTATTCTTACCAAGAGATGTTGTCTTCCCACCTCCATTAACGCCAACAATAATAACCACAGCCGGCTTCCTGCATTACAAAACATGAACTCCAAAATTGAAGACAACATCTTAAAAATCAACAGAATCTCTAAAACTCGAAAAAGCTCGTGACCTGTATCCGAGTTGAAGTTCAGTTTTGCCTTTAATAGTTAACAAGTCCAGCACACTTTTCTTCAACGCATCCTACAAACATCCCGATTGCGATACCACATTATTACATTTCACGTGCATACCAATTAACTTAAAAACACTGCAATCGATTCCTCAGACAAATTTACATACCTAAATCTTATATAATGGGGCAAATTCAATTACTTTTCGGAGAAATAAAAGCAAGACAAATCATACAAATAACATTCAAATGCTAAAAGGCAATGTTAAAGTTCTTGTCAACTGTTAGGATTTACCTTAATTTCGCTTCCAGATTTAAGCTTCCCAGCAGCTATATCCTCCCTCAGGCTCTCCACAATCTTAATCGTGATTTTCGGCCCGAAATCGGATACCAGCAGAGCCTGAAACCGAAAACAACAGACTTAAGTTACATTTTCCCTGAAAATTGATGGTAAAATATTTTCTCAAGAAACAAACAGGGATAGATAGAAAACCTCTTCGAGTTCGTCGAGGACTCGATCAGTGTCGGCGAGGTTCCAGTAGAGCAAAAGCTCGTCGACGACAGCGAGATTATCGCGAGTCTTTGAGAATCCCGAGAAGAGCTTATCCACGTCGCTCTTGGCCTTCTCCTTGATAAGCCTTCCGAGCCGGGTGAAGAACCCGGTCTCCCCCGCCCGGCATTTGAACCGGGAATGGTCGGGCCGGGAAGGGGCTAGCAGGAGGTAGTGGTGCTGTGGCGGTGAAGTTTTGGAGAGGACTGAGAGACGATGAGGGAGAGAGGAAGGCAAGCGCGACGCCATTGCTGTTGAGCTGAGACTGGATTGTTTTTCGGATATCGGATAATGTGGTAAAGTTTGCAGTGGGTATTCTGTGTTGGCGCCTTTGGAAACGTCGTCGTATTAGGCCGGAAGGAACTAATTTTAATACATAAAATTATATAAAAGTCACATATATATATATATATATATATATATATATATATTACAGTCATGTTTAGAATAAGAATGTGATTGTATAAATCCTAGTTAATTTAGGTATATCTCTTATATTCCTATTAGGAGTTGTAATTCTAAAAAGGTAAGAATTTTACCTGTCCTACTACTATAAATAAAGGCACAACGAGGTGATTCAACATACACCTCACAATTAAATCACTCTTCTCTCTCACTATTGCCGGCCTCCCTCTCTCTATTCCCTTAGAATAGCTCAGTTAAATAAGCGTACAACACGTTATCAACGTGCTCTTGCCAGAAGCTAAGGAATTGACGGATCGTAGGATGAGACTATCTTCTACAAAATTCAAAGGCTTTTATTTATTTTCTGCCAATCAGGTACGCTTAAAACAAAGGAAAATATTTGAAAAGACATTGAAGCATAAAAACATTCTTCATGATGCATGAACCCCCTATGTTTATATTTTCCTTCTGATATATATATTGTATATGTTTCATATATTTGTCAATATATATATATATATATATATATATATGTTTCATGCATTATGCAATTAAATTGCTATGTGGAATTGTGAGTCAAAGCATATAAATAAATTAGAAGCATGTTAGGGTTTTTCAAACCTTAGAGAAGCCAAAAAAAAAAAAAATTGGCAATTGTGCGACACAACCGTCGAACCACCACCTCTGGCCTGAAGCTCAGCCGCGTGAAGCACGTTATGGAACGGTGTCATTTTGACACCTTGGACCTCACGGTAGCAGCCCTTTGGGCTTTACTATGCTAACCCAAACCCTAAGCCTTTAGCCTGATAAGCTTTATAAAGGTTGAAGTCCCCTAGCCTACCTAAGAAAGCCTACAACCTTTTCTTAGCTCGTTGTCCTGAGTCCATGGCCCAACTCTAGCATCCTTGGCTATTGGGGTTCGCCACAATGTTCAGCCCTATTGCCCACAGTTTTTGTTGCTGGCTTGACCTGCCCCTAGCCCCAACCCGAAACCCAACTTCGACTGGGCTTCCCGAGACCAACCCAAAGGCCAGCTTTCACTGGGCCTGTACCTATGCCCAATTTTGTCACAATGCCAGCAGACTTGGCTGCTGGTCTCCCCAAACTCGCTCGACTTGAGGCCTGCAACTGAACCTGCAAGGCCCTTCTCCCATATTATTTTGTTTCCACGATCAACCCCATTTGGTCGTGATCTATTGAATTAATTAAAAGTGACATGCAGTCCATTAATCTGATAATGAATCCAAAATTATTAACTTGATATCACTTTTCGACATTAACAATTCAATAATTTATTTTTATACTTTGAACCGTTGTCATACTTTCGTAGTCACGAAGCTTTCACACTTGAGTTCCTGAATCAACTTAAATCCACTATACTTAAATCAGGATATTGCATTCTGTGTTTCTTGCAGGTACCTATCCTTTATGAACTAATCGTTCATAAAACTAAGTTGAACCTGTAGTTTCATATTTAGTGCCTTTGAAAACTGAACTTTTCATTCAAAACTTACCACATGAAACCTGTAGCTTTCATGCATAAATTAAACCAATACATGTCTATAGAACCCGAATGTTCTACGACATATGTCAATGGATCACCATATGACTAATTACGTTTTTGTTGTACCCTTCTTTTTTGGGACATGTCGAACTTAAACAAGCTTGATTTCATCGCTCTGGAAGTATATGGAAGAAACTACTTAAAGTGGGTTCAAGATGTGAAACTCCATCTTACTGCAAATGGCATTAGAGCCACCATCGAGACACCTATCGACGACAAACATGTTGACAAAGCTCAGAAAGCTAATGCAATGATCATCATTTAAAGACACACCCATGATGATCATCGCATTAGGTAAGGATAGGAATATACATATAAGGATCATTCCCCTGGGCGATGTGGGATGTCACAATTCACCCCCCTTAGGGGCCCGATGTCCTCGTCGGCACACACGCGACCAAGGTTAGGCTTTGATACCAAATTGTCACATCCCAGCCCAAGCGGGACCACTTCCCGAGCCCGCTCCACCACCGTAGCATAATATTGTCCGCTTTGGGCTTACCATTCCCTCACGGTTTTGTTTTTGGGAACTCACGAGCAACTTCCCAATAGGCCACCCATCATGGGATTGCTCAAGCCTCCTTCTCGCTTAACTTCAGAGTTCCTACGGAATCCGAAGCCAGTGAGCTCCCAAAAGGCCTCGTGCTAGGTAGGGATGGGAATATACATATAAGGATCACTCCCCTAGGCGATGTGGGATGTCACAATCCACCCCCTTAGGGGCCCGACATCCTCGTCGGCGAACCATGGCCAGGGTTAGGCTTTGATACCAAATGTCACATCCCGGCTCAGGGCGGATCACTTCCCGGGCCCGCTCCACCACCGTAGCAGGATATTGTCCGCTTTGGGCTTACCATTCCCTTACGATTTTGTTTTTAGGAACTCACGAGCAACTTCCCAGTGGGTCACCCATCATGGGATTACTCTAGTCCCCTTCTCGCTTAACTTTGGAGTTTCTACAGAACCCGAAGCTAGTGAACTCCCAAAAGGCCTCTTGCTAGGTAAGGATGGGAATATACATATAAGGATCACTCCCCTAAGCAATGTAGGATGTTACAATCCACCCCCCTTAAGGGCCTGACGTCCTCGTCGGCACACACGCGACCAGGGTTAGGCTCTGATACTAATTGTCACATCCCCGCCGGGGGGGACCACTTCCAGGGCCCACTCCACCACCGTAGTATGATATTGTCCGCTTTGGGCTTACCATTCCCTCACGGTTTTGTTTTTAGGAACTCACGAGCAATTTCCCAGTGGGTCACCCATCATGGGATTGCTCTAGCCCCCTTCTCGCCTAGCTTCGGGTTCTATCGGAACTCCGAAGTTAAGCGAGAAGGGGGCTAGAGCAATCCCATGATGGGTGACCTACTGGGAAGTTGCTCGTGAGTTCCTAAAAACAAAACCGTGAGGGAATGGTAAGCCCAAAGCGGACAATATCATGCTACACTGGTGGAGCGGGCCTGGGAAGTGGTCCCCCCAGGGCCGGGATGTGACAATTCGCATCTAAGTTTAAGTTGGTCTAAAGTATGGTTATATGGGTTCAAATGAAATTTCTCAAAACAAAATAAAATAAAATAAAATAAGGTCGTTTACTTGTAATTCTAAATAAGAACATATAAACATATTGTTGGAATCGGTAAAAGTATTAAGTAGCATCTATCGATTTATTATAGTGATGACTAAGTGATCTAAGTTTAAATTGATTTTGTTTGCAAAGATAATCTTTACATAATGACATATAATATGAAGGGATCTAATAAAAAACAGAGAGTTTTGTGAGTCGGCTACAAAGTGTTCTAAGAATGACTCTCTTCAAAACCTTTAATAGCCAAGTAGTGTTCATTTGTGTTTAACAATTAAACCAAAGCCATAAATTATTTCAAGGAGGGTCAATCTTAAATAACTATAAGGAGAGAGTATAATAACAAAAAATCATATAAAAATCTAAATCCTTTAATAAGAAACAATCTCACCCCAATAAACAACATATAAACAAACAAACAAAAATGATATCAGCTTATTCATGGTGTTTTGTCCATAGACAATTGCAAAGTTAGGGTTAAGGATTCCTTTCTTCTTCTTTTTTTGTCTAAGTTAGGTAATTACTTAATTACATGATTCATTTGATTCAAAGAAGAATTAAAAAGAGGGAGCCATGCTGTCCTGGAGTTGCCAAAAGCAATGGGCAAGGAGGGGACAACCTACCGGTTTAAGAGTTGAATTGCTAATTGATTTGTTTAGATATAATATTTGGTAATTAAATATGGTAAAAAATTGAAGTAATAAAATTATAAGCCTATTGTACATAATTAATGTTCAGGGGTTAGGAATTTTTAGTGACCCAGAATGGTCAATTACAAGCATATTGTACATAATAAGTTTGAGAGTTGTTATACCCACCCTACAATCTTATTTTCTCCCCTACATTTTGATGAAAAATTTAATGACACATTTGACCTTTTGTAAAATGACTTCTAAAGCCCTAATAAAAATGAATAGCCAAAAGAAAGAAAAAAAAAATCAATGTTTTAAAAGGCGAAGGCGTGAGCAAGGCATTTGATGGATATCCCTCCTAGTCGAAAGCCTTGAGACGTAAGGCGAAGCCTCACAAGACTTAATTTTCATACTATATATTATATATTATATATATGAATATATTATAATACTTTGAAAAACAAATATTCATTGTCATTCAAAAGTGCACAAATTATAAACAAGTATAACTCACATGACCATATGACAACCCGTTCCAAATTTTACGTTTTTATTTTATTTTAAAAGCGTGAATTTACGAAAATGCCCTAGAGGCAAAGTTTTGACTTATGTTGACCATCGTCTGGAAAGACGTATGACTTATTCTTTTAACATATTCTCGTAGTACTCGTTGGTGTAAACGCATAGGCGAAAGCCGTTTGCGAGTCTGGATTATAACGGTATAGTTATGGATGTTTGAAAATGGTTATTTAAAGTTTAGTTATAAATTATTTGAATTCCCACCTTGTGGGAAAGTGGTCAATCAAATTTTAGGCACAAATAGGAAAGACCAATCAAGTATAAGGCCAAGGAACCAATTAGAATTAGAGGGAGAGGGTGAGACCTAATCAGAAGAGAAAGGAAAAAAAAAATGGGAAAGCTTCCCGTGCACCCATGCCTACCCTATGTGACCACCCATTTTCCAAGGCCGATTCCGGCCAACTCCGATGGCGTTTTTCGACGCCACCACCACCATCTTAAAGCTCTCATTCCCCTCTACAGAACTCACCCAAGAACCACCTTGATTAACCATAGTATATGGCGGTTGGAGGCCACGAAAGTCGACGAAAATCAACAGTGCTCCGGCCACTCTTTTCAAATTTTCGGCAAATCGGCAAAGCAATGGCCAATGCCACCACTTGGACTTTGTAGCCCATCATCCCTGGAGCAAAACCCAACCAACCTTGACCCAGTTGGACCACTGTAGAAGACGAATCGACACCGGGAAGTTTTAGGCACCCGCCGGCTTTGTGGGCAAAATTGACCATCTTCCGTCCACTTTTGGACTTCGTGGCAGGTATGAAAGTTGCTCCACTCACTGAAATATTCATTTATGTGAAGTTTGAGAATTTTTGGAAATAGTTGGATTTTCCGGCAAGTCGGGGTGGCCGACCACCACCCACGGTGGCGTGTACGACGGCGCGTGGCCAGTGGGCTGCCAATGCTATTTTTAGGCTATGTCAAATGTCTTGAATTCAGTTTTGATATTTGAATGATGTAGGGTGATAGTTGGAACCTAAATTCGTTGCGATACGTTACTTGATAAAAATGTGACTCGACGATCCGACCGTTGGATCGTTACCAAAATTGGATAGATTATAATATGTAATATTTAAAGATCATAGGAATTTATGGATTTGGAATCCGACGTACGGACCTTCCCGAATTGGATTTGTAAGTTAGTAAAATAAATGTTCGTGGCCACTTGTTTTGGGCAATTGGCGAAGATCCGACCATTGGATCGTAATGAAATTTTAATATGTTATTCTAGAAGCATATTGTGGATCTTTGGGAGTTGTGGATTGGAAATCTGATATGCGGATCTTCCGGGTCGAGTTATACAGGGTGTAGACCCTACCGTTGATCTTTGATCGACGGTTGACTTGTGGTCAATGGGTCTCGAACTATTTTAGAATGTCCTTGAGGATGTGTTTTACGTGAATTACATATTCTATTGATAAGAGTTCTGAGATGTGATTCGATAATTGGTCACAGGCGCCAATCATTCAGGACGCCTCAATGCATGCGCTAGGAATGAAAGCGTGGACTCTAGGTGAGTGGATCTTTTCCTTTTATCATACATATTATTGATAGTTCAATCGACACTTTTAAATTGATTAGGTATATTACCTTCATATAATTATTGTGAATGCTTGAAGTACTAATATGAACTACGAATGGCTTGATCCCTGTTTAGGGTACGTAGGCAGTCTAACAAGAAGTTAGATGCAGCCATAATATATTTGAGACAAAAGTCTTATTTGGGAAATTAAGTAATGCGAAGGAAATTGGTAAAGGCAAGCTTTAGTTTTGTGAATTAGTTAGTTAAATTAGTGTTAATTGGGCTGTCATGGATAATTATCCCTAAAAATAAGTAGTTCGGGAGTAGGGCATTATTGATTGTACATTTCACACCGTATTGTATATAATTGAAAATGTTACGACATGGTTGAGTATTAGATTGCATCATGGTATATCCATATGTATATTACTTGCACATGATTATTGGGAATGCTTTCAAGTGCAAAGGTAAACGCAGGACACCCAGGTAAGTTCAGGTGAGTTTATGGTATTAGTTGAATCGATGGAGTTATAACATGACTACATTTATGTGTTAGGCAACTCCGATACTGTCGTACTGGTTGCCATGAGTTGTATATGTTATATTGAGATGCATTGAAAGCTCATAAACTTGCACCCCGATGTTAGTGTTCCCGCCCGTGGCTAGGGCACAGTCATTCACGTGATGTTCACCTCTAGCACCTTACGCTCACCTTGGACTCAAGGTAGGTGCACAGGCTTGTCGTACAAACCACTATAGGTGGTTCCGACTCGTAAGTGACCCGCGATTAGTCGCCCAGTCTTCACGTGATCGTAGCACTTGAGCGTACTTATTTACACTCAGTCCTGTCGTACAGACCACTAGAGATGGTTCTGACTCGTGTGTAGGGAAGTTTGATGAGCTATAGATTAAGTCATACATGTCACTATAGGTGACTCCCAACTTGCATGCTAGTATTGATTGATGAGATATGGATACTTGCACCCCGGTGTTAGTGATCCCGCTCATTGCCAGGGCACAGTCCTTCACGTGATGTTCACCTTCCGCACCTTAAGCTCACCTTGGACTCAAGGTAGGTGCACAGGCCTGTCATATAAATCATTATAGGTGGTTCCGACTCGTAGGTGACCCGCGATTATTCGCCCAGTCTTCACTTGATTGTAGCACTTGAGCGTACTTATTTACACCTAGTCCTGCCGTATAGACTACTAGAGGTGGTTCCGACTCGTGAGCAAGGATGATTGATAAGATATGGATAAGTCGTACAGGTCACTAAAGGTGACTCCCGACTTATATGCTAGCATTGATTGATGAGATATGAGTACAGTCGTACGGGTCACGTTAGGTGATTCCGGCTGATGTATCATTTTATATTGATTAAGTTCATTTGGCCTACTTGTTAATGTATTGTAGAGTCTATGGACACGGCATACCCATGGGTTTGGCCATTTTTGAGCATGGGTGGATATATAGATATATATATATATATATATATATAGGTGTGTGTAGTACTGTCTTATAGAAAACGATAAGGGAATTACAATGAGGGGCTATTAATGTTAGAAAGGTAATAGTTTTGGGAAGCTTGGTTTTACTGCTTACTCACACTTTCTGTTTTGTACCCCTTCAAGTTTTAACTGCTGAACTTGTATTGACGAGGATATATGGCTAATCTTAGTATTGGTGGCTACTTTTAAGGGTATGATTCTTACCCACACTACTGTACTTTACTTATGCTCTGACATCGCGTGTGAAAGGGGTTCGCTCCCACTCGTAGCGCACTTTGGTATTTAGACACTTTTAGGTTCAAATTTATTCACATTTTATACACTATCACACTTTATGGTTTCGTCACCTTCCAGGTGTTGGCCAACACAGCTCGATTTGAGATCCTAGTAGACATTCCGTCTCGAGGTGTGTCAACCAAGTTTAATCAAGCAATCAAATTAATCAATATTCAAGCATCTGCTTAAGTAAATGCCTATAAATATATATATATAATAATAATATATATATATATATATATATTATAAAGAGAAAAAGAGAAATAAGGATGAATATAAAGACTTAGAAAAAAGAATAATATAACATTAAAAAATATAATAAAAATATGTTTTTTCTACCGGGCAATCATAAGCACATTTAAGAAAGAAAAAAAAAATGTTATCTCATATGTCTCTTGTATATGAGAAAATAAATATTAAAAGCAAAAAGTGAAGAGTAAGGAGATTGCGGGTAATAAATGTCAATAAGTGAAGATAGTGGGGTAATAAATATTAACAAAGTGGGCAGTTAAGGTGACACATCCCGACCCGGAATGTCTATGTAGACATCTGAATCGCAATGTGCTGACTGACACCCGAAGAGTGACGAAGCCATAAAGTGTAGTGATGGGGAAAATGTGAATAAATTAAAACCTAAAAGAGACTAATTTAGAGTGCGCATGTGAGCAGGATTGAACCCATATCACACAAGTGATGTCAGAGCATAGATATATTGCAATAAAAGAAAAGTAAGGAAATTTATATCGAAAGGAAAAGTCTCCAACATAACAGCTTTTACCAATATTCCTCGTCGTCATGAAACCTTTGCCACTAAAACATTGGGGGAGGGGGGGTGATGAAAAATAAGGGTGAGTGGGCCTAAAAAATAAAGTTTTGTAAAACCTTTTCGCAAAGTGTAACCCCTTGATGTAAAACAAGTATATGGTTTCCCAAAAATATTATAATAATAGTATATAACAGGTGTCATGCATCACAAGTGAGCTAAAGGATGCAGGCACAACAACAAGGTATCTCAACATCAAATCTCAATTCGTTGTTATAAGAAATCAATACTCATTAATTTATGTAGACACACAAAGCCATTGTGGAGATATTCAAACAATGGAATAGGTTGGGTGTAGGTTTTACATTCTAATACTATATCACGTGAGCTGCGCTAGTTGCATTACATACGAGTCCATAACATCACACAAAAGGACAGGCTAACACCTAACTTTGAATCCAAAGCGAATGTAAACGGTGCATGTGAACTACAGGTGAAGTTGGTCCTTGACCTAGGACAGTATAAACAACTAAGGGACACCGTGCAAACATGTAGTAATGAGCAGATAACACGCAAAGATGTCATGTGACAAGTTTATGCTCACAAATAATATTAAAAACATAAAGTGTACATAAAGTCTATTTGTAAAGCTAAACATAGCATGTCACATCATAATATATATAAAAGCAGTTGTCAAAGAAAAATCACATATACATATATATACGCAAAAACGAAAAGACCCATTCACAGTTACTTGCGATGCCACATCCATTTGAGCTAGGAAAGCTGGAGTCTTAGATAATAATTGCACCTAAGCATAATATTGGGTCCCGTTAGTAAAAGTCAACTAAAACGATTTAATTTGGAAAAACGGACGGATTCGGAATTAGTGTGTCGAAAATTTTGTACAAAAATCTACGAAAAGTCAACGGTCAACCCTAAAAGTCAACTAAGACGTCCCAATGGTCAACTACATTAAAACTTCGAAATTTCACTAAATGGATGTCAAAACGAACTCGGGGCGTCGAAATTAACCTAGGAGGGTTTCCGAGAAAATTTCGAAAAAAGTCAACACAAGGAATATTCCAAATAATATTCCAAAGAATATTCCCAGAATATTCTGAGCCCATTTTGAAAATGGGCCGGGTTGGAACAATGGCCCAAAGGTTTAGGCCGGGTTTGGGCTTAGGCCTCCTTTTTTTTTTTTTTTTTTTTTTTTTTTAGAAATGGATTTGGGTCAATCTCGCAGATCCTGGTTAGGGTTAATGGGTCATGGGTTTTGGGCTTTTTTTTTTTTTTTTTTGAAAAGGTTTGGCTTGTTGCAGATTTTCGTCAAAAAATCTGGGGAGGATTCAAACGCTTCGTTTAGAGCCATTTCACAACCAAATGTTGCCCATAATATATCAAGATGAAGCTTAGGATGAGAGGAATAAGATTATACCTATTTCAAGGCCAAAAGTTGGTCGGAAATCATCGAATAATGACCCGAAAGTGACAGCCCAAGTTGGAGTTCTCTGTTTTCGTCAGTTTCAAAGTGGATTTGGGCATGCAAGCTTAAACCCATGGCATAGGGGTAGTGGGAAGTCGTCCTACCCCTTCAACTCAACCAAACCAACGAGATTTGGCTGGGTTTTGAATGGGAATCCTACAAACTCGTCGAAAAAATGGTAGGTTAGATACCGTTAGTAAAACTCAACTAAAGCGATTTAATTTGGAAAAATAAATGGCAAATTCAAAATCAATGCATCGAAATACGCTAAGAAAGGTTCGAGCAAATTTTGTAAAAAGTCAACGATCAACCCTAAAAAGTCAAAATACGCTAAGGAAGGTTTAGAATTTCACTAAATGGATGTCAAAAACGGACTCAATGCGTTAAAATTAGCCTAAGAGGGTTTATGAGAGAATTTTAAAAAAGTCAACACAAGGAATATTCTAGAGAATATTCCCAAAATATTCCAGAGAATATTCTCAGAATATTCCAGAGAATATTTTGAGTCCATTTCGAAAATGGGCCAATCTGGAACATGATCAAAGGTTTGGGCTTAGGCCCTCTTTTTTTTTTTTTTTTTTTTTTTAAGAAATGGATCTAAGTCGATCTCGTGAATCCTCTTTTTTCTTTTTTCTTTTTTTAAGAAATGGATCTGGGTCAATCTCGTAAATCCAGGTCAGAAATGAGTTAAGGTTAAAGGGTCATGGGTTTTGGGTCAGTTCATGGATCGGGTTTTGGGCCCTTTTTTTTTTTTTTTTTTTTTTGAAATGTTTGGTTTGTTGCAAATTTTCGTCTGAAAATCTAGGGAGGGTTCAAACGCTCCGTCCAGAGCCATTTCACATTCAAATTTGCCAATAATATATCAAAACGAAGCTTAGGATGAGAGGAATAAGATTATACCTATTTCAAGGCCAAAAGTTGGTCGGAGATCATTAGAAAATGACCCGAAAGTGGCGGAGTTAAAGTTCTCTGTTTTTATCCGTTTCGAAGTGGATTTGGGCATGCAAGCTCAAACCCGTAGCCTAGGGGTAGTGGGAAGTCGTCCTACCCCTTCAACTTAACCAAACCAACGAGATTTGGCAGGGTTCTGAGCGAGAATCCTACAAACTCGCCGGAAAAATGATAGGTTAGATAAACACACTTCGAAACACACAGAAACTTGCATGCAAGTGTTGGAACCCCTAGTCCCACATCGGACAGAGGGAGAAGAGAAGAGTGTTTTAAATAGAAATACCCCGCTCTAACTAACATCGAGGCCTTTTGTGATAAAACCCCACACCTGAGGATTGTGCAGGTGGTTAAGTGGGGACAGTATCGGTGTTGTTGGAGTGAGCCCTCGGCCCGTCGACCTGAAAATTTCTACATGGTATCAGAGCTAGGAGGCGGGCCCGTACTGCCACGTGATTGGGTGGGTCTCCGTTGGCCCCGCGTGATTGTCCACGTAGGCCAAAGATGCCACGTGTTTGGGTAGGTCCCCATTGGCCCCACGTGATTGGGTGAGTCCCGACATGGCTCCACGTGGTTGCCGATGTGTGGAAATTCACGTGTGACCCATAAGTGGGATCTCACATGCGGGGGAGTGTTGGAACCCCCAGTTCCACATCAGACAGAGGGAGAAGAGAAGAGTGCTTTAAATAGAAATACCCCTCTCTAACTAACATCGAGGCCTTTTGTGATAAAACCCCACACCTGAGGATTGTGCATGTGGTTAAGTGGGAACAGTATCGGTGTTGTTGGAGTGGGCCCTCGGCCCGTCGACCTGAAAATTTCTACAGCAAGCTTGTAAAACGCACTAGAAAGTCCAAAAATTAAGCTTTAGAGGTGGGAGGTTCACCTTACTGAGATGGAGGACTTCGGTTCGTTGGGTTTCCTTATTTTTCGATTTTAGAATTTCTTCGTTTTCTCTAGATTTCTTATTTTCTCGAGTATATGGTCTAGAAGCTTAGGTGATTTTTCATTGAGTTTGGGTTGCATTTGGAGGTGGTATGGTGGCTGTCTGAGTTGTGCCGAAAAGGAGAAGATGAGTTGCAGAGGGAGAGAGAGTTACGGGAGAGGCAAAGTTGAGATGTGAGGGAGATAAGTGGAAAAAAGAGAAGGATTGACTGATGTGAAGCGTGAGAATTAATGGTAGAAGATGAGTGAAGTGTTGAATATAATAATGGTTAAGTGTGTAAGTAGAGAGAAAGAGAGAGAGAGAATATATTTTAAAAAGGAAAAGAATGATGTTTGATGGATGTGTGTTGACAAGAGTGGGTTTTAAAGGAGGTAGATTGTCTGCCCTTCTGTTACCATGTCCTTTCTATTCCCTTCTATTTATGCGGTCATGATTAAGCCACGTTAATATATTATATTCCTATTATTTTTTGTCTTATTATCTCTATTAAAAAAACAATATAAAATATTGAAGTCGCTTAACCGTGATCACACAAATAGGAAGGAATAAGAAGGGCACGGTAACAGAAAGGCAGACAATCTGCCTCCGATTTTAAAACCTCAAAATAATTATTTATTTCATACAAGGCCAGCGCAAGCAGTGATGCACACTGCATGAGGTCAGTTTTTAGGCTTTAAATTTATCTCTGATAAATTTACACTGTTTCGAATATAACTTCTTCGTTATAACTTCGAATTGAGTTCCATCTGCGACCATGTGTCTATAAAAATGAGTACTATTCGAAAATAATAACATAAGAGTGGAAAACTGAAAAGAAGATTGAGGTCCACGTGGATGGCCTACATGGCATCTCAAAAGCATTTTGATAATTTCATTACTACTAAGAATAATATACAATAAATCTTAGGACATGAAATCACATAAAGCTTTAAAGACAAAAATTTTAAATTAAAAAAAACTCAGCCTAAAAACCCTAGTCGTTGCCTTCATTTCCTTCGCCTCCTTCGCTGGTTTCTTGGTCTGCAACTCAAAAACAGCCCTACAACTAAAAGAAATCCAAATTTCTGCGACCTAAAAATGAAAAAGGGACGCCCAGTTGACGCCTCAGGCGCCTAGGCATGCCTCGACGAGCCTAGGCAAGTATTTCGCCTAGTTCCACAAAACAGAGGCGAAAATGGTGAAGTCCGTGCCTCCAAGGCCGCCTAGGAGTGCCTCGAGCCAAGTTTTTTAAAACACTGAAAAAAATTAAAGAACACGAAGAGAACACACTATCTTTCTTTGGCAACTTGTAAGTCTTACACCTTTCGCGAGGGAGTTGATTAAAGTGTAAAATTACCCAATCTATTTTATTTTTTATGTTGATTACAAACCTTCTTCTTTGTTAAATACCACCAGATCTTCAAATGTAATAGTTGTTCCATTGGAGAATACGGACGTCATGGATCAAAGACCTTGTGAGGTTGGGCATTACAGATGTGCAGGACTACCAATTCCCGACTTGAACATGGAGAAGACATGTAGTGGAACCTAAAACTGGCACTGAGTTTCCAATGATTTTGGACAATGTTTTGAAAGGAAAAAGTAATTCTGATTTAAGTTCAAAGGTTGGTGTTTGTACTTGTGTTCTTCTTTAATGCAAGGCAGCCATGTTTATGTTCAAATCTTCTCAGTTAATTTACTATGATTCAACATTGACACTCTTATGTAGAATCATTTGAAATTTTAATTTTTGAAAAATAGTTAAATTGATGGACATTTTAGGAATATGGTGGGTGAGGAGAGTGTTTTAATTTTTAAACTTACTTTATAAGGGGTGAGATTATAAAATGGGATGGAAAAATAAGGTTGTGGAATGGGTCTTGTAGCTCTCATAAGTTTTTACGAAATATAAACATAATTTGATGAAAAAAAATATGAAGTCCACAAGGGTCTGTTGACCACTATTAGCCTATGTTGGCTCCGCCCATATGTTAAACCATCTTCAACCCAAAAGTTTTGAACCCAAACTTAAGACTCCCTAATACACCAGTTCATCTATACACAAGTCACACAAAAAAAAAATTCATCCAACCATGCAATCTCAAAATTTAATACGACAGGTTTGTTCATTGTTACAACTTGAGGTTAACTTCATTTTTTGTATATTACTTGTTTTATTTTACGGAAATTTTAACTTAAAAATTTACATTCGAAGAAATTATACGGACCACATAAAAATTATTTCATTGACAACAACTATAAGTACAAGCAACTATCTTAAAAATAAAATGAGTACAAGGGAAACTTAAGCTCGGTCAAATTGGATAAAGCAGTTTACTCGACCAATTCCATATCCTGTTGGCATAAGGAGGATGTATTACTTGCCACTAAAGAAAGTAGCTCATACAAGATCAATGCGTTGATGTGGGGCATGATATAATTAGGGGTATTTCAATCGTCAAGCTGATTACGCAATGAAGCAGACGACATACAAAGGACACATATGGTTTGGGATATGTGAGTTGGAGGCAAAGCTCATTGGAAAGTAAGTTTATGTAATGACATAGTCAAAGAGTTGTCCACCTAACTTCTACCCGTCACCATCCTCAACAAACGCAGAAACATTCTGCCGGAGAAATTTCAAAGTACTGTGCTAATGTGCGTGTTCAGCTGACGTGATACGATTGTGCGATACAACTATATGTTAAAGGCACACCATTTTCCTTAAATTTAAAACTCGGTCTTCGTCAACAAAACAAAGTATTATGGAGGCGCATTGCACTAGGATGGCCAATAGTGGTGAAAAGAATCTCTGTTTTAAAAAGTGGTAACCATTTCTAAGACATGACGCATGCCATGAACCATACAAGAATAACAACTTACGTCAACAGATTCATCATTGTGTATGGTTTTGATTCAAAGTATATTATTATGTGTTGAGAAGCTTACATACATATTATTGTTTTAATGAAACTAACCATCACAATTACTGTAAATTCGTTCTGTGTAAGTCCTACTCCTAATGCAAAGGAAATGAGTCGTGAACATTCAGGTTACAACTACAAGAGGTAATTGAATAAACCAATCGAGATTTGGAATTTTATGATGAAAATGATTTGGCTTGTACGTGTTTCTCTTCTCGTCATTTTAGCTTTATATTTGGGTTTCTAACAAACGTAATTTTGGGATTGGTCACTTGATGAGTTTATACTCATATTCAACGTCACGTCTTTTCTAAATTGATGTCTTTTGCAATTGTGATTAAGCATTATCTTTTTACGTGTTATATTGTTTGGACAATAGTTTCTCCCTAGTCAATAGACAAGATTAATTATAGAGTATTCGAGTTAAATATAGTATAATCTTGGGATAATGCTTAACAAGAAATTAATAGAATATGATAGGATCAGTGATGTAAAGATGGAGTAGCGTTAGAAGCGTGAACAAGATGATAATTTTACTTTGACTGCTAGATTAAATTTGCCCAACATTATTTTACTCAAAGAAACTTCAATCACATTCCACGCCAATTTCCATTCAATGTTTATATAAATAATAAGCAATTTACTTTTCAATTTATATAACACTAAAGCCTCTTCTTTGTTTTATTCTTTATTTTTCTTGAATATTTTATTTTATTTTACATAATAATCTACAATTTATTATAATTTAAAATAATTAAGAAAATGGCACTTTTGAAATTATGAAAGCTTCACCCAACAAAGCAAAAAGAGTTTGGATTTTCTTAACAAATCATGAAGATTCAATTACAAGCATGACTAGAAATAACTCTCTACGCACGCAGCACGCCATAATTGGATTTCCTCCGCAAAATGTTGCAAGTTTCCAACTCTTATCACCGCGCAATAAGTTAAGTTAGGAGGCGTGTGAACATGTTTGTCAACGTAAATAAAAATATTATCGCTTAGTTTATCCACATGAGAACTAGTAAATAAATAACGGGGTTTACCTATACTATGCGAGCATGTTCATATGCATCAGCCGTACTTAAAAATTCCTCCTTGCTGTTTTTGAGAAATAAAAACAGAGATACATCCTTATTTCCAAAAATATTAGCCCCGCAATAAGGAGAAATTTTTCATTGTGATCGGAATATGCATGGTACACCATGTGTTATTACATAAGTGGTGAAAATTTTGGTTTTTTAAGTTATTAACTTTTTAACACATATATCCTACTATTTATATAATAACACATAATGTACCATCATTGTTCCAATCACACTAAAAATCTCTCCGCAATAAGTTGAAAGAATGAATTACTTGGAAAAGTTTCTTTGTGGACGTAAGAGGCATGAGGTAATTAGTTACATGGAAATTTCTCTCCGAAAAAATCTCAAAAACTGAGTAAAAGGCGCAAAGTCAACTAAAAAACCAAATTACACTTCTCCCCATTTCCGCGCGATTTTATTTCAGAGTCTAATTTTCAATTCCACAGAAGAAACCACGTGGCTGTTGCTCTCTCCTTTCTCGCACACTTCCCTCAACACTCCGTTTCCTATATATAACCCCACCCGCAACTATTTCCCCTCGACGGCTCTTACAAGTCCCCTGGCACAACCAATTCATCCACCATGGCAGCCAATTCCCGGACGCTCGAGATCACGGTGATCTCCGCCGAGAATCTGAAATTAGATCGAAAACCCATCAAGAAAAACTCCTCTGTGACGGTCCGGCCCGACACCAACAGTCAGATTTGCACCACGGAAATGGACACCGAAGGCGGCGCCTACCCTCGATGGAACGAGAAGCTCGTGCTCGACTTGCCAGCGCACTCGAGGTCCATCACGGTAGAGGTCCAATGCAAGACGTCGTACGGCGTCAGGACGGTCGGGACGGCGACGATTCCGGCGTCGGATTTTGTAGGTGGGTACGTGCCGGAGGGTTACCTGCATTTTTTGAGTTACAGGCTGAGGGATAACAGAGGGGAGAGGAATGGGATTATTAATATTTCTGTGAGAATGAAGGTTCCGGAGATTTACGCTTGTTCAAGTTCAACGACGTCGTCTCACTCGAGAATGGGGTTTCCGGTTGCTGAGAACAATAATTTTGGTGGCGGCGTTGCGACAGGAGTTCCGGTTTGGTATGGTTCTTATCAGAAAAAACATTATTGAAGATCCACCTGCTGAAAGAATAAGAACAATATGTATTTTTGCTCACCACCAATGAGCTTAAATTTTTAGATTTTGTGTCTATTAACTATACAGATCTTCAAATTTAAAATCATTCAAATGAGGTGAGCATCATCTTCACTTAAAAGTCACGAGAAAAAATACTCCCGAAATTTAGACTCTTGGTTAAGGAGAATGCCAATGGCTTTTGTGTTCTTGAACAAAATTTTATGCCCACTTTTTTCTGGTAATCTTTATGCTACAATTGAATTCATTGTTACAAATTACAAATACCTGATTGTTTTTGTTTTGATTAAAAGAGTACGTAGAATTCCCACTATAATCTTAATCTTGTAGTCTAATACCTAAACACGCAGGAATTAGATTGATCTCATACCCGTTATCTCTCTCCTATATTTTTCCAACTTCTCTTGTAAACATTCGTTCGTGGTAGTATGAAATTTTCTTTGAAACATGATGGAAAACTAGGCTGCTCTATTTGAATCCATTTTTTTTTAACTAGAAAATAATTTTTAAATTTTAGGCCTTAAAAACTTGTTTGATTGAATTATTTTAAAAAACTAATCTCAAGACTAACTTAAAAAAAAAAAAAAAAAACCCTATTCACTAAAAACACCAGTTTAAGTTTTATGATTTAAAACAATTATAAATTTCATACCAAACAAGTTTTTGAGTCTTAAAAAAAATTGTTTTCAAGGGATGTTCTTAAAAAAAAATTGTTTTGAAAAATGATGAAATTTTTTAAGAATATTTGCTTAACTGCTTAATCAAACAAACCAAAGCAAACTAGCCATTAATGAATTGATTTGTTTGGTGGTATTTCTCTCCAAAGTCATTGAAAGATGTTTTAAGTTCCAAAATTATCTCTTCCAAATAATGAAATATTAAAAATTAAAATAACTAAAAGGGTGATGCTAGAGAAACGTCATTTTAAATCATATTTTATAAGCTACACAATGTGACAGATGATCGTTGGATTTCTTTTTTAAATCATTAAAAAAGAAGTCTAACCATTAACAATCACATCATGTAATTTACAATATCTAACAAAAAAGATGGTATTCCTAACATTATTCTTTAAATGATGTAGCTGTTCACATCAGATGCCACATAAAGTGGTATATAAATATGGTATAAAACATGGTAAGAATATAAATAAACAACTATTGCGATCAAGTTTAGCGGGACCTTACCTCAGCCAGCCGCCAGCTGCCAGCGATAACAGCTTGGACCACGTCCTCTTCCTTCTAGATGTCCTCCAGATTCTTCCTTTCGGCATGCATTTCTAATGCTACACCTTTCAAGTGGATACAGTGCAGGCTGCTCCTCAATGGCTGCCTATGAACATCACCTGTTTCCAGACGAGAAAAATAGTAAGCCTTTATAACATAAAGTATTTCACATCAAATAATTCACCCATTCTCCAAAACTGAAGCCGCAAGCTTATCCATGCTCGCTTGCTGGTTTTTAACAAAGAATCCAAAGCCAGGACAAATACAACAACCATAAAATATCGAAGCTGCAGCAACGCAACCGGAAAAAACAATTATACATTGCTCTTGTGCAGGCTCGATCTACATCGATTCCCCACCCACCTAACAACTATTTAATCCACTTATGTTGTCGTTCTACTAAAAAACAATAAAATAACAAAAATATCATTTCCACAACACAATCAACCTTTCTTGGCCACGTAAATCTGTATAGGGCAGACCCGCGACCTATATAGGGGCTTCGACGTCCCATACTTTGTGTATCATATATCCATCAAATTGATTTTTAGTGAAAGAAAGAAGGCTTATTTATTGATTTAATTCTCTGAACTGACATATTAGTTGATACACTGTCCTATATAGACAGGTATGTACATGAAAATAATAAAACTTGAAAATCATACATAAATAGATTAAATTGAAAAATGAATAGAAGAGCAGTAAAAGTTAGTTTATATCTCTGATCAATCATAGATACGATTCTTTACAACTGCACATGATTCAAGTTGTTCAAAGTTACACCATACTTCTCTTCATCTTGGTCATCAAATGTCTCGAAACTTTATATCATTTTCTCTACATAAATCAAAATCTAAAGCAATTATAGATCATGATATATCTTGTTTGTAATCATGTACAAAACAAACCAGCATCATTTCCCTTTTATAGGGTCGCAGTTTTGCTGTACACAATTTAGTCCTTCATGTCTCATTTCCGTTTGTGTCTTCCTACTTAATGGAGCTTTTTTAACCGCCTGCAAAAAATTGAAAATTGATAGAGCCAAAACTCCCCAGTAACACAACCGCAACCACCACCCCTCCTCTTCGCCAACGAAACTCATTCTCTCTCTCTCTACTCTCTCTTCAACCTTGTAATAGAGACAGAACAATTATTGTTCAATGAGATTCCAACTCTCGGCTATATTTGAATGGGAGACTCGTGTTCAATTCGATTCGTCGACTCCAATTTGATTTAATTGATTGACCAATAATTACTAAAACGCTGGGATTGGTGTATATACTCGCCGACGACGACCATGATTCCTGGATTTGTTGTGCGAGTTTGAAGAGGGAGGGGGAGGGAGGGAGGGAGGGAGGGAGGGAGGGAGGGAGAGAGAGAGAGAGAGAGAGAGAGAGAGAGAAGGAGGGCTGGCAGTAGCAAAGAGGAAAGCGACGGGCTTCTGACGGCAAGGTGGGGTGGTTGTTGCGGTTGCCAGCTAGATTTGTGGGTAGCTTATTAATTGGGAGTGTTGTCATCGTCATGTTCTCCCAAACTCCCATCTTGTGGTTTATTATTTTATTTTATTTATTTATTTTTTATTAATTTATTGGGTAAAGTACAAAAAACTACCTCAATTATGGGTCAAATGACACTTTCATACTGTTATACCTTCCGTTAGCTTGACCGTTTATTTCTCAGTTAAATGCTGACGTGGCTTGATCCGGGATCCATTTTTATTAAAAAATTAATAAAAAATTATTAAAAACAAAAAAAATCATTTAATATTATTTAAATATTAAAATAAAAAAGAAAAGTTATTTAAAAAAAAAAAAAAAAAAAACCCAACATCAATTCGTCCCTTCCCCCCTCTCTCCCTTCTCTCCATCTTCATCTTCTTCCCCTTTCTGCAACTGCAACCCAGAAAAACAGAAGAGAAAAAAAAAAAAAAAAAAACCAATTTGTTTCCCCTGCTCCCCACCCCCTCTTCTCCCCACACCCACGCACCCAACCTCCCCACCTTCGCACCCCATCCTCTGCACCCAACCTCGCACCCATTACCTACAACCCCGAAAAAAAAAAAAAAAAAAAAAAAAAAAAACCCATTCCCTTGGGCGAGGAGAAAATGGGCGCCCCGGGGGGGGGGGGGTGGTGGTGGTGTGTGGGGGGTGGGGGAATGGGTGTGGAGGGGAGAGGGTGGGTGTGAGGGGGGGCGGACAAACTGGGTTTTTTTTTTTTTTTCCTTCTCTCTTCTTCTTTTTCCTTCTTCTTCTTCTTCTTCTGCAGGTTGGGTGGGTGGGTGAAGGGTTTCCCGTTGTTTTTTTTTTTTTTTTTTTTTGGTCCTCTCTCTTCTTCTGCAGGTTGGGTGGGTGGAGGGGACGGGTTTGCCCTTTTTTTTTTTTTTTTTTCTTCTCTTTTCTTCTTCTTCTTCTTCTTCTTCTTCTTCTGCAGGGGGGATGAACTAGGTTTCCGTTGTTGTTTTTTTTTTGTTTTTTTGTTTCCATCTTCTTCCTCCCCCTTTCTAGGTTGCAGGGGGTTGGGTTTGTGGTGGGGGGAGGGGGGATGAACTGGGTTTGGTTTGGTTTGGGTTTTTTTTTTTTTTTTTTTTTTTCTCTTCTTCTTCTTCTTTCTCCTTCTTCTTTTCTGGGTTGCAGGAAGATGATGGGGAAGAGAGAGAGGGGAGATGCACGAAAGGAGATGTTTGTTTTTTATTTTTTTATGTACTTTTTTATTATTATTTTAATATTTAAATAATATTAAATGATTTTTTTTGTTTTTAATAATTTTTTAATAAAAATGGGTCCCGGATCAAGTCACGTCAGCATTTAACTGAGAAATAAACGGCCAAGCTAACGGAAGGTATAACATTGACACAAATTCGTAAGATGAGGTATGACATTGTCAATTTTAAAAGATGAGGTATGAAAGTGTCATTTGACCCATAGTTGAGGTAGTTTTTTGTACTTTACCCTAATTTATTTTGTAAAACAAAATTGTAAGACTTAGACCATCTCTAACCCTTAACCTAAAACCTAAGCATTTTAGCCCAGAAAATTTAGGTTTTAATCCAGAAACAGTTTTTCTAGTCCAACCCTTCTGGCCTAAAATTTTAGCCTCAGATTATTAAAGAATGAATTTAGGCTAATTTTTTTCTTAAAATAACTTTTTTTAAAAGAAAAAAATTATGTAGACTATCCTCATTTAATTTTATGAACATTTTAACCTAAAAATGTTTAGATTCTGACAAATACTGAAAAATCACTAACCAACACCATGAAACTCGTTAAACACTATGAAAAAATATGAAACAAATAAAAGATTTTTTTAATTACTTGAGCCGTTAGATTTAAATTTGGATCGTTAATGTTTTTTTTTACCGTTGAATTTTATCAAATTAGATCTTAACCGTTGGATTCAATGAAAATCTAAATAATATATATATATATATATATGGTGGACCAACCCCATTAATCCTGGGCTAAATTTGGCTTTGTTTTAGGTTTTAGGTCCAATTTAAGCTTGGGTTGGGTTGGATTTGGGGAGGAATAGAAGGGGAAAAATAGGTTATAGGCCAGTGTTGGAGATGATCTTAACATGGTTAAACCTTTGTTAAGTAGAATGACACATGTCGATCCAACGAAGAGGAGACATGTGACATCCCACATCGCCCAGGGGAGTGATCCTTATATGTATATTCCCATCCTTACCTAACACGAGGCCTTTTGGGAGCTCACTGGCTTCGGGTTTCGTAGGAACTCCGAAGTTAAGCGAGAAGGGGGCTAGAGCAATCCCATGATGGGTGACCCACTGGGAAGTCGCTCGTGAATTCCCAATAAACCCACTGAGAAGTCGCTCGTGAGTTCCCAAAAACAAAACCGTGAGGGAATGGTAAGTCCAAAGCAGATAATATCGTGCTACGGTGGTGGAGCGGGCTCGAGAAGTGATCTGTCCTGGGCCGGGATGTGACAATATGCACACCACGACCAGGGTTAGGCTCTAATACCATATTGTCACATCCCGGCCCGGGACAGATCACTTCCCGGGCCCGCTCCACCACCGTAGCACGATATTGTCCGCTTTGGGCTTACCATTCCCTCACGGTTTTGTTTTTGGGAACTCATGAGCAACTTCCCAGTGGGTCACCCATGATGGGATTACTCTAACCCCCTTCTTGCTTAACTTCGGAGTTCCTACGGAACCCGAAACCAGTGAGCTCCCAAAAGGCCTCGTGTTAGGTAGGGATGGGAATATACATATAAGGATCACTCCCCTGGACGATGTAGGATGTCACAATCCACCCCCCTTAGGGACCCGACGTCCTCGTCGGCACACCACGGCCAGGGTTAGTCTCTAATACCATATTGTCACATCCCGGCCCGGGACATATCACTTCCCGGGCCCGCTCCACCACCGTAATACGATATTGTCCGCTTTGGGCTTACCATTCCCTCACGGTTTTGTTTTTGAGAACTCACGAGCAACTTCCCAGTGGGTCACCCATCATGAGATTGCTCTAGCCCCCTTCTCGCTTAACTTCGGAGTTCCTATGGAACCTAAAGCCAGTGAGCTCCCAAAAGGCCTCGTGTTAGGTAGGGATGAGAATATACATATAAGGATCACTCCCCTAGGCAATGTGGGATGTCACAAGACATGAAGAAGACACGAAATTGAGGACAACAAACATGGGGCCCTTTCATAGTTAAGAGTAAAGATCTAGAATATAATTTTTGAAAACACACTGGGTATAAATCTATGTGCAGTATTGATTTTTGATATGCCTTGTCTGGTTTTATTTTTTCTGACTCGTTTAGAAACGGTCCATCCTTATCTTTATATTAATTATTAGACATTGAAAGAAATCTTTACGAATTAACTCTTACACACATTTTCTATGAAGAGACTCAATGTACAAAAACAATAAACCAAATAAAAAATAATAAAATTCCACATAATTTATAATGGGGTTTTTGAACTTTAGTCCTTATAAAAGATTAAAATTTAAAAAAAAAAAAACCTGGTGATAACATATTCAATTTAATCCCTTGAAGTGTACTTTTATCAAAATTTACATTCAATTTTTGTTATTTAATGTGTATTTTTATTTAATCTCTCCACATTAAATTTTAATTTTATTAATATGCACATATTTAGTTTTTTAATTACAAATGAATGTAAATGAGAAAATATTAAAAGAAATTTGCGATACAAAAATATATAAATACATAAGTGTACAAAAATGATTATGCCGAAATATATAATTGACTTTTTTGTACCGAAATATTAGTACATACATGATTGTACCGAAATATATTATAATGAACCTAAATGTATTATATTAAATTAATGTACCTAAATATCAATACCGAAATATATGCACCTAAATGTCAATACCAAAATGTATACACCTAAATGTCAATACAGAAATGTATGTACCAAAATGTATGTACCGAAATATAATATATTGAATTAATGTACCAAAAAGTCAATACTCAAATGTGTGTACCAAAATGTACGTAATGAAATGCATTATATTGAATCAATGTAATTATATGTTTGTACCGATGGATATACCGAAATATTCAAATGTATTAATGTACCTAAATGAAGAACATAAAAAATTGTTATCGGAATATATATTATAAAAAAATTAGTTCCCTAAATGTAGACATTAAAATATATTATGATGAATGAAATAAAAATTAAATTTAAATGTAATTAATACATTAAAATAAAAATAAAAAGATAAATAAAACATCAAAATATAACTAATAAATGATATGATTAAATGTACTAGGGACTAAAATTGGATTTTAATCTTACACAAGGTTATAGTCTAAAACTCATATTTTTTAAGGATTAAAATGAAGTTTTCTAATTTATAATTAACATACTATATATACACAAATGTATAAAATAAAATGTCCTAGTAAAAATTTTCTGTGGATCTTCGCTTTGTCTGCTTCATTCTATAATATCTTTCGAACAATTCTTAGATGCGTTTCGATGATTAAACGTTGTATGAGTTAAAGAAGTTGATCGGTAAGCAAGCACCTTGCAAAATCAGACACAAGAACATGTATAAAGAACCTGCTTCTTTCTCAAACCCTTTGTTTCCAATGCCTAAGGATTGGAGTGGAATATTCATATTATCAAGGCATAAGGCGGCGAATCGAGGTTGTCGGCAGCTCTTTTCAATCCGACGTACGTAAGGATTACGATGAACTTCATTCCCCAAGGATTGAATGAGAAGTCCGAAGCATCCAAAACTTAAGCCGCAAGTTTGTCCATGGTCGCTATTTTAATCTAAAGTGACCATGGACCTTATTAAAAAAAAATACAACATATATATTTAAACAGACCTCCAATTTGTTTAAATGTCCCTTAGTAATATATTGTGACATGGTCTATTTGCTTAGAGCAAGTCCACCCCGTGTAGGTAGGCCGGCTCACAGCACACAAAACAACCCAACACCCCCCAAAAGTGCTCCAGCCCAGCCTAATAGGCTGGCCCAGAATATGTTGAGCCAAGGCCCGGCCTATGTGACGTCATGATGGCGTCAGCATGACGCCACATGCCAGTTTTTTTTTTTTTTTTTTTTTTTCTGCACTAGGTGCGTGCAAAACACACATAAGTGGCCGCACGTTCCGACAAGCGAGACAGAGAAGGCCCGGATGCCATGTGGCTCACTCTGGACGTGGATTTCAAACGGTAAAAAAATTTTGAAATTCAAATCCAACGCCTAGCCACGTGGCGTGATCTGGGCTATTGGATTTGAATCTTTTTCAAATCCAATAGTTCAAATTAATTATCTTAATAAAAATTCAAAATTTTTTTTAATTATTATTTTATTCTATAAATACCTAACCATCATCTTCCACCTTACACCACTTTTCAATATTTTCAACACTTTCAACCAAAATAGTACTTTCGGATAATGACACGTGGCGCGACAAGATTAGTTAAAAATCCTATCCGAAATTAAAACTATTTTTTTTAATTTTATAAAAAAATTAATAATATTTTAAATGGGTTGGGTGCCATCGCATTTTGTAGGGGTGGAGATCGTTTGTGCCAATGCATTTTTTAGACTTTGTACCGGCGCATTTTTTAGACTTTGTGCCAGCACATTTTTTAGAGGTGGAGATGGTTTGGCTAATTAAACTGTTCATGGGGTCTATCACTGTTCACTGAGTGGATTAAATAGGTTGGGTGCCAACACATTTTTTAGGGGTCGACTTGCTCTAAATATGCTACTAGCCATGGCAAAAAAATATTAACCTGCATAAGGGAGCTTTAATGAAAAGGGTTTGGGCTGAGTTTATTTTAACTAAAAACTATCTTATAACTTTATTCAATGAAAAGAATTTAAACTTTAATGAAAATGACAAAAGTTTAATATAATAAAAATAAAATAGAAAAAAGTAATTTAAATTGACATGAGTCTATCACACACACTATTTCAAAAACTAAGAAGTATTAGGCTATTTTTGAAACTGAACGGTACTTTTCTAAAACTAAACACCATTTCTGAAAATTAAACACTAATTATTTCTAAAATTAAATGAGTACTACGTTGTTCTTAGAATTGAACACGGGTACTACACTATTTCTGAAAACTAAACGCTAATTATTTCTGAAACTAAATCCGAGTACTACATTATTTCTGAACAACACTATTTCTAAAAACTGAACGTGGGGATGGTGATTTTGAGGTAATCTTTCACAAGGAAATAGAGGCGTTGGTGTGCGTCGGTGTTTATAGAGAAAAGAAAGAGGGAGGTCCAAAAGTGGCAAGTTGTTATGTAGACTCAGGCCTTTCGGCCTCTGGGTTTTACAGAGAAGGGAAAGATGGTGAGAGTTGACAGAGATGGAGAGTTGAGTGTGACAGAGATGAAGGCAAAGCAAAAATGGCAGAGTGATGATTGCACAAGTAGGAAAACAAATGAACATAGGGAATAGGGGAGTGGATGTTGGACTAGGATTCGCTCTTCTTCTTTTTCCATCTCCTTTCATCCTCTTCTCTCATATTTTTTATTTTGTCTTTCTCTTTCTATAAAAAAATTAATATAAGATATTAACGTGATTTAAACATGACCTTTCAAATAGGAAGAAAGGAAATAGGAAGAAAAAAAGAGAGGGGAGAATCTTACTATGTGGAGGTTAGAAAAAAAAATGAAAGGAATGGATGTAGTGATTAAAAAGCAAAAGAAATGCAAGTGACTTTTGTTTTCTTTTTTTTTTTTTTTTTTTTTTTTGAAAACTAGCAATAAAACAAGGGCAAAAGCTAGTGAGATAAAAGGATAGCCTAGCACAAGGCTAACTGACAAAAATACCACAAACAAACAGCAAAGGGGATAGGGAAAGACACATGAACCTAGTTCGAGCATCGCCCTTTTAACTGCAACCAAAATCAACAAGAACCAGGGGGACATGGTAAACCATGCTTGTTAAGGACATGCACTAACAAAGATGGAGGGCGGTTTACCCAAATGCAATTGCACCTCTTCATGTTATGCCGTGACGCAAGAAATCCGCCGCCAAATTAGCTAATCTTGAAACCCAAGACTAGTGATAGTCTTGGAAAGAGTTCTCATACCGTTTAACAAGCGTTAAGGTAGGCAAAGCTTCCCAATTGCCGGCATCTAACGAACTTGACAAAGATGAAATGTTGTCCTGAGAATCTGATTCAAAGATTATCTAGCGAAGCCCCAGGTTAACAGCAAGCTAACATCCTCTCAATAAGGCCAATGCTTCAGCCATGGTGGCAGAAATCGCATGAACCTTATAGCGCACAGCAACAACAAACCGACCCTGTTCTCCTCGAATCACCACTCCCACAAACCCGTTCTGTAAAGAAGACAACCAGCTAGCATCCACATTAATCTTAAAGAAAGGAAGATGAAGGGATGACGGAATGCTGCTGCGAAGAGAGCCCCGCAAGGAAAGAGGAAGGCCGAGCATGAACTGCTCAAAACACAGAAGTCGGAGTAGAGATGGCAAGAAGAACTTGTGTAGGATTAATGGGATAATGATGAAACAAAAATTGACATCTAGCTTTCCAAATATACCAACAAGTAAAGGCACTATGAGAAAGCAAAACACAGTGCTCTTCCTTCGATCCCAACCGCCTCTAAGGATTGGAACCAATAAATCCATGAAGAGATCTCATTTCGAGCCATTTTATAATTAAGAACTCTACCAAACTAGACCGGCTCAATCCAAGGGCACAGTAAGAAGAGATTTTCAATAGATTCTTCTTGACGATGACAAATCTAACATGGCGGTGACGGAGCCGATTTACGAACAAATAAATTTTGCATCGTAGCCACAGTTCTATAGGCAAGTCGCCACATGAAATGTTGAATTTTTTGCAGGACACACAATTTCCAGATAATATTCCATATATGTCTCGAAATAAGCCCAGAAGAAGAGGGCCAAAGGTGCACCAGTGACCCATGCAAAGAGCGAGCACAATAATACCCCGATTTGACAACATACGAGTCATTTTTTATGGCCGGCCATACTAACCGGTCATGCCTACTACTATCCCTAATAAGTGTCTTCCATATTGCATCCATTTCCACATACGACAAGAATGGTTGGAAGAAACTTAGATCCCAAGAATGTGAAGTAGGAATAATCAAAGTGTCCACTCGAGTAGTCCGAGTAACAGGAGCCTCCCCACAAGGAATAGAATGTCCCATCGGAAGTGAAGGAAGCCAGCAATCTACCCAAAGTCTAACAGTTTGCCCATTCATGATTTTCCAATGGGCTTCCTTCATAAACATATCTCGACCCACCATAAGACTACTCCACGCCCAAGAGGCCCTACTTCCACGAGGAGCATCAAGAAAAGAACAATGCGGAAAGTAACGAGCCTTCAAAACCAAAGCCCAAAGTGAATTAGAATTGTGGATCAAGCGCCAACACTGCTTGGCCAGTAAGGCATCATTGAAATCACTAAAGTTCCAAAAGCCCAAGCCTTCTTTCCCCTTGGAAAGACCCAAAGTCTCATGAGACAACCAATGGATCTTACGCTCATCACCCACAGCACCCCACCAAAAGCAAGAAATCAAAGAGTCCAAATCCTTACAAATCACAGCCGGAAACTTAAATAAATTCCATAGGGTAGGCAGGAATAGCTTGAACAACAGTTTTAAGTAAAACCTTTTTCCCAGCTTGAGAAAGTGTATGATGCCGCCATCCTTGTAACTTCTGTAAAATCTGGCTTTTAACATAAGCAAGCCCTTGCTGCTTTGATAGTCCCCACATGGTAGGAATACCCAAATATTTACCAGGATCAGATTCCAAAGGCACATTAAGAACCTGGGCGAGCTCCGTTGACACCATTGCCGGTGTATTAGCACAAAAAAACACACACGATTTATCAAAGTTGACCCTTTGGCCCGAAGCCTGATAATACTCCTCAATGATCTAAACTAACTTACAACAATTTTTCTTGGTAGCCCTAAAAAAAAAAAGGGTTTCATCAGCAAAGAAAAGATGGGAAAGAATCGGACCATGTAGGCTCATTTACACACCTTCCAACTAGTGTCGCTCCACTGCCCATTGAAGTTGTCTGGAGAAAACATCACTAACCAACATAAACAGATAAGGAGATAAAGGATCCCCTTGTCTTAGGCCCCCGGGAGGGAGAAAATTTATTGCTCGGTTGCCCATTAAGAAGCACCACAAAATTGACCGAGCTAATACACCCCATAATCAGTCGACACCACCTAGGATGAAAACCGAGCTTCTCCATTATTAAAAAAAGGCAATAAGTTGCAATAGCAGTGTTTTGTCGCATCCACCGATGTGGTTTCCACCAATGAAAACTTGGGCACAGTCCATTGGTCGGTCCACTCTAGCAAAGCGTGGAAACGCGCGTTTGGTAAGTTTTTTATTTTTTTATTTTTTATTTTTCTTTCTCTTTTTCTTATCAATAAATATAAATATTAGATAGTTTTTAATTAAAATGCAAAATTTTGTAACCATTTTCATTAGTTTTCTTTTAAAAAATATAATATATTTTAAATACGCTTTAAATCTATATTTGCTCTGGCACACTCCTTATATTTGATTTATACAAATAGAAATCAATTTGGATAAGCTTTTAGTTGTCCATGCTGTCTACCACATCAAGATTAATTTTTTTTTATTTTTTATGCTACAACATTAATTTGAATTTCCTCTACAATTAGTTAAACTTCAAAACTCTTATTCACCAAGTGATAAGTATGGTGGTTACGAGAGATGTGTAAACGTGCTTGTCACATTTCATATAATTGTTACCGCAATAGTGTATTCATGCCATGAAAATTGATCATCTGTGAGATAGTCCATATACTCAATTACGTAGAAATAGAATTTATTCACACTACTTGGATAAAAAAAAAATAATAATAATAAAAAAAATAAAAAGAATACGGACCTACATGTATTGTGCACTCTCGTGTAGCAACCGTGCCCAATAATTTCTCCACGCGATTATTGAGAAATAAGAAAGAGAGATATATCCATATTTCTAGGAAGTTTAACTCAAGAAGTTGTAAGAGGATTTAGAGTTTTGGTTAAGGAGAATGCAAACTCAATGACTTTTGTGTTCTTGAAGGAAATTGTATGCAACCATTTACAAAACTTGATCAATTTTTTTATTACAAGAAATTTATATTCGAACAAGATATATCTGTCTATTCCCTCAATATATTACAGTCATTGTAAATTCTAAATTATCAAATCATGCAATTGCTTTGGAGAAAGAATATAATGATACAAGCTTCTAAGCTGCCCTCCAAACAGTTGTTTTCAATCCGTAAGGATTATGATGAATCTCAATTCGCAGAGTGAAGAGAACAAAGAAACGAAGGAAAGTGATGAAAAGCATCACGCTCGCCCTCGTCGGGTGGTTGAAGAGGATTGTCTGGATTTCGTGTCTCTTTATTACAACACTAATTGGGTTATATTCGTCGTGCACCAATGCTACTTCTATCTGTGTTTTTTTTCCTATAAGCACCTACTTTTCCAGGATCCTCAAAATTATGACTTTAGATACCACTCTGGGACGAAAAAATTTCATGTACCAAATGTTGAAAACCAAGAAACTTCACGGTAGTAAAATGAGGTTAACCCAATAAAAAATAATGAAATGTGATTTAATTTATAATTAACATACTATACGTAAATATAATAAAATATCTTTGTTAAAAAACTCTTGATTTTTTTTTTTTTTTTTGCGTCTTCATTTATCTACTTTGTTTCGTGAAAATCTTTCAAACAAATCGTGGATGCAATCCAGTCATGACTATACGAATTTATATGAGTGAAAAAGTTGATGAGTAAGCACCTTGCAAAATCAGACACAAACATGTATAAAGAACCTCCTTCCCTCTCTCAATAATCCAACGCTTTGAGTTCATTGCGGCTGTTCAAGTGTAAAAATCTAATTGATCCATAAGGATCATTTAATTCTCCGAGAAGTTGTTCTTAAAGAGAATTGTTATTGACACTCCAAATTTTCTATATTTGGAAAGAAAAATACGCTTGTGAGGAGTGTAGAATGAGATTTTTAGAATGCCAATAACATTTCCCATTCTTAAATTAACCTGGAGAAAGATTGGGCATTTTACACCTTTTTTTGGCCAGAAAATTCCAATTGTGAAATGGAAATTATCCATCTTCGCCGGAATATGTAAATAAAACTTAAATTTACATTTTCTACTGAGTACTATGGTTAGTGGTATTCCTCTTCACTCGTAAGTGAGAGGTCTTAGGTTAGATTTTGCCAAATGCGAAGTTTAACCACATTATTACTAGCTCATTGTGAGGCTAACCCCACCCCTTCCCCTTGGTGTAAATAATATCATTTGTTAAAATAAAAAAAATAAAACTTAAATTTACATTCATTTTTACATTTTTTTTGTAAGACATATTCTGAAATCACAACAACAAGACATTAGGATCACGAACAAATCAAATCAATATAAAATAGAGATGAACTAAATATATTGAACTTATCTGTAGAATACGAAAGACATGGCTCTTCTAGATGACAAAAGATGAGTTCACAAGGTTGCCTTCTCCTTCCAATACTCCAAAATATCTCTCTACTATATGAATAGGTTTTAGTATTATGAGGAATTCAATGTATGGAAGCAGAGACTTAACCTAGTATTTATTTACCATTGGGGTTCCTTATTGGCCGGCATATTAACAGCTACGAAAATCAAACCCTAACACTTAAGTGTTTAAGTCCCACCATGATACTATATCTTTGTCGCGAAATCCATTAGATTTCTTTAGGTCAATTGCAAAGGATAAGACTCCATAATCCTTATTTCATTAGGACTATCAGATTACTTAAGTTGTTAACAACTCGATAAACAAGTGGCTTACAACACAAGTAATCCAATACATCATTCATTGTTATTCACAACTTTACATTATCCCACTTGAATGTCAATGATTTATCCTAACAAATAAGAACTCATGGTGATCACTGAGTCTTCATAAGTATGCAACAACCTTTCCTAGCAACTTGTCACTTTGAATCGAATGCAGAACCAAAGAAAACAAAGAACAATTTGGTATGTTCCTTGCACTCCAAGATCGCATACACATTCAACAAAAAGCACTTTGTTGCTATCAAAGTCATGGTGTCAAGAGCTAATAGTCAAAACATTAGCTCACAATAGTCGAACTGAAAATATGAAAATATATTTCAGTACAAAAGTAGTTCACAAAAGAACTCAACAACGTTGGTAACAACATCCAACTTTTCTGTCAATTTAGAATATGATAAGAGAACAAGTAAAATACGACATACTATTTACAAAATTAGAACCTCTTATTAAAACTTATGAACAAAATTTAAACCAAATTTACTCTTAAATTTTCAACACAAAAGGTAATCTCTTACTGCCACTGATTAACAGAGACAAAATTATATATAGATAAATTATTATTACTCCCACTGATTAAGAGAGTAAAACAAAACTTTGTAAATGTCTACAAAATGAAATAGATACCTTTCAAATAATCCCATTAGCAAAACATTAGTCATGGGATCTAAAACATAAAATTTGTGAGCTTAACATCTTTATTCTATATATATGTAGGGAAGAGGCTCTTGTGACTGAAAAACTATACAAAATCATTTGATCAGTTTTGTTCATCTAACATTTGACAAAAATAGAAAACTTTAACTAAATGTTTTCTTATCACATCAAAAGCATATAATTCCAAAATCATCTTTGGACAAAAACTAATTATATTAGGTTTTCATAGCTAAAACATAAAATACAAGGGTAAACGTATATAGCTCCACTTTTGAGCAGATGAAGTATAAACAATCTTGTCAATTCCATGTTTCACTATACATTGATTTATAGTTGTACTGAATAAGAAAACACTTTTGAGCAAATTAATTATTCCTCAATAACATATAAATCACAAGTCCAATTTCTTGAACAACAAACAAGAATTAATAAGCAAAACATTTTTGAGCAAAATATGCTCATTAACCCTTCTTGAAGTTCCTACAAGATTAGTTGCATATATAACAAATAAAATATAAACAAGTATGATAATAAACGTTTTATCTACCAAAACCATGACCATTAAAAGCATGCAAAATTGATGAGTGTGAAGCCCATAATACATTACTTCTCCCACTTGGGCAAACACTCAAAATTGCAAGTTTAAACACTAGAGAAAGTGGTTTTCATATAACAAAATATAGGCTAGTTGAATCAATAAAGATCAAATACATAATTTTTTTTTAATTTTTATTTTATTTTTAAAGTAGGATAGAATTAAAAGTTCCATAAAAACTTATGCAATGACTACAAATTTTATTTTATTTTAGTGTATGAGAGAAGACCCACATATGTGTTAAAGATTAGGTCATAAATTAAAATGAAACCTAACAAGAGAATCCAAACTCAAAATTTATGTTTTAATTCTAAAACAAAGTCGATTAAAGTAAACACATAGATATCTCAACAACATCATTTTTTCAACAATAATTTTAATCCAATTTAGGATTCACATAAAATTAAGGCAAAAGATTGGCAAATTTACCTACTCATTTATAATTTTAATTACTTTTCCATAGTACTTTATGATTTGCTATAATACTAATTTATAATTGGTGAGTGATTTCTTGAAATTCCCATTGGGACAAAAGTATTCACCATATAAATTAGAATTTTGATTTTTCAAAATAATCCTTTAGAACAATATTAAATAAATGTTTTGTTGGATATTCAATGATTCTCAAAAGATTCAATCAAACACAAAAGTACGTCGTTGTTGACATTGAACAATAGAGTTCTCGAAAGAGGAAACATGGTTATTCAGTTATTCAATAGGAACCAAAATGATCAATTAGTAAACTGATGTCCCTTTCCAATTTTCTCTCGAAAGACAATTATCATCATAATCTGAATTGATGACCAAACAAAACATTGGTTTAAGCAAAATAAATCAATACATCTTTAAATCAAAATTTAATCAATGTTGTCTATAAAAGTCATTAGTATTGAAAATTTGCATGAAATAAGAACATCTTGGAACCATAAACTTGTATAATTATCGGTACCAATAGATGTGCACAAATCAGTGATACAATATCACATAACAAAACTAGTTTTGAAGTACCAAAATTCAGCAGTACTACTTTAGTTTGCAAATTCACTAAAAACTCAATTCTCTTCAGATTGTCATGAAAATTTTTAGGTATGCACAAGACATATATGGCTACTATTTTGCAAAATTTCATGATTTTTAAAAATTTTAAGCGAGCCAAACATGAATTCGAAAAGAGAGGTGATTTAGAAACTGCGGAAAATGTTCAGTACCGACCTGAGATTTCAAATTCACCAAATATTCATGGTTCACCCAATACGCATGAAAATTTTCAGACATAAAGTAAACATAAAAATATGTTATTTCCAAAAATTTCATAATTTTTTTAGATTTTACAAGTGTACTAAAAACAGATTCGAAATAAGTTGTGCTGCTGAAACAACAGAAATTCTGCAAAACATACCCAAGACTAAATAATTCACCAAAAGCTCAATCTTGCTCCAATGTGCATGAAAATTTCCAGAAATGAAGTAAACATATAAATTTACTGTCACTCAAAATTCCATAATTTTTTCAATTTTACAAGTGGGCTAAAAATAAAATCTAAATGGAATGTGCTGCAGAAACCACATAAATTCTGCAGTACGGTCTCGAGATTAAAAAAAATCATCAATAATTCATTTTCAAACCAATGCTCATAAAAATTTTCATATTTAAAAAAAAAACATCTCAATATATATCATACTAAAATTTCATGAATTTATGAGTTGCATTGATATATCAAAATAATATCACAAACAGACTATTCTGCAGAAGTCTGCAGAATTCCAGCAACATGGTATCATATCACACTTAAAATTTTACCATAAATCCATTTCTTGTCCCAAAAACGTGGAAAAATACCAGCATCTACAATCCATTTAATATTACGACAAGATCGAATTTCATAATATTTGGAGTTGTGGAAGTCTATCAAGCCCAGGTTGTTGTCATGAATGGTTTTCCTTACGAAAATTACATCAGTTATATAGACTACTAAAAGTAATATTCATTGCAACAATAGAACCGACTATCATTTCATAGAGAAATAACCAAGAACCAAAACTTATTCATTTAGCACTATAAGGATAAGAATCGAAAAATGCAAAATTGAATTAATCCCAAATGAAAACACTATATTTGCTCAGAAACAACAAGATAGTTTTTCAACTTCTCAATTATAATATCACAAAATCAATTCGGTTGAAACAAAAAGCTTAATTTCAATTCAACCAAATTGCAATAATTTATGAAAAGCAGTTTCATGCCTTCGCGGGAATACCCCGAAATTTCAAGCTTTAATTCGAGCATTACAGTGATTGAAGGAGGTTGGTGAAAGATGGGCATTGATGAACAGCAACCCTCACGCGAGGGAGAAACCCTTTACTGTTCGCATGTTTTAACCTCTTTTTTTTTTTTTTTTTTTTTTTTTTTAATAATCAAATAAAAACCGGTAATATTATCAACTAAATTAATAATCAGAAAATTATATAATAAATCAAAATATTACCCAAGATAAGATTACCCAAGATAATTATTAATTCATAATTATCAAATAGGAGTCCATAAAGTCGCATACAACAAACCTTGTTAGAGTTGTTCAGTTTATCTTGATGCCCAGGTAAACGTGATAAAAAAAATTGCAAGAAAAAATTTGCAGAAAACAGAAGCATGGTTATGGAAGAAAAACCTCATTGCCCAGATTCAACAATCCCTTTTCCTAGTTCTTTATTTTGGCATTAGATAGATAATTTATTTAAAGACACTTGATTCATATAATTGGAAAAATCACAACATAGATGACACGATCTTCACGGCAATACAGGGTTAACATATCCATACAAGAAGAAAAAACGCGGAAGCAAGAAAAACCCCAGAATCATATCACAAGAGCGCGATTAGTCGAACCAAAACAAACCCACTCTTAATAATTAAATGAAAGCCAAAAATAAATAATTACATTTCATGAAAACTACTTAACGGTAGCAGTATGGATAGTCACCACCCAGACCAATCCATATATTATTAACCACGAAAAATCATTGCACACCAACACAAAATTGCGGAAGCATCAAAACAAATTTTCATGAGATGGAACAGTAGAAAGCATCCAACCAAAACGATAAGCAAATTTTCTTTAGTATGTGAATCATCTTCAATAAACAATTTTGCTTATACCTTTATATCGGACCCTAAGCTTGTTGTGCGGCTATGATACCACATGTAAGACATATTCTGAAATCACAACAATAAGACATTAGGATCACGAACAAATCAAATCAATATAAAATAGAGATGAACTAAATATATTGAACTTATCTGTAGAATACGAAAGACTTGGCTCTTCCAGATGACAAAAGATGAGTTCACAAGGTTGCCTTATCCTTCCAATACTCCAAAATATCACTCTACTATATGAATAGGTTTTAGTATTCTGAGGAATTCAACGTATGAAAGCAAGGACTTAACCTAGTATTTATATATCATTGGGGTTCCTCATTAACTGGCCTATTAACAGCTACGAAAGTCAAACCCTAACACTTAAGTGTTTAAGTCCCACCATGATACTGTATCTTTGTCACGAAATCCATCAGATTTCTTTAGGTCAATTGCAAAGGATAAGACTCCATAATCCTTATTTCATTAGGACTATCAGATTACTTAAGTTGTTAACAACTCGATAAACAAGTGGCTTACAACACATGTAATCCAATACATCATTCATTGTCATTCACAACTTTACATTTTTAGTGTAGGTCCCCCACTAATCAAAGAAAGAAAATTAATTGGGATCGCAAATTTACATTCTCATTGAAGTAGATTCTTCATTTGCATATGCAAAAAATGTAAAATGGAATGTAAATATAATTTTTGCATCTCAAATTTGTATTTTTTTTCTTTGAAGATGCCCTAAAATCTCGATAAATTTTAAAAATAAAGTCTCTCTCGTATATTTATTTTGTCATGCGAGAATGTAATATCTTATTCTTCCAAATAATTTCTATTATCAAGTCATAAGAATTATGAAGTTGTTGAAAAATAATCCAAAGTGGAGCCGCAAGCTTGTGCATAGCCGCTTGTTTTTCACAATGAATCCAAAGTGCGCACAAGGACAGGAACCAAAAAAGCTCACGTTGTATGAGAGCAAATCCAGCGTTGGAGCCCTCCTCCCAGACTATTCACTATTCAATCCACCTGATGAACAGTAATCGCCTTTTGCATCTCCACCGTTACACTTCAATAGCCATGGTAATAGGCAATAAAATATTAGTATTTTTTTCATTTTTAAAATAATACAAAATAATTTTAATTGTAATTTCGGATAAGATTTTTAATCGTTCTCGTTGCGCCACGTGTCATTATCCGAAGTATTATTAAATAGGGAAAACTTGATATAAGTCCAATTTTTTTAGCCAATAGTAGAAATTGTCCAAATTATTAAAATAAGTCCAATTCCTTAAATTTAATTATTTTATTATCAATAATTATCTATTCAATGAGAAAATTTATTATAAAAATCAAATTTCTTCCTAATTATCTCTTTGATTATTTCTTTTTATTTTTATTTTTTGTTATTTCTTGTTCTTCCTCCTGCCCATTTATAGATTTTATTTTTAATTTTTATAATCAACCTATATCACAGGTTAATTATTTTTATGTATCTATATGACAGATTCTTTTTTATAATCAACTTGTCAAAAATTCATGTGTCTTGCTTATAGGTATATTATGTTTTTTTCCTACCTTTTAGTTAGGTTTCATATCTCGCGTACAGGTATAATATATATTCATATATTTATTACTTGAGTTAAGGTACAATGTTTTGTAGATAATTTATGTTAGTATATTAGTTTTTTTTTTTGTAAGATATTAATTAGATTTTTTGGAGTTGAAAAATGCATAATATTAGAAGATTTTAATTGTTTGTTAATATTTTAAAAAAATATAAAATGAGTATAAAAGAAATAAAAACATGTAATTAGATAATTGGACTCGCTCCTAAAAACCATCTATGTTTTTTGACCTAGATCTAAAAGCCCCTATTAAATAATACAAAATAATTTTATTTGTAATTTCGGGTAAGATTTTTAATCGTTCTCGTTGCGCCACTTGTCATAAAATCCGAAAAAACAATTATTGGGGATGGATTTCCGATAAGATTTTTAATCGTACTCGTTGCGCCACGTGTCATTATCCGAACATACAATTATTGGTGATGGATTTTTAATCGTACTCGTTGCACCACCGGTTGAATGATTTATTTTTGCTTTTGGTTTTGGCACCGTACCAAGCTTGTACTTGAAGTTCCTACACAATGCAGGAGAAGAAATAATTATAATGAAAATAGGTAACAAATAAATAATACAAACAAATAATTATAATGTAAGTAGGTAACAAATAAATAATACAAACAAATAATTATAATGTAAGTAGGTAACAAATAAATAATACAAACAAATAATTATAATGTAAATTTGGGTATAGTACAAACAAATAAATAATATATTGTTACCTGATCCGAGTAATTTTCCCCACTTTGAATATTACTACTAGCTCGTGCCAAGGCGTCTCTCCACGTACTAAACGATTGGCTAAGTAATTTTCAACGATTGGACATCGACTCTTTGGTTCTTTTCCCACCAATTTTCTCAAGATAATTGGTATGAATAAGACTCCACATTTCTCGCAACTGCATCTCATTACCCGTAAGTGAACTATGAGTAACTTCAACCCAACTAGTACACAACGCAACATCTTCAAGAAGCGATCAATTCGTACCTGCATCAGTAGTCATTTTGTTGAAAATGGATTGAAACTTTGAGAGAAAGAAAGGAATGTGATTGAAAGTAGTTGAGAAAATATGAAATTGTGGTGTAAGGTAGATGATAATGAGAAGGTATTTATAGAAAAGTAAAAACAATTTTTTTAAAAAAAAAAATTCAGATTTTTTTTCGAATTTTTTACAATTTTTTTTAAATTTTTATTCAACTAATTAATATCTGCCGTTGGATATTAAAAAATTTGAATTCCAACACTCCAGATTGTGCCACGTGTCACAACGGTAACTTTTCTAAATTTAAAACTATTTTTTCTTTTATTTATTTATTTATAAAGCATATTAATATCGACCGTTGATCTCAGATCGAACGGTGGATATTAAATAAGATTTTTTTTATTTTTTTTTCCGTTGAGATCGAACGGTCCAAGTTAAAGAGCCGTTGAGATCGAACGGACCATGGGAAGCCATGTGGCTTTCCAACGGTAACTTTTGAATCTGAAAAGGGAGCTGATTTTTCTAAAATTGTGTCGGCGACGCGCCCTCAAGCACGAGTGGGGTGCATGCGCCTGACAAAAAAAAAATTAAAAAAAAGCCTAATGCCAGGCTGACGTCAGCCCTGACATCACATCCACTCGGGCTCTGGGGCTAGCAATTCTTCACGGGCCCGAAGCTCGGGCCTCCACCTCCACTTGGACTCCTTCACACTGGAACCGATCCACAAGACCTCGGGCCTGTCCTCCGAGCATCCACCGACGGTGGAGTTGCTCTGAAACACGACACCAGGCAACTCTCTTTCTCTTGGAGTATAAATTCAATGCACATCTCGTGCAGCCGAAATCTTGAAAATGACATATACAGCTACGCCCGCACCTTTTTCTCTACTTTTATGCTTACACAACACATTTACGATGTGCCGACAGGCTGCCCCGCACCTTTTTCTCATAAAAATAAATAATTAAATTTCATGAAAACTACTTAACGGTAGCACTATGCATAGTCACCACCCAGACCAATCCATATATTATTAACCACGAAAAATCATTGCACACCAACACAAAATTGCGAAAGCATCAAAACAAATTTTCATGAGATGGAACTGTAGAAGGCATCCAACCAAAACGATAAGCAAATTTTCTTTAGTAAGTGAATCATCTTCAATAAACAATTTTGCTTATACCTTTATATCATATCCTAAGCTTGTTATGCGGCTCTGATACCACATGTAAGATATATTCTGAAATCACAACAATAAGACATTAGGATCACGAACAAATCAAATCAATATAAAATAGAGATGAACTAAATATATTGAACTTATTTGTAGAATACGAAAACATGACTCTTCCAGATGACAAAAGATGAGTTCACAAAGGTTGCCTTATCCTTCCAATACTCCAAAATATCCCTCTACTATATGAATAGGTTTTAGTATTCTGAGGAATTCAACATATGGAAGCAGGGATTTAATCTAGTATTTATATATCATTGGGGTTCCTTATTAGCCGGCCTATTAACAGCTACGAAAGTCGCAAAATCCATCAGATTTCTTTAGGTCAATTGCAAAGGATAAGACTCCATAATCCTTATTTTATTAGTACTATCAGATTACTTAAGTTGTTAACAACTCGACAAACAAGTGGCTTACAAAACAAGTAATCCAATACATCATTCATTGTCATTCACAACTTTACATTTTTAGTGTAGGTCCCCCACTAATCAAAGAAAGAAAATTAATTGGGATCACAAATTTACATTCTCATTGAAGTAGATTCTTCATTTGCATATGCAAAAAATGTAAAATGGAATGTAAATATAATTTTTGCATCTCTAATTTGTATTTTTTTTCTTTGAAGATGCCCTTAATTACTTTTTACCAAGCGTTAAATTTTATTACATAAAATCTCGATAAATTTTTAAAAATAAAGTCTCTCTCGTATATTTATTTTGTCATGCGAGAATGTAATATCTTATTCTCCAAAATAATTTATATTATCAAGTCATAAGAATTATGAAGTTGTTGAAAAATAATCCAAAGTGGAGCCGCAATTTGTGCATAGCCGCTTGTTTTTCACAAAGAATCCAAAGTGCGCACAAGGACAGGAACCAAAAAAAATTCATGTTGTATGAAACACGACACCAGGCAACTCTCTTTCTCTCTGATTATAAAGTCAATGCACATCTCGTGCAGCCGAAATCTTGAAAATGACATATACAGCTACGCCCGCACCTTTTTCTTGACTTTTATGCTTACACAACACATTTACGATGTGCCGCCAGACTGCCCCGCACCCACCCAATGGTAATAAAATACCGTTGCGGTCCACATGTCCCCGGCATAATCCTTTGTCAAAGGATGAGAATCTGCCATGGATTCTCTTTGTCATGATGTTATAGATCATTTATGTTTAATTTTAAATAAAAAATTTAAAATTATTTTTAGTTGTATGATAATTGTTAAATGAAAAATATGCACTGATTTTTAGAATTCTCACAAAAAGGATATAGTTAGGATCACGTTCCTTTGTCAAAATGTTGTAGATTTGTAGCAGCCTTACCATGAAACCTACACCAATGATGCGTAGACAGATGTCTCTAACAAAATTATTCGGGAAAAAAAAAAAAATCATGTTGATACTCACACCAACACAAGTGAGCGACTACTCCTAATTTAACTCTTTTAAAAAAATTGTCTACTTATGCCTAATACTTCATGAAACATAATCCTCCACACATTGAGCATTGTTACCATCTACCATACGTTCTTATTTAGCAGTTACAACAAGTTAATTAATTTACACTAACTTATACATACATATATAAATACAAAAAAGTTTATCTCTTAGAAAACTCATAACCCATTTAAAGTCCCAAAAGTCAACTTGGAAACCACCCAAACCCAAATAGGAATGCAAATTGCACTTGTGCCACTCACTTTCTTATCCATTCAAAATACGGCGCGTATTTTTGTATAATAGTCCAGTTCGGATTCCACAGAAGAAACGTGGCTGTTGCTCTCTCCTTTCTTGCACCCTTCCCTCAACGCTCCTACTCCACGATGGAATTGTCTGCCCTCTACTTACCATCCTCTTCTATTTAAATGGTTACGATTAAATTACGTCATTATTTTATATTTATATTACTTTTTATCTTAATATATTTATAAAAAAAATTAATATAAAATATTATTATGCCTTAACGTAACCGTTCAAATATAATAGGATGGAAAAGGGATGGTTAGCGGAGGGCAGACAATCCCATCCCCTATTCCAATATAACCCCTCCCCGCCCACACCTAGTTCCTCTCAACGCGCACTCTTCATCCACCATGGCAGCCAGTTCCCGGACGCTCGAGATCACGGTCATCTCCGCCGAAAATCTGAAATTAGATCGAAAACCCATCAAGAAAAACGCCTCCGTCACCGTCCGGACCGACACCAACAGTCAGTTTCGCACCACGGAAATGGAAACTGAAGGCGGCTCCTACCCTCGATGGAACGAGAAGCTCGTGCTCGACATGCCAACTCACTCGAGGTTCATCACGGTGGAGGTCCAATGCAAGACGTCGTACGGCGTCAGGACGATCGGGACGGCGTCGATCCCGGCGTCTGATTTTGTAGGTGGGTACGTGCCGGAGGGTTACTTGCATTTTTTGAGTTACAGGCTGAGGGATCACATGGGGGAGAGGAATGGGATTATTAATATTTCTGTGAGAATGAAGGTTCCGGAGATGTACGCTTGCTCAAGTTCAACGACGTCGTCTCACTCGAAAATGGGGTTTCCGGCGGCTGGGAACAATAATTCTGGCGGCGGCGTTGCGATAGGAGTTCCCGTTTGGTACGGTGCTTATCAGAAAAATTATTGAAGATTCACCTGCAGAAACCAACGACAACAAAACATTATCTCATTAAGCATGGTCGATTGTGTGAAAGCTCGAACGTTATTGCGCTTAGTTCTATGCAAACTTCTTTTTCTTTTGAGTCCCACTCACAATTTTGTGTGTAAATATTAGAGGATTTAGATTTTTCTCATAGTGTTAAAGAGACCATTTATTTAAATTATATAGCGTGTTTGTTGATGACTGAATTAGCAGTGTTGATTAATGTGCTTAGTTTTATTAGTAACACATAATAATTTACAAATGTAATCTAAAAAATTGATCTACCTAATTTTACTCTCTGGTTAATGAGAATGCAAACTCAATGACTTTTGTGTTCTTGAAGAAAATTTTATGCAATCATTGAATTCATTGTTACAAATTACAATACTTGATTGTTTTCCTTTTGACTAAAAGAAGTTTATTTCCCTCATATATATATATAGAGCCTTCAAGGGAGGAATTCGCAATTATTTAGAAAAATAGGAAGCTGTGAGACCTACACTGCATCGAATTCAATTAAACCATTGTTGGTTTTTGCGTGAACGAAATAAAAGATTATGCAAATTTCCTACTATAATCTTAGTATGTAGTCTAGTACTTGAAAATGGTAAATTAGATTGATCTCATCTCATACTTGGTTTTTTCTCTCCTAATTTCCTCATTACTTCTCTTTAGTCTACGTAAACATTGATTATTAGTAGTAATATGAATTTGGAACATGTTTGAAAACTGAAGAATATCTGCTAAACCGCTTAACCAAATCAAACTAATTATTAATGAATTAATTTAGTTGGGAGGTATTTTTCATCCAAGTCATTGAAAGATGTTACAACTTCGAAGCTATCTCTTTCAAATAATAAATATTACTATTGAGTGTGGCAATTGATCTTTTTATATTTTTTTATTTAAATAATTAATTTACATATTTTTTAAAAATTATTAAAAAAAAAAGAAATGAATTAAAGACATGAAACCACCCACTAACGTGGTTTTTTTAATGTTTCATCATTTTAGGATGCTCATTTTATATATATAGATAAAATAAACTAAAAAAACTATTGCGATTGACTTAAGGTATAGGCAATTCTGTGATGATGGTCAATACAAATTTCATGCAGTCCAAATTGTCTAATCTTGAAAATTGACATGTAAATTACAATATCACCGTCCACCTTTTCTTCTATTTTTATTAGGGGTGGGTTCGATTCCGTTCGGTTCGGTTTTCTATCGGTTTGTGTTCGGTTCAGTTTGTATTCGGTTCGGTTTCGGCCCGGTTCGGTTTTTTTTTTTTTTTTTTTTTTTTTTTTTTTTTGCTTTTTTCCCCAAGTAGCTTAAAAAAAGTATATGAAAACAACTTGCATCCATTTTGTAATAAGTCCTATTTCAACATAATCGTCAAGACTCAAAATAAGCATTCCAAATTTCTAATATAATCATAGTCTCAACTCAAAGACAATGAAAATAAACATTCAATTCAAAGTTTAATTATAATCAAGTGTTCCAAAGTCCAAAGTTAAATAAACATCAAAGTTTAAATCTTCCAAAAGTCCAAACTTAAAATAAACATCAAAGTTCAAGTATTCCACATCTAAAAGACTAAAATAAACATTCCAAATTTCAACTTTCAACTCAAGTGCCCCACAATGAGAGTGATCCACGTACTTTTTCAACGACAATTTGCTTGCTAACGCTTGGGTGGCCTAGGGGGCAACATATCACCTTTTTTTGAACTTCCGCTTGCCATTTCTACATAGAAATAATAAAAGAAAAGATACTAATTAAAATGTTATTTAAAATAATCTAACAAAATCAAATGCAATAAAGGTTTAAGGGTTTTGTTAAAAAGATTAAAAAATTAAAAATAACCTCACAAATCCTAGAGGCATGAGGGTTCGAACCCATGCCTCCAACTTGTAAAGTTTCATTGAAACCAACTTGGCAACAGGTTCTGTTTTGTTATGATTGTATGACTAAACTATTTATAAATATTCAAAAAAATTATATATATATATATATCGATTCGGTTCGGTTCGGTTTCCGAGCCTCAAAAATCGAAACCGAACTGGTCAGATTCGGTTCGGTTCGGTTTTTTTCAACCTCGGTCCGGTTCGGTTGTCGGTTTTTTTTCGGTTTTCGGTTTTTTGAACCCACCCCTAATTTTTATGCTTACACAACGCATTTACATTTACGATGTGCCGCCAGGCTGCCCCGCACCCACCCAATGGTAATAAAATACCCTTGCAGTCCACATGTCCCCGGCATAATCCTTTCTCAAAGGATGAGAATCTGCCATGGATTCTCTTTGTCATGATGTTATAGATCAATTCATCTCGATCGTTTATGTTTAATTTTAAATAAAAAATTTAAAATTATTTTTAATTGTATGATAATTGTTAAATGGAAAATATGCACTGATTTTTAGGATCCTCACAAAAATGATATAGTTAGGATCACGTTCCTTTGTCAAAATGTTGTAGATTTGTACCAGCCTTACCATGAAACATACACCAATGATGCGTAGACAGATGTCTCTAACAAAATTATCCGGAAAAAAAAAAAATCATGTTGATACTCACACCAACACAAGTGAGCGACTACTCCTAATTTAACTCTTATAAAAAAATTGTCTACTTATGCCTAATACTTCATGAAACATAATCCTCCACACATTGAGCATTGTTACCATCTACCATACGTTCTTATTTAGCAGTTACAACAAGTTAATTAATTTACACTAACTTATACATACATATATAAATACCAAAAAGTTTATCTCTTAGAAAACTCATAACCCATTTAAAGTCCCAAAAGTCAACTTGGAAACCACCCAAACCCAAATAGGAATGCAAATTGCACTTGTGCCACTCACTTTCTTATCCATTCAAAATACGGCGCGTATTTTTGTATAATAGTCCAGTTCGGATTCCACAGAAGAAACGTGGCTGTTGCTCTCTCCTTTCTCGCACCCTTCCCTCAACGCTCCTACTCCACGATGGAATTGTCTGTCCTCTACTTACCATCCTCTTCTATTTAAATGGTTACGATTAAATTACGTTATTATTTTATATTTATATTACTTTTTATTTTAATATATTTATAAAAAAAAATTAATATAAAATATTACTATGCCTTAACCGTAACCGTTCAAATATAATGGGATGGAAAAGGGATGGTTAGCGGAGGGCAGACAATCCCATCCCCTATTCCAATATAACCCCTCCCCGCCCACACCTAGTTCCTCTCAACGCGCACTCTTCATCCACCATGGCAGCCAGTTCCCGGACGCTCGAGATCACGGTCATCTCCGCCGAGAATCTGAAATTAGATCGAAAACCCATCAAGAAAAACGCCTCCGTCACCGTCCGGACCGACACCAACAGTCAGTTTCGCACCACGGAAATGGAAACTGAAGGCGGCTCCTACCCTCGATGGAACGAGAAGCTCGTGCTCGACATGCCAACTCACTCGAGGTCCATCACGGTGGAGGTCCAATGCAAGACGTCGTACGGCGTCAGGACGATCGGGACGGCGTCGATCCCGGCGTCTGATTTTGTAGGTGGGTACGTGCCGGAGGGTTACTTGCATTTTTTGAGTTACAGGCTGAGGAATCACATGGGGGAGAGGAATGGGATTATTAATATTTCTGTGAGAATGAAGGTTCCGGAGATGTACGCTTGCTCAAGTTCAACGACGTCGTCTCACTCGAAAATGGGGTTTCCGGCGGCTGGGAACAATAATTCTGGCGGCGGCGTTGCGATAGGAGTTCCCGTTTGGTACGGTGCTTATCAGAAAAATTATTGAAGATTCACCTGCAGAAACCAACGACAACAAAACATTATCTCATTAAGTATGGTCGATTGTATGGAAGCTCGAACGTTATTGCGCTTACTTCCGTGCAAACTTCTTTTTCTTTTGAGTCCCACTCACAATTTTGTGTGTAAATATTAGAGGATTTAGATTTTTCTCATTAAGAGTAGTGTTCGAGAGACCATTTATTTAAATTATATTTTATAAATTATATAGCGTGTTTGTTGATGACTGAATTAGTAGTGTTGATTAATGTGCTTATTTTTATTAGTAACACATAATAATTTACAAATGTAATCTAAAAAATTGATCTACCTAATTTTACTCTCTGGTTAATGAGAATGCAAACTCAATGACTTTTGTGTTCTTGAAGAAAATTTTATGCAATCATTGAATTCATTGTTACAAATTACAATACTTGATTGTTTTCCTTTTGACTAAAAGAAGTTTATTTCCCTCATATATATATATAGAGAGAGAGAGAGAGAGAGCCTTCAAGGAAGGAATTCGCAATTATTTAGAAAAATAGGGAGCTGTGAGACCTACACTGCATCGAATTCAATTAAACCATTGTTGGTTTTTTCGTGAATGAAATAAAAGATTATGCAAATTTCCTACTATAATCTTAGTATGTAGTCTACTACTTGAAAATGGTAAATTAGATTGATCTCATTTCATACTTGGTTTTTTCTCTCCTAATTTCCTCATTACTTCTCTTTAGTCTACGTAAACATTGATTATTAGTAGTAATATGAATTTGGAACATGTTTGAAAACTGAAGAATATCTGCTAAACCGCTTAACCAAATCAAATTAATTATTAATGAATTAATTTAGTCGGGAGGTATTTTTCATCCAAGTCATTGAAAGATGTCACAACTTCGAACCTATCTCTTTCAAATAATAAATATTACTATTGAGTGTGGCAATTGATCTTTTTATATTTTTTTATTTAAATAATTAATTTACATATTTTTAAAAAATTATTTTAAAAAAAATGAATTAAAGACATGAAACCACCCACTAACGTGGGAGGTTTTGTTTTTGTTTTTTTTTTAATTTTAAATATTAAATGCATTCAAAATAAAAATATGGTTAAATACTTTAGCTTCTTTTGGTTCAATTGTAATTTATGAAATTTTTAAAGGGCAATTTATGGTATTTTGAATGTTTCATCATTTTAGGATGCTCATTTTATATATATATAGATAAAATAAACTAAAAAAACTATTGCGATTGACTTAAGGTATAGGCAATTCTGTGATGATGGTCAATACAAATTTCATGCAGTCCAAATTGTCTAATCCTGAAAATTGACATATAAATTACAATATCACCGTCCACCTTTTCTTCTATTTTTATGCTTACACAACGCATTTACAATGTGGCAGCAGCGGCTGCCGGTGGTGTATATCTCTATTAATTAATGAAATATTTTTTGTCAATCAAAAGTAGATGAAAAAACAAATTAGTCTTCTATTAATCAAAAAAATGTTGGATAATAATGTAATTTCACAGGTTCAAATTTTACTTTTTTTTATTGAAATCTCACCTATCGGTGATGTTAAAATATCTTCAATATTAAAAATAAAAAATAAATAAAAAAATAACTCAGAAGCAGAAACCTACCACTCCCCCAGGTTCTCTCTTTCTCCCTCTCTCCATCTCATTTTCTAAAAAAATATGTGTTCATACATAAAATGTATAAACAAATGCTAGTATATATAATAATAATACTATTTACAAGGCGGAGGAATCAACAAGTTTTTACCGTTGAAATTTGAAACAGCCAGCCGCCAGCGGCGGCGGTCCAGTAACGCAGACCAGCTTTGACTTTACCGAAAAGTCATATGCTTTGCGTCATTGTTAAATAAACAAGAGGGAAAAGCGATTGGAATGGCAACAAATAAAACGGAAATATTATATCTATACCGTAACTACGAAAATTAACTATATTTATAATTACAAATTAACTATCGGTGATGATCCATAATCATATCTATCGGGAAATAGATTTCTTATCGGTTATCGGTTATTTCTATCTTCGTCGATACCAAAAATATATTCATTTAATTAACGCATTATAACATGATAGATACTAATTTTGTCATTATAAGATATTATATACATTGATGATATTGGCTGATCTTTGATCTCTTCCATAAGCAGCATTGAATTCTCATTAGTTTTGATTCAAAACTTTTGAACTTTCCCACAAATTAAATGCAAAGCTTGTAATTCTCCAGGTAATGGATTCGGTAAATATAGTATTATATTATCATAATATAAATCATATTATATATAATATGTACTATTCGGGTTAGTTTTGGAAACGGATATGGATTGGGAACCCTATAACCATATCGAAACTATCACCGAATAATATTTCCAGTTTTTCCTCATATCCAAAATATAATCGAATTTTCATCCAAAATTCGTTTTATTCGAACAGTTATCTACGATTATCGGGTTTAACGGTTTGAATTACCCTCCCTAGAGAGAGGACTCTCCAAGAAACAAGCACCAAGGGTTGGGAGAAACATGTCAATGTAAACGACGGAACATCCATATAGCGATACTCCAAGCTTATCATGTTCAGCCATGTGAGCTTCTCCCATTGGTTGTTTCTCAATGCAAACAATATTCTGTACTAACCTACACTATGTTTGACCAAACAAAATACTAATCTACACTAGAGGGGGATAGGAGAGGATTTGAACCCGGATCGCAATGAGTTGAAAAAGATGCCCTTAACCACCTAGACAGTTTGCCACTTTCTAACAATACTTTCCCATTCGTCGTTGATTTACTAGCTACCTTTTGTGGCCCAATAGAAGTTTTGGTCCATGAGCTCAAATTTCATGAATAATTGTTCTTTCAAGTAAAACCATTAAAACTTTCATTCTGAATATAAAGTTTAAACGAAAAATAGGAAATGAAAGTTTTAACAAATCTACCCAAAAAACCCATTGCCTTACAATGTGATAAGTTAAAAGATCAACGCTCATGAAGTTTTAATTAATGGACCAAAGCTCGAATTACACTAAAATTTAGGGACCCATCCAATTTTCTTTTAAACATAAAAATGTCTACTTGAATGTTTACCCAAATCTTTTTGTTTAATGCCTAATCCTTCATGAAAAATAATCCCCCACGCATTAATTAAGCACCATATATTTTATTTTCTTATTTAGCATTATAACAAGTTAGTTTACACTAACTTAATACACATAACATATCGATTTCGGTTTCCCTAATATCGATATATTTGATCCCGTTTACACTTGCCCGATTTCACGTCGGTCATGAGGCTTCAAAATGTTGAACTTACACATAGGGCAGATAGCATTGATATGTAACCATTTGTCTATGCAAGTGCAGTGAAAGTGATGAAGGCAAGGAAGCTCGCGTAGTTCTGCTCCATTCTCGTAGACAGAAAGGCAGATGCAGCATTCCTGCAATTTACGAAAAATATTCATGTCACGAGGGCCTTCTAGTCGTATACTTTTTCACAGTGATGAATTGCCAAATCAAACGTCAAATGATCACTTGGGAGCACATTAGAGATCCAGAGACAAGATTTGCATGGTTTCACCCAAAACTATTGTATATGGCCGGTTTCCCACCTACGATCATGTTCCCCGTGTTTCATCTAACTTTTTATTGAAAACTTCACATTAAATGACCGGCATGTGACATTTTTGGACAAAAAATGGGGACGGAATGTGGGTAAACATGAAGGTAGGGGCGATGGGGACTGGCCGATATAAAAGTTTGGGGTGAAAATCGGCAGTGGGGTTTCAAGGGGTGAAATCAGCAGCAGATTAAGGGAGTAAATTAGTGAAATGCTCTTTTATAAGAAATTGGAAAGGGAGGGGGATTGTAAGGGAAGGACTATCAACAAAATCCAAAAGAAGTTTGGAACGAAAAGCTATGGCACCAACAATCCTATTACTGGACCAGCTATGGTAGATATGGTGCATGAGCTGCCAAAATTACACAACAGAATACAACTATAAGTATAAGCCAATTAGGACGCGGTAGGGATCTGATATAAGGGCACAAGGAAACTTACAGCATCAACCAGGGAAATAGGACGCTCAGTTGGTGCATTGGTGTCACATTCGACCATGAATCCTTCAAAAGCTTGGACCTCACCATTAACTTTCTCTGAGTCACCTACCCTCCTGAATTTGAACTTTGGCAATCCATCAATCTCTTCTTCTGTTGCCCCATCCTGTTTCATCCAGAAGTCGTATGAAGTTATATAACTACATATATGATTGAGTAGAATCGAATTAATTCACTAGTGCAAGATAGGAAAGTGTAAGGACACCTCATTCAAATTAATTGTCTCTACAGAAAACTCGAACTCAAACATTGGCATAAAATAGAAAGCATGAGATCTAATGCTTCAACTTAAATAGGGAGTTCACATCTGGTTCGTGATGAAATTGAAGGAGAGAATGAAGTCATCAACAGGTAAGAATTCCTTATAAATATCGAATGAGATTACGAGTCAGCAGCCTTCACATGTATCAGAGCGTGTCCAATGGGGAGATGCAAATTTGGGATGTAAAATCACATTTTACATCCAAAATTGCATCTCTAGTGGTTTTTCCTCCAGTGGGTTGGATGCACTTACAGGATGTAATATTGGGAATTTAATCCCAGCCGTTTAGTGTCAAATCAAGAAAGTAATTACTGCCCTTTATTTTTCCTTTCTCTTGGCTTCACACGTTTCACTCATTCTTGAACTTGTTTTTGTTCGTGGGGCCCTCCAAAGTACGACTCAAAACAGATGCAAATTTGCAACTATTTATACATTTGTCGGCTAGTTGCTGGTTTTATAGCCCAAATACAACTCCCATTGGAACAAGAGGTCTAAATGTGCCTATACATCTCCATTTAGTACCGGAGATGCTCTCACACTTTGTCTAATAATATAAGAAACCACAAACATACAAAACACAACAATGACCAGCAAATCTATTATCCTATTGGCCAATCACCGCATAGTCAAGTATCATTGGTTTCCATTCACATATTTCCATATTTGTACATAATGTGCATGACACGTGCATTGACGAGATCTACTAACTTCCTATTATCACTGAATATGCTGTATCATTTTGTTTATTCTCTATGTAGAGGTATATCATATAATCACGTACAGCATGAATTTTAAGCTTAGATGAGAGCAAAAAATTTTTAATTCAGCTCAAGTCACATGATCAGAGGAAAGATTATATGAAGCTGACTCTTTCTAGACAATAAACTAAAGCTTGCATACAATCCTTATGGAGGTCTACCTGATCTGTCACAGCACATAAGATTCCAATTATGCATGGAAGGAAGCAGCAGATTGCAATTCCGACAAGACATGAAGCAGCAACACATACAATGATGAAGGTGACATCAAAAACTAGAAATGAAACACAGAGCCTGCAAGAAAAGAGCAGAGTGTATACAGTTCAAACACGTGCGGACACACACGCACACACATTCAAGACAATCACTCAAAAGAAACCACTTCAGAGTAAAAACAGTTCAATCGTAACCAGTAAAGGCGAGGTGAACTGGATAGCAAAGTCTGGCCGCCATTAAGCACCCAGTAGAAGCCAATGCTCCACCATATAAATGAAAACATGCTAATGGCTGACTCCAGACTCGTGGTGACACTGTTGCACAAAAAATGAAGATAGTTAAATATACTTCATGGGATAGAGCCACACAAGATTAGTTCTAAGCGGAGAATATCACATTCACAACAAATGCACCGCAAAATTGAAAACAGACTGACTTTAGTTATCAGATAAAGGACATCGTAGAATGCACACCCTGCTCGATTGTACATATCTAAATAGAGAACAGAATTGAACTAATTTAAAAAAAAAAAGCTAAAAAGCTTGCCAAATGAGCAACTATATATGAACAGCAATACTACTCCACAATTCGAAAAACGCTCACCCTCTTATACTGACTTAGAAACCATACTTCCCATTTCCGTTGTACTAAACCAATGAACACGAAATTTCCTATCCACTATTCCTTATAACATTATCACAACACATGCATAAATGCATACTTTAAAAAAAAATTGATCATACATGCAACATTTGAATCAAAATTCAAACTTCTACATCATAAAGTCATTGATGTGTGTACTTTTAATCCTAATTTCTACAAACAGTTGAGAATAATAATTATAATCTCCAAAATTGTTTACCTTGTATCATCATCAGCCAGACCATGCTCACCCCCATAACCCCCAACATTACCCCCCGACGCCGAACTCTCACTCCCAATACTCCCCCAACCCACCTCACCCGAACCCGCCTCGCCCTCCTCGCGCCTCCTCCGATACTGCGCAACCACACACCCAACATGAACAACACACAGCAAAATGTACCCAACAACCCAAACCCTCATAGGCACCAAGGGCTTCTCCTCCACGCTCAGCCCCAGCACAGTGAACCCAACAATCACGAAAACCAAATTCCACAGCAGGTCCAGAATTATGGCGGGCTCCGAGTAAGCCCAGAAGTTCTGCCGCTCTTCCAGCTCCTCCAACGCGTTCTCCCGGACCCGAACCGACGGCTCGCGCAGCCTCATTCGGCGCCCGCTGACGCGCGAAAGGATTCGCATCGCGCCCCGCAACGGTGGCGGACCGTGGCGCATGAGCCGCCGGTTTTGGAAGAGCTCGTCGCCGATTGAGTAGCCGATGAGTGGGTGAGTGTCTACAGAATTCATCACGATAAATCAAAGGGCTTTCGAAACGGTTTGATTTCAGCAATTGGGTTTGTGATTTTCAAGGGGTCGGACTCAAATTTATTTATTTGGGTTGCTGTGATCCATTGGATTGAACAATTTGAAGGGTAAAGGTGAGATCTTTTTGGGAGCTGGAAATTGGGTTTGGGGGAATCAAAATGGGTTCTGGAGTCTAGAGAGAGATAGCTGAAGGTTTAAATGAAGCATTCGAGGGAGGGGGAAGAGAGAGAGAGAGAGAGAGGGTTTTAAAGAGGAGTTGCTGGTGCAGAGTGGCAGCTGAGTTGGGTTTCTGCAGTAGGATTTTGGAATTTTTCAGGCTGAATTGATGGAGGTTTTGTTTGGGACTAAAACTGCTTTTGTTCTTATCTCTTGTTCTTTTCAAATTTGAAGTCTGTAAGCTTCTGTTTCTTTCAAATTTGCAGTTCTAGTCATGCTGGTTGGGCTTGTGCGTTTCAGTTCATATTTCCTTTGAGAGCAATTCCCAAGCAATACTTATTTGGCAAATAAATTTCGTAGCATTTGTTGGCAAGAAAGAAAATCCTCACCCCTTTCATTGATCAATTGAGTCACATGTATTCAAATTTTCGGCGCTACGTAAATTCGCGCGTTTTATTGAACATTTGAGTACTGCAATCAATCGTTTGCGTCGATATGGCTCTAACGGTCATATGTATTCAAATTTCCAACGCTATGTAAATTCACGCATTTTTTTTAACAATTAAATACTGCAATCAATCGTCCGCGTTAATATTGCTCTAATGGTCGGACACATTCAAACTTAAGATGCCACGTAAACTTAACGCGCGTTTTTTGTAAATGTGATAGTTCAAATAATGTATTTAAATTTTAACAAATGTAAAAAGCGTACAAATTTAAGACAAATTTCAAATTAAACTCGCACATTTTGTAACATGTAATAGTTCAAATTTCATATCTAACTTTTATCGATATGGAAGGAAAGTTTGATTAATATGTTCTCTTCTGTTTACAATGGAAAGAAAGTTAAGACCAATTTTTTTTTTTAATTTTTTTTTTATAACTAAATGGAGATTATTCATAATATAGAGTACAGCTGTATGAGGTTTTACAGTATTATACTCTGAGTTAGAAATCCTACTTTTTATCACCTTGTTTTCGCCACTATGTTAAAACTTTAGCTAATTATTATAACACAATAACTTAAGAGAAATATCAACTAGACTCTCTTAAAGTAAGAATATTTAAGAATTCTCTGTTATTTTATAGTTTTACGTCGATTTTGATGTTAATATTATAAAATATTATGCTAAAAGTATAAGATGAAAGAAAGTTCATGATGACTCTTCTTTGCATTTCTCGTAACTTAAAACAAGAGTACAGGTTGAGTAGTTTTACGTTATGAATAGTGATGTAAGTGTAATTGTCCGAACTCGAAATGCTTTTCATGAGTTAGGATAAGATTAAAGATTGTACGACACACGCCCGCTCCTACTGTCTTGTTTCCTGCCCTGCTGCCGCCAACTCCTTCTTCCCTAAACTTCCCGCCCAAATGTTTTTCGTCAACTCCACACTGGCAGGTAGCTTCTATATAATAATATAATTTTATTTTAGTTATTTTTCAAAAATTTCACTCTTATCCATAAAAAGAGAAATAGTCCACTTTCTATCTATTTTTATCATCGATCTAATAAAAATAGAGTCTATCAACATATGTGGGTTCCATATATATTTAGAGATATGATACAAATAGATAATAAAAAAATAAACTAAAGTTAAATGAAATAACACATAGCAGATGATTAAGTGTATGGTAAGCATACGTCAAAGTTTATGGTGGTGAGGAAAAATGTTCTCCAGTAAGAATAACATTTTTGTTATAAAACAAAATCACTTTTAATTATTACCTCATATATTTTTTCTATTTTGAAATTTTATCACCCATTTTCTTCGTATGATACCTGACACACCCCGATCCAAAAAGTACACTTAGACCCTAAATCGAGCTGTGCTGGCCGACACCTAGAAGGTGACGATGCCATAAAATGTGATAGTGTATAAAAAGTGAATGAATTTGAATCTAAAAGTGTCTAAATACCAGAGTGCGCTGCGAGTGGGAGCGAACCCATTTCACACGCGATGTCAGAGCATAAGTAAGGTACAGTAGTGTGGGTAAGAATCATACCCTCAAAAATATCCATCAATACTAAGATTCGCCACAGATTCTTGTCAATACAAACTCAGCAGCTAAAACCTGGAGGGCACCAAACAAAAGGTGTGAGTAAGCAATAAAACCAAGCTTTCCAAAATTATTACCTCTTTAAAAGTAAAACCCGTATCGTTTTCCATAAGACAGTACAACATATATACATATATCCAAACGATACTCAGACATGACAAAAACCACGATTTGCCATCAAATCCAACATACATTAATAAGTAGGCCAAATGAACTAAATCAATACACAGTGATATATCAGTTAGAGTCATCTAAAATGACATGTACAACTTATCCGTATCTCATCAATCATGGCTAGCATATAAATCGGAGTCACCTATAGTGACCTGCACGACTTATCCATATCTCATCAATCCTGGCTAGCATATAAGTTGGAGCCACCTATAGTGACCTGTACGACTTATTCATATCTCATCAATCCTGGCTAGCCAATAGCTCAATAAGTATACCTGCACACGAGTTTGAACCACGTAAAGTGGTCTATACGACAGGACTGAGTGTAAATAAATACGCTCAAGTGCTACAATCACGTGAAGACTGGGCGAATAATCGCAGGTCACCTACGAGTCGGAACCACCTAAAGTGGTCTGTACGACATGACTGTGCACCCCCCTTGGATCCAAGGTGAGCGTAAGGTGCGGGAGGTGAACATCACGTGAAGGACTGTGCCCTGGCCATTGGCGGGAGCACTAACACCAGGGTGCAGGTTTATGAGCTCTCAATGCATCTCAATATAACATGTGCAACTCATGGCAACCAGTACGACAGTATCGAAGTTGCCTAACTCATAACTGTAGTCATGCTATAACGCAATCAATTCAACTAGTACCATAAACTCACTTGAACTTACCTGGATGTCCTGAGTTCACCTTTGCACTTGAAAGCATTCCCAATAATTATATGCAAGTAATATACATATAGATATATCATGATGCAATCTACTACTCAACCATGTCGTAGCATTTTCAATTATAGACAATATGGTGTGAAGTGTACAATCAATAACGCCCTACTCCCAAACTACTTATTTTCAGGGATAATTATCTATGACAACCCAATTAACTCTAATTTAACTAACTAATTCACAAAACTAAAACTTGTCTTTACCAATTTCCTTCGCATTACTCAATTTCTCAAGCAAGGCTTTTGTCTCAAATATTTTATGGCTGCATCTAACGTCTCGTTAGACTGCCTACGTACCCTAAACAGGGATCAAACCATTCGTAGTTCATATAGGTACTTCAAGCATTCACAATAATTATATAAAGGTAATATACCTAATCAATTTAAAATTGTCAATAGAACTCTCAATAATATGCACAATAAAAAGGAAAAGATTCACTCACCTGGAGTCCACGCTATACTTCTCTAGCGCACGCATCGAGGCGTCCTGAATGATCGGTCCCTGTGGCCAATTATCAAATCACATCTCAGAACTCTTATCCGTAGAATACGTAATTCACATAAAACACAACCTCAACGACATTCTAAAATAGTTTGATACCCATTGACCACAAGTCAACCGTCGATCAAAGATCGACGGTAGGGTTTACAACCCTGTATAACTTAACTCGGAAGATCCGCATATCAGATTTCCAATCCGCAACTCCCAACGATCCACAATATGTTTCTAGAATAACATATTAAAATTTCATTACGATTCAACAGTCAGATCTCCTCCAATTGCCTAAAACAAGTGGCCATGAACATTTATTTTACTAAGTTACAAATCTAATTCAGGATGATCCGTAAGTCGGATTCCCGATCCGTAAATTCCTATGATCTTTAAATATTATGTATTATAATATATCCAATTTTGGTGACGATCCAACGGTTGGATCATCGATTCACATTTTTATCAAGTAACGTATCGTAACGAATTTAGGTTCCAACGATCAACCTATGTCATTCAAATGACAAAACTGAATTCAAAACATTCGACATAGCCTAAAAATAGCATTGGCGGCTCACTGGCCACGCGCCGCCGCTGGTGGCAGTCGGCCGCCCCGACTTGCCGGAAAATCCAACTATTTCTAAAAATTCTCAAACTTCATAGAAATGAATATCTCAGTGAGTGGAGCAACTTTCATACCTGCCACGAAGTCCAAAAGTGGACGGAAGATGGTCAATTTTTCCCACGAAGCCGGCGGGTGCCTAAAACTTCCTGACGTCGATTCGTCGTCTACGGTGGTCCAACGGGGTCAAGGTTGGTTGGGTTTTGCTCCTGGGATGATGGGCTACAAAGCCCAAATGGTGGCATCAGCCATTGCTTTGCCGATTTGCCGGAAAACTGAGAAGGGTGGCCGGAGCACCATTGATTTTCGTCAACTTTCGTGGCCTCAAACCTCCACATCCCATGGTTAATCAAGGTGTTTCTTGGGTGAGGTGAGTTTTGTAGAGGGGAATGAGAGCTTCAAGATGGTGGTGGTGGCATCAAAAAACTCCACCGGAGTTGGCCGGAATCGGCCTTGGAAAATGGGAACCCACGGTGGGTGCGGGTGGACGAGAACCCACTTCCTTTTTCCTTTTTATTTATTTATTTATTTATTTATTTATTTTATTTTATTTTTTCTGATTGGGCTTTTCCCCACAAGGTGGGGATTTAATTTAAATAAACACTAAACCTTGAATAACCAATTTCGAACGTCCGTAACTATACCGTTATAATCCGGACTCGCAAATGGCTTTCGCCTATACGTTCATACCAATAAGTACTACGAGGATATGCTAAAAGAATAAGTCCCACATCTCTCGAGTTGATGGTCAATGGAAGTCAAAGTCCTTACCTCTAGGGCAATTTTGAAAATTCACGCTTTTAAAATAAAATAAAAACGTAAAATTTGGAACGGGTTGTCACAATACCCATGTGTTCACTCATGGTAATGCTTTAAATCATAATTTTCATTCGATTCATCTTGGTACATTTTTTTCATAGAACATTTCGGTAGACTATTTTTTTATAATGTATTTGGTTAATATGTGTTATTCATTTAAGTGTATTAATTCACTTAATATATTTATGTACATTTTGGTATATACATGCTTAAGTTTTTTTCTTTTGTTTTTTCAAACGATAAAATTCTATTAAAATTAAAATCGAATAGAAATGTTATAGAAATTAAAGAAAAATCAAGCTCTATCTATGGTTGTCCCCTTTTCTATTCACAAACGAAGCCATCGAATGAGGCATCACCGAGGCACAGATGAGAACTCAATGGATTCCATTTGCATAGCTAGCTGTCGTATATCCAATACCATGCTATCAATCATAATATCAGCATCCTTCTCACCCTTAAACATGGAATCAAAAGTTGAACCAAACTGTTTAAGTACATTAATTCATTTTAATTAATAACAATCTGTTTTCCAAAATAAGAATATTGAAATGGATAGGATGATAAATTATTAGGAAAACTAATGAAAAAGGGTTTGAAAATTTTGAGTTTTAATGCTAATGATAAAATAAAGGGTAAAGTGAATAGTACCATGATTGACTTTTTAGTATTAAAATATGGTTTTTCGTTAAAGTGAACAGTACAGTGAATTTTTCATTAAAACTCCCTAAATTATTATTATCATACACATTTTTATTCTTTTCAAACGTTGATCTTTAATTTTATCCTTTAAGGAGGGATCCTCATTTTCTTTAAAGGGTTTAGGGCACAATTCATGTTCTTTTACAATACCCTGAACTATCTAAGTTGTAAGTCTTTTCAAAGATCATTCTTCCAAAAAAACTCATTTAATCCAAATCATTCACTCATACAATTTTCATCGTGAAATTTCGATATTTTTTTTAGAACACTACATTCATTAATTTCGATCACCACAATTAGATTTCTTAATCATTTCCCGTTTTACTAATATTTTTAAAATTAAATGATCAGTTCAGATCGTTGAAGAAGAATGGTGAGTGGGCTCCATAACTCGTCTCCATTTCTTTTAATAAATGAAGATCGCTTCTTAAGGGATATATTCAGTCCAAAGGTGAAAAGGAAAATGAGTATGCATAACGAGAAATGAGCGCAAGTGGAAATCTCTTTCTTATTACGTGAGTTAAGAAATATAACAAAGTATTCGAATAAAAGGGTAATGTTAGGGAGATTAAATTTGTAAATAACATTTTAAAAATTAAAGGATATGGAAGTTGATGATTGGTTTAGTACTTAAATGTTTTCATTCCTATGAATAACACATCATTTAGTTTACAAATTTTACCTTCTTAGCATGAGCATAAAGACAAAACATGTTTTTATAAAGCTGTTGTAGGATGACATTCTAAGAACACCACTCTCTTTCACAAAAGAATTATCAAGTTGTTTTGTAGACAAGAAGAAACAACCGAAACCTTGTATTCTCTTTTTAAACAAATGTAGAACTTTTTTTGTTCTTTTGAAAGTTTAGTATACAAAGTGAACGTGAGCGTAAGAGAAGTTTTTCGGATACTCAATTAGATATTCTTTTCTTTCTTCTAATTAAATAAATTCTTAAAAGCTTTCCGTGTCAAATTCCCATTGGTGGGAGCACCACCTGGCATAAGGCCGAAGCCCCGAAAATTTTCCCGTGAACGTAGGCGCATTGGATATACTAATTGTGCTGTGTTTCATACAGTTTAGACTCTTGAGGTTGTGTTCAGCATTAGGTTTGCTCCAAACAGGTAAACTTGTTCATGGTTATATGACAAAGGTCCAATTTGACGTTAATGTTTTCGTTGTCACGGGTTTGGTGAACATGCATGTATACAAAGTGCAAGCGCATTTCGAAAGCTGATCAGTATCTCTCCGAGACTCTGCCGGATAGGAAAAACCACGTTTTGCGGACTGTCATGCTTACTGGGTACTCTCAAAATGGTGATGGCTTTTAATCGAGGAAATGTTTTTGAGACATGCGAACAAAAGGAGTTGAAATCCAATCAGTTTACGTTCCCTAGTGTATTGACAGCTTCTGCGTTAGTCTTAGCGCATAGTTTCGGGGCTCAGGGGCACAGATACAATGTTCAGAGTGATTTCGGGGCTAATGTGTCTGTCCAAAGCTCCTTGGTTGACATGTATGTCAAATGTGGAGATCGTAGTGGTGCTAAGAAGGCATTAAGAAGCATGGAGGCTGACGATGTCGTTTCTTGGAACTCCATGATTGTGGGGTGTCTAAGGCAGGGTTCGCAAAAGAAATGAAGATTGATCACTTTACGTACCTATCTGTTCTAAACTCCTTTGCCGCTTTGAAGGACATGAAAAATGCAATGCCTACTCATTGTCCGATAGTCAAGGCCGGTTTGAGGTTTTATTAACTCGTGGGAAATGCTTTTGTTGATATATGTATGCTAAGCATGGGCGTTGAAATGTAAGCTGTTTTTGCAGCCTTGAGGGTTCGATAGCAGAACCAAGAAGTCCAAGTGTTGCTATTGGTTCCAACGGCTAGTTTCCATTTGAAGTATAACGGCTAGTTTTTTATGTAAGGGTAGTAGGTGAAGTCCTAGTCACTTAGAACAGATGCAAGGCTAGGATTAGAACAAGTGAAAGGCTGAGATTTACAAATTCAGCTGTGAATTCAAGGACATGTACTATCTGCAATTCGTGCAGATACGAATGTATGTTTTTTTTATGATGAATGTATGAATGAAATGCTCAGTGCTGCTGCTATGTTTTGCAGACTGAAATTCCTTTGAATTCTTTCGGTTTTTTGTTCAATTCTTGCACCATACTTCTTCCTTACAATCTAAAATTCTAACAAGGGAACATAGATGCAGCGCTTGAGGGTGTTTACGCATATTTCAGACAAGGATGTTATCTCATGGACCTCCCTGGTCACAGGCTATGACATAATGGCTCTCATGAAAAGGCACTTAGACTGTTCTGTGAGATGAGAACTGGAGGGACCTATCCCGATCAATTTGTCATGGCCAGTGTTTTGAGTGCCTGTGACAGTTTTGGAATTTGGCCAACAAATTCATGCAAACTTTAGTAAGTCTTGTCTTCAAGCATCCGTATGAGTAGATAATTCCTTTGTAGCGATGCATGCAAAGAGCGGGTGCATAGAAGAAGCAAATAGAGTTTTCGACTCTATGAAAGTTCAAGATGTGATTACTTGGTTATGTCCAGAATGGTAGAGGAAAGGAGTCCCTAAAGTTTTATGATCAAATTCAAATGATTTGCTTGGAGCCATGCTGGTCGTCATCAATGAGTAGGGTTTATGGAATACAACCAGGTCCTGAGCACTATGCATGTATGATTGACCTCTTGGAGCGCTCGTGGGAGCTTAATGAGGCAGATGTATTAGTTAATGAAATGGTTGTGGAACCAGATGGAAATGTATGGAAGGCACTACTTACTGCATGTCGTGCACATGGGAACATAGAACTGGGAGAGCGGGCTGCAACGAACCTATTCAAATTGGCGCCTCTAAATGATGTGCCTTATGTTCAGTTATCTGACATGTGTTCTGCAGCTGCTGGATGGGAAGATGCTGCAAGAATCTGAAGATTGCCTGGATGCAGCCGGATATGAATTTTGCAAAGAAGCTTGGCCTAGCATATCACGCTGAGAAGTTGGCTGTTGCTTTTGGGCTTCTAAGTTCTAACCACACCAACAGGGGCACCAATCCGAATTGTTTAGATGAAATTTATATCGAAGCTCTTTCTTCGGCATATTATATTAAGAGATTCAAATTGATTTCATCGTTTCAAACAAGGGAACTGCACTTGTGATGACTACTGGTATAAGGTTTATCTGTTAACACCAAATGGCTCGTTCGCGGTGCTCTTCCTCTTCCTAAGGACCGTGACCCGTCCACTTGCAACACTTCAGAGGTTGAGGGCGGCCATCGACGCCCTCAATCCTATAACAGTCAAGTGAACACCGACTTAAACGGTAATATAAACTTTTCCACCCGTAGAAGTGCCGCTGCAAGAAAAGCAATAGAAGAAAAGGCAAACCGGAAAATGAAGTCGAATTTTTGAATTTCTGTGCAATAGGGGAACGGTATACAATGAGAATCTAATTTTATCTAAATGATCCCAATTTAGTCAGTCTCCACATTACTCACAAAACACTACATGTCACAACATGATTTAACATTATATGTATGAGCTCATCTTTCACAGCCAACGCGTACAACATACATTGTAAAAATTTGGTCTTGGAATCTCTAATAAGCCGAAGCAGTCACCGCTCCCATCCACCTGAAAATTCCACCCGCAAAATCCATTCGAACAAACAGTCTCCAGTGCCTACTTCTTCCATGACTGAACTGAAAGGATCGAGAGACAGCAGACCCTTGGGGTTCAAGGCAGCATGGCTCATCTGAGCATCCAAGCAATCAAAACTGCATATACCTCGTTAACTTATGTGACCCCCTCAGGTTCGTAAATCAATTCCTAGCATGCTCCGGGATTAGACGATGTCGGAGTTCAGTGGGTGCTCCAGCCAATTCTGCAAGGAGATCGACATCAAGATAAAGACTAGAGGTGACAACAGCTAAAACCAGGCCATAGAATGGCGAAATATCTTACCTTGAGCTGTGAAATTGAACAGAAGAGGCAATGCTCGTCCATTAGGCAAGCTTACATTTGGGTCTCTCAAATCATCAAAGAAGGGGTGAGCACATGCCTCCAACTAAAAACAAGGAAACAATTTAGTATTAAGACTTGTATAAATCACATATGTTAATCGAAACTTATTGAAAGCAAGTTCATTTTCTTACAGCAGTGCAACGTAGATTTGGTGAGTACTGGAGCAGTCTTGACACAAGATCCACTGCTTCTGGGGGCATTCGCTTGTGAAATATCTAAAGATTACAAACACAATTAAGATTTCGACCAGCACAAATATATCCAATTGACCATAAATACTGAATTAAAAAATTGAACGGACCTTGTGCCATGGGTGAGCTTTGATCTGAGGAAACTTGAATTCGGTGTAATTGGGATTCATGCACTTTATTTCTTCTCTGGTTGGTGTCCCTAGAATCTAGAATAATACCCAAAAGAAAGATGAGAAAACAAAATAGCACAAATATCACCATGACAAGAAACAAATGGTTTACATCAAACCTACCTTTATAATCTCCACCAGCTGATCAACACCACTCTCCCCAGGAAACAGTGGCTGCAAAGATATCAGAAATAGCCATGAGAATAAAACAAACCCAAACTCATACAAGTTAAATAAGAATATGACACGCTATACACGTACCTGTCCAAGAAGAAGCTCAGCAAATACACAACCAACAGACCACATATCAATTGCAGTGGTATATTCTGTAGCCCCAAATATAAGTTCTGGAGCCCTATAATATCGTGAGCAAATATATGATATGTTGGCTTCACCTGGCACCTAAAGATGAGAAATAAAAGAATTCATTAGTTCCAAGACCATCAATTCCAAATATCATCAAAGCACCTCCAGATTCACAGAATACAAAACATACCAACATCTTTGCACTCCCAAAATCACATATCTTCAGCTGATGCGTGTGTGGATTGACCTGCATATGCATCAGAACCTCAGCGTCAGTACGATGACTGAAGATACAATCTCAGATCAATTAAAGTCGGACTACTATGAGAAATTTAACTCTTGTTCGTACATGATCAACACAAATCAAATTGATATAAATTGTAAGAAAACCTTACCAGCAAATTTTGTGGCTTAATGTCACGATGACACACACCAATAACATGGTGCAAGTAATTTAATGCGCGACAAATCTACAAAATAGAAAACAATTCAACTTTTTAGCCATAAAAGGAATCAGAACAACCTGACAACATGGAAGAAAAAATAGACGGATTCCAAAATTACCTGGTACGTATATAATTGCACATAAATAATGGGAATATGTTGGTTCATCCTGATATAGTGCTTTGAAACCCGGTAAACTGTTTCAGATATATACTCGAGGACAAGATTAAGGTACAGCTCGTCTTTGTCGGTAGTTGAAAAGAAACAGTGCTTCAATTGAACAACGTTAGGATGGTCAAGTAAGCGCATAATTTGAAGTTCTCTGTTTTTATATCTTTTATCCTGCAACACCTTTTTTATCGCAACTGCTTCACTCGATTCCAGACACTTAGCCTGCAGAATAAATATCGTAAGCAAGGTAACAAAATGACCCTGAAATCTGTATCAGTGGAACAGGAACCAAAGAGACCAAAATAATGAACAAATGCAAATAACTCCAACTACCTGAAAGACAACTCCAAATGAACCAGTACCAACTACACGCTCCGCCATGTAAGAGATAGTCTGTAACCGAAAATGAAAAATTAGTAAAACCCGCAGAAAACGAGGTCATGCAGAGAGAAATTCAAAAAAAGAACAATCATGAGGGCTTCCTAGGAGACAACATAAAAAATGCAGAATTACTAAGCACACCTGTTTAGGTTGCCCATTTTGACCACCTACTGTCGTTGCAATTATATGACCTGTTTCTGTTCCATTACCATTTATAATGGTTTCTTCCATATCCTGCACAGGGCAAATTTACACCATTTATTCCGTAACTAAAATTCGCTTGTTTAAAACATGCCTTTTTTATAAAGCCACATATGGAGGAAGAAAATCTCACAGAAACAAAATCAACGTCAACAAAAAAAATACCTTGTCATCATGGTGGTTGGCCTTCTCATCTCTAATTTTCATTTCATGCATTTCTTTGGGAAGCTGATCGTAACTAGATTTAACTTCTTTGGTCTCGGTCTTAGCTACTGACGACACACTGGATGTGCTTGCAGCAGTTTCCACTGATGTTGAAGTCATATGCTGCTCTAGACCAGTGGCACTTCTTTCAACAGTATTTGGCTGTTTATTAGCCTTCTTCTCGTTGTCTTGATCCATCTTTGCTCTCTTTGTGGCAGAATCAATTCCCTAAAACAAATTAAGCTTTGCTAGATTAGAATCAATTCCCTAGAAAAAAAAAAGTTTAAACTTTGCTATATTAGAATCAATTCCCTAAATAGTGGAAAAGAGAAAAAAACCACACAGCCTCCGTTGTGTGTCTACCTATTAGCCTAACTGCATGGATCATTACGTGATCCTTTCATAACAAGAAAATTAGGAAAGTAGTAAGATGCAAACATTAACATAAACACGGAAGATTCATATTCCAGGAAAAGGTTTGGAAAAAAAAAACTGATCGCTAACTGGGCGCATTAAAAGCCATGCAAAACCATCCCAAAACTCAAATTGAAACACATTCCTCAAGGTTAGCGGTATGCTTCAGTTGAACATTGCCCCGGAAATAAGAAGAAATCCAATATACTTGTCTACAATAACATTCTGACTCATTGATGTGCAAACCCAAACAGCCACGGCATTCATGACGTAGAAAAGCATTTTCCTCCAACTTTGTATACATATACACAAAGTGGGCATTACGTGTGATGCCTCGTAGAAAAACCAAAAGTAGTCATTTGTTCCGTCACCAATCCGAACAAGGATGCTGTTTTAAAACACTAGTATCCGTGGTAACACAAACAAAATCCGACGCTCACAGATAATTACACTCACAATGCATGATAAAAATGCTAGGACAATCAAAACTAGTAACCAACATTAAACACCTTAGCCATATGCAAGTAACAAAACAACAATCAAAATCTCCCTTCAACTTTGATCAAATATATGCACAAGAATGCAAATCCATACGCCCCTGCGGCCAAAGAGTTTATACAAAATACAAACGCTAATCAACGGAAACCAAATGATCCTTCAAATCCCCACAATACACATATGTAGATGTTGTCAATAATTACATACAAATCCTCCACCATGTGTTTGCACATAACCAAAGCGCCCTAAACCAAAACATTCAACATTTTTGCCTTATTTTCCTCCCTTTCCGAGCTTACCAAAACAAGCTCAAATCCTCCAAACCAAAACATGAAAATAATACACACACACACACACAAACAAACAAGAAACAAAAACTTACAGGGTCCGACGAAACAGAGGTCCGACCCGAAGCAATGCTCTTGAGCCGGCGCATCATATTCATCTTCGTTCCTTGCTCTGATTCAACAACCCAAAACCCTAATTCGAATGTCCTCCCAATGAACAAAAGTCAAAGAAGAGAGAGAAATGCCAAGCTTTCTCTCTCCTCTCCTCTCTCTGTCTCTCTGTCTCTCTCTCTCTCTCTCTCTCTCTCCCCTCCCCTGATTCAAATCAAACCCTGCAAATCCCCCAAAGAGAAGAATCACACGAAAAGAAAGGAAGGAAGAAAAAAACCACAAGCTCCCTTTCTTCCCCCCCTCTCTCTCTTTAAAAATTTTCAGGTTTTCTCTCTCTAGAATTGCTTTTGTAGTCTTCTCTCTCTAGAATTTATCTCTCCGTCTGTTAGCTGTTTTTTTTTTTGGGAATTTTGATTCCGCGGTCAAACTTGGACCGAAGAAAATCATTCGTTCCAGCCTTGCACCATTTCTTTATCGTACCTCGGTCAAAGGTTAAATTCCGGCCGTTGATGGGGGATCAAACGGCGCGTGTTTGCGGATTTTCCGGATGAAGAGGACATATTAAATTTACGGAAATGCCCGTGACGGAATATTCGCGTTGAGGTGCCTTTTTGACTGGTCATTGGACGGTTACTTAATTAATTGTGCTGGCCACGTTAACCGTAGGAATCGGTCTATTTTCCTTTTAAATGCGAAATTGTTTTTTTAAAATATTATTATTTTTTAAGAAAAAAGAAATTGGAAAATGGAGGGCATTGCCTAAAAAATATTGAGTAAAAAAGAGCATTGCAAAAAAAAAATAAAATTTAAAATAGTTAATTTTAGTTGTAAACCAATTTGTGAGAGGTAATGAGGTGTTTAGGCAATGATGGAGGGTCATTCGAAGGGAAGGGCGTTGTTGGTGTAATAATTGAATGAGCAGTTCAGTAAATTTAGAAAAGTTCACGTGTTAACCGCGTAACTCGCGCAACAGTGATAAAAAAAAAAAGCACACAGTGTGCTAGCTTTAAGGATTAAATAACCGGAGACAGATTGTCTGGCTTTCTGTTTGGATGTCCTTCTCATCCTTTTTTATTTATACGGTTATGGTTAAGTCGCGTCAATATTTTATATTTATATTACTTTTTATCTTATTATCTCAATAAAAAATCAATATAAAATGTTGACGTGACTTAACTGTGAATGCATAAAATAGAAGGGAATGGGAAGAGCATCCAAATAGGAGGGCAGACAATCTGTCTCCTTAATAACCGCCTATTTAACTCGTGCAACAGTGAAAAGAACTGAACAATTGTTAAGAAATGTATGAGTCTATAATTTCTAGAGTAAATTGTAGCAATGGTCCCTCAACTTTAATCAAATTGGAGCAATGGTCCCTCAACTAAAAATCCATTACCATTGGTCCCTCAACTTTTCAAAATGTGTAGCTATAGTCATTTTCATCAATTTCGTCAAAATTTTGTCAAAATAAGTTATGTTGGAATAACCATTTATATAATTAGGGTTTCTCAACTCTTCAAAATGTGTAATTATGGTCCTTTTCGTCAACTATGTCAAAAAATTTGTCAAAACGAGTTATGTTAGAAGGACCATTGCTACAATTAGGTTAAAGTTAAGGGACCATTTCTCCAGTTGAATTAAAGTTGAGAGACCAATGGTAATGGATTTTTAGTAGAAAAACCATAACTGGACGTTTGGATGAGTTGAGGGACCAATGGTAATAGATTTATAGTTAAGGGACCATTACTCCAATTGAGTTAAAGTTAAGGCACCATAACTACAATTTACTCATAATTTCTATGGTCATTCTACCAACCAAACTTCATTAGCGCCGTTACAACATTTCCAAGTTGCCACTTGCCAACCAACCTAACCCCTTGGATATCACAAGTTTCTAAGTGGGTGTACTAACTGCATATTTTTAATCGCAATAAGTTTTATTGAACATAATTTTTGTTGATTATCCAGATTAATATACTAGATGTTACAAGTTTGAGTTATAAAGGCAAATTATGATATGAAAATCTTGTGTGAACTTAGGTGAGACAACCCACAATCTTCAACCGAATGTGATATGATTGCTAACTTCTCAACTTAAATTCAACTTGTAGTTGAAGTATTTCTAACTCACCATTGACACTCTGGTTTTCGAATTTAATAAAATTTGTCCAACTATCTCCAACCATGATGGGGAATATGATGTCTTTTTCTTAAACTATGACCTGATTTGGTTTTTAAGATTGAATAGTTCACTATATTATAAATATGTTAGAGCATTAGGGGAAGAAATGAGAAAATTGTGTCCAACTTAAAGATAGAAGATGAACGAAAAATGGTAAATTTTTTATTGAGAAAACTAGGGCATTTTTACTTATAATGTTAAAGAATGAGAATATGAAAGAATTGAGTATGAGATTAAAAAAATAAAAAATAAAACCTATGGTAATCTCATACCTTGACTTTTCAAGTATGAGATACTCATATGCATATATTTTTCTTCATTAATTGGTTTTTTTTTTTAGTGCAAAAATATATTTTACACTAAGAGAAAGGGAGAGTTCTACTAAGCCACATTATGGGCAACTTAATTTGGTATCAAATTCACCATCTACGAGATTCGAATCTAAGATATCTTACTTACAAATGAAGAGGAATTCCATCAAATCGTAGTAGTAACATTAATTGATTGTTTGTATATACAAGAATGTATAGACAAATTATATCCAAATTACGACCATAAGTGGCCGGTCCCTATTTAATTGCCAAAATTAATTGACTAATTACCTAATTGATTGCAAGATATTATGTAGCATAATATCTTGCAATTAGAGCCAAATTACCACCATAAATGGCCGGTCCCTATTTCCCCAAATAGGGCCGGCCACACCCCTATATATAGCCCCTCATTTCTCAAAAAACCTAAGTTCATTCTTCTCCTAAAATTCTCTAAACACTTTCTCTCTCAAATTCTAACTTTGGCCTTGATCTTAGGTGTTAATTGTTTTGCAGGTGCATTTTCATCCAAGAAGAAGAAGGAGGAAATTTGCATCCACAATAGTCATCTTCACTTGTAAGTAAGACATCTTAGGTATGAATCTCGTGAATTTATTCTTTACCCCTTAGTGTAAACATATTGTAATATAAAAAATGGAAATGATACACATTATTTGCAAGTTCATTCCTTATAAGCAAACATGTTTCTAATTCATTCTAATCCCCTCAAAAGGATGGGAATAAATTCCGTCATATTAATTCCACGATAATCCTCTAAAAATAAAAAAGTTCAATCCCGCACCAAACGGCCCTATGTGCTATGTCCAGTCCAGCCATGCACCATTGGGCTCTACATTTTTGCCGCTACGGCCTTCTTTTAGGTGCTGTTGCACTTTTGGGTTCTACCTAGCTAATGGGCACAAGAAAAATGGGTCGGCATACTCTTGGGCCATCGGAAAGAACAGAGTCCATTGGTACATCATGTGCCAAGTCCCAAGAGGAAGATTGCATTGCATTTCTTCCCAAAATATGGGTGATTGACATATCATGTCATAGAATTTCATAATTCGTATTAACACAATATTCAACAACGCATTCCGACATAGCAACAAGTAATTTGAAATTACACTATAAACAATGTTTGCAACGAAATTTTTGGGTGTGCTACTTACTGGTATTACTAATTTATATACTAAGATACTATCATATTAATAGTATACATGATTTTTTTCTTATGGACTCAAAGTGTACGACTAAAAAATTGGTATACATGTTACAGTATAAGTGTGAAATTATTATCATGTGATGATGAAATTGTCAAACAGAAAAATTCACCAGCACTTGTTGATACGTTAACTCACGTGAGTGTGCAATTCGAGCTCTAAATGCAAGTCAACATAAGAAGTCCTTTTGCACAAAGTTTCTGTGTATATTCAGAAATTAAATCAAATTTTTGGCACATAAACTCGAAAGTAGCATGAAAACGTCACCTTTGAGCTCCTTTTGTTTCCAAGCAATTTAATTCAATCTATAAAGTTTCATATTGATAATGTGATTAATGGAATTTGGAGGAGAGCTTCAAACCTTGAAAATATATTCCTCCCACTCCTACTCACTAAATTAATGTCTGCTGCAATCTACAATTGGATCGCATGCACAATTGGCATAAATATATTATAAGAAAAAAAAGGGGATTTTTCTTATATTTATATATATATATATATATTTTTTTTTTTTTGAACGATCAATATTTTCTATACTAAGGGGCGAGGGAGTGGCTAAGTCTCACAATTGACTAGTAATAATGTTGTTCAAATTCGCATTTGGTTAGAACCGAACATCCCTCTCACTTACAAGTAAAAAAGAATATGCCTATTTTGTAGTACTAAGTGGCATTTATTTATTTATTTCCAACAAAAACTCGAGGGCCTTGCTCTCCTGGCATTGGTCCTACTAATTTAAATGCACCAAACTTCTGTGTGCTTAAATTGCAAATCTACATCCTCTAAGCTCTCATCATGTTCATGTCTCCCACACCCACCTCTCACGTTCTCATTCAAAGCTTAAGAGGACCAAAGAAAAAAAAAAGGTTTCCTTGTATTATTATCCATGTACCCAACACTGCATTCAATGTTTAAATGCAAATTCAACACATATTGACTATATACATGGCCTGAAAACATAATATAAATCATGATTTTATGCAGTCAAAAGTTTGACAATATAAACATTTGTTCGGTTACAGTTTAGCAGAGAAAAAAAAGCGCTAATAGGTTTTTGGTTCACACGAGAACCAGTGCCGTGAATCTTGTCAAAAAGCGTTTGTAACTAATCGTATCAGGAATTTTGGGTTTAGGGTTTAATTTTAAACAATGATGAATGAAGAGGTCATAAATCCTCACATTACTCTCAGTAACTTTTACACTTTCTAGGAAGTATATCAATGTTATAGTTTAAGGCCTAAAATTTGAAATTTATGGAATAAAACTAAAATATACAGTTGAAACGACGTAGTTTTGAATATAAACATATGATCCAAACTTACTTTGCTCTAATACATGTTATTATGTCTACATAGTGATTGTATTCATCAATCATTTTCCAACAAATGTCGTACATGAGATTTGAACTCAGAACATTATCGACGAAGTGAACAAATATGATTGATTGAATATTAGCAGCATGCAGCCAGCCCCATCTGATGCGGCGCCAATGATGGAGATGGAGTGCATATCTGTATAAATAGGCAATCGATATCATGAAAGTGAGTTGGCCTGCGGACTCCAATTAGGGCAAATGAGCAGCCAAGAAAAGTTGCGTATATCTAAAAACACATACATGTTTCCATGATTAGAAAAAGCCAGCTAACCCAAACATTTTCATGAGTTTGGGAATTAATATTAGGAATTTAGGATTGACTTATACATGTATAACCTAGGGTATTGAATTAGGTGCCATCACATTGGATCATGTAGTTTGTTTCACACAATGAGATATGGATCGAGACTTGTAGAAATTATGGAAATGAGGAATGTTATGAAATGGGGACACCACGAAAGTCTCTCTTTTGAAAATGCAAACATTAAGCGTATAGCTATATATATAGGGTTAGAATTCAGGAATACATGTTGTTTACACCTGTTTTGTAGGATTTATTTGGTAATGTATTTTAACGATTCGAACAGTCTATATCTTACGGAATGAGCCCCTATATCACTCGCGTGGGGATGTTAACACAATTTTGTCCATCTGCTTTCAGAATTATGTTGAACTCTTGAATTTTTCTGGCATAAATTTGTTAATTGAAATGGCTGAGTATAGGAGTAGTAGGACAAGGTTTCTGTTGAGACAAAGTAAAAGTCGTGTTGCAATGACTTAAGGAGGAACGTCGCCTCGCCTGTGAGAGGGTTACTACACGGCAATGGTCCCGCCTCCTCCTCCTCCTCCTCCACACTGTAATCCACAGCCGCATGTTATGGCCCACGGCCAGAAATAATACATCCGGACTACTGTGGAAGATTGACGTACCCATCACGGCTTCAAGATCCGCCTACGTTGGAGCCCACTCTTGCATGTGATTTGGTATGCTGGAGCCCACATTAACAGTATATGCAGGTAACTGATGGACTCAGCAGCTGCAGCAGAAGGTGAGGAGATCGTGTTTGTGAAGCGTAAAGGACTTTGGAGGATGGATAGATTTGAGATGGTCGAATAGACGTACTAGGTACAAATGAAGGTCCAAAAGGCGACGTCCTCCATGACCATTTGACTATCACGGCCTAATGTGATGTAATTCCCTCTTTCCGGGAACTTTTCTGTATATCCGAAACAAAATGTGGTACACCATATGTCATAATATAAGTAGATGTATTGTTGTCTTAAAATATAATACATGACGTATCAGATTGTGTTTTGGTATACATAAAAATTTTCCTCTTTCAAGAAGACTTTCATTTTCTTGACTTTGTTGCCTTCGTCCGTCACACCTAGGGTTTTGTTGTGAATGTATATCCTAAGTTCCTTAGTGTAACACTAGTTTATATGCACATTTCACGATCAAATTGCAAAGCTAGCACTTTTTTTCAAATTTAGCAGTAATAAATGGAGTCCGATGATAAGAGTTTCTGAAGTAATTTTGAAAAATGTGCTTGTTTTACAACTTTAAAATGCCGACCTACATGCTCTAGTTTCAAGTATTTGGTCGTGCATGTAGGAATAAAGTCATCCTAAGAACACATAATGTTAGAGAAATGCACTTCAAGAGTTAAATATATATAATTGTTTTTACACAATATTATATTTTTAAATTGATTCGAACTTGTCATTTACGATATTTAATTTAAGACATCTCACTTATAAGTGAAAATGAATACTACTAAAACTTTTTAAGAATCAAATATTAGAAAGAAAAACACACTTACCCACCATGTAACCAACCCTTGCATTTTACTCTTACGTATACTGTAAATTATATTTTTAATGATCTACTTTTACACTTTTGTCAAACGATAATTTGCAAAAACGAATATAACTCATTCCAAAAACAAGATAGGTAGAGATTTTGTAATTTAAATCGAACCAATCATCAACGAAGAACGCTATAACCATGGTGGATCCATGCATGTTTGAACCTTGGGGGTCCCAATATTAAATACAAGTTTTTAAGACAGGAACAAAGAGTGAAGCATGCAAAAAAATCAGTTTATTTACTTGGTCGGCTTGTTGTCCATACATTAACAGATACTGGCATATTTTGAAGCAATCTGATTAACGATATAAAGAGAATTTGTCGAGTGTTGCCGATGCAACATGTCAAATATGCCTAGCATGCTTTATATCAAATATTTAGTAAGCACAAAAGAAACTCGTACCAAACATCTAAAGATTACGGGAAAGACCTTCACGTATATATTTTTCAAATTCGAATGATCCTGAAACCACCTTAATCCTTATTTCCATCCGCCCCTGACTGTAACGATGGAGGCTTTCAACGACAAGCTCAAGAAGCCGACGGATACCAACGATCCGGGCATTTCGTATTTCCGACAAGCCGTCCAGTTTGCTTTTGTTCCCCGTCTACTAAACTTTGCGACTTCCACTATTTTCGACATATAATAGTTTATAGGAGGTCACCAGGTATTCAATCTTAGCCGCAGGATGAAATCTGACGGCCTCCAAAACTTTGGTATGAATACAGTGGCGCACCGAAAAAACATCGTTAACTCTCAATCTCAAAATCCCACCGTTCAATGGTTCCAGCTGACCAAACCCAACAAGATCCGATCCATCCATGCTTAGACCATCTCCAACCAAGGAAGGTTAGAGAGCCCTTTATAGGTCTCCAAAAAATTAATATTTTAATGAATAGTATCATGTCATATTTCTTATCATCTCAAAGCGAGAGGTCAGAGAGTCATAGGTCAAACATAATCCTGTAACAAAAAATTATCTTCAACCGAAAAAGTCGGAAGGCAATAAGAACAAACATAATTTATTATTTTAATTAAATTAATATGGGAATCGTAATTTATTATTAGTCAAGAATGGAAGCTTAACTAAGTCATGAGAAAAAAGGAAAAAAATATGTAAAAATTTATACCACCTTTATCGTATTCAATACAGCTTACAGGGAGAAAAAGTGAAAAATAGATGGTGAAATTTCTTTTGTACATGAACAAAAACCCAGCACATTGACACCAAAAGCTGACCCAACACTTCTGGGGATCATAATTTCTTTGCAATTTGAAAATGGTATCAAAATAGCGGTATTCAAAACAAGATCATAAAGAAATTTCAATACAAGTGTAAGTTCCTCTTTCCAAATTTCAAGGGTTACTGAATTATCTTTCTGGGGTTCGAAAATAGACAGCCAGCAGAGGTAAAATGGGGAACAGATCTTATCTTCGATCAACCGGCCGCTGCGAGTGAAGAAATCGAGTGTGAAAAACGTACACTAGGACTCTGTTGTGTGTATCTGTATATATGTGTACAAAAGGGTCGCATTTTGAAGAGGAAAAATCAGCATACAGTGACAGAAACAAAATCCAAGAATAACCCACATGAGAAGACATCTATATCAACAAAACACGGATTTTACACAACTCAACAACTTACAGCTGCCATGCACTTAATTATGCCTAAATTCCAACAATTAAATTACAAAAAATAAGAAAAAAAATCTGGAAATGACAGCCAGATTAAAGCGTAAATAAAGGGGAGAGAGAAGAGCAGAGAGAGAGAGGGAATCACCTGAAGAGATGGGGAGGATTACGTTTTGGGGTTTTTCCAAAACCCTCGGTTTGCCTCAGCTTCCTCGATTCCAGGGGAGAACCTGAAGAGGTTCCAGCCCTCGCCTTCCGCTTACAAGCCATTCTACGTATGGCCCAGCGCTAGCTGGCTGGCCCTTTGGGCCAGCCAGTCGGCCTGATTCTTTTTTTTTTTTTTAGCCCGGTGGGGCCTACGAGCATTTTAACTTAGTTCTTGGTTGAAGATGATTTTCGTGTCATTTCAGATTATTTTTAACCTTCTGATCAAATCGGTTGGAGATGATCTTATTATTCTCTCTCTCTCTCTCACCAAAACAGCGTTACACTCTTAGTCAACTGTCATCCGTGACTTGTGAATAGTTGTGAGATGATCAAATAATGCTTCACAAACGTACGTACACACATGTCAGCATCTAACCGTGCAACAACACCAAAAAACAAGCATTAATTGAAAGCAACCAGTTCTCCCTGTCACGAAAGGATCCTCGCCGGATCCTCTTTGTGAGGATCCCGGGGATCTTCAAATCACATCCATTCATCATACATCGTGTGGTCAGAAATCATTGTAATTTTTGTATTTAAAATTAAATATAAACAGTTGTTTGGGCCCAAAATAATATTATTAGGCCGAGGTTAGGTTTATGTTCGGTCTAAAGCTCTTCCAAAAATACTATGGGCAGTCCAGTGGTCATAAACCACCCAGTCAGGTCGGCCGAGTCCTATTACAAGAAGGATTAATCTGGGTAGGAGCGAATGAGTTGAATCCTAGTAGTATAAGGAGTCTCAAAGGAATGAGGATGCTGAGGTTTGAGAAGTGAATGTGACCGGATAAAGAGGTTGGTTCAAAGTCCTAATGGAGGAACGATTGGGCGAGATCTGTTTAGATTAGGATGAGGAATCCTAACCCAAGTATAGTTCTAGTTCGGCCATGACGAGGTTGGCTGCTATAAATAAGATAGGGGTGCATCATTCTAGCCATTTCCAATTCAACACACAAACTGCCCCTGCGCAAACCCTCGCTTTACGCGAAACCTCTCAACAACCTTGAGATTTTTGTTTTCCTTTTTTGCCAACACATCTTCAGTTTGGATAAACAGCACTATGAAGGCAACCGGTGAACATCTTCAGTTTGGATAGACAGCACTGTGTCGAGACCGACTGATTACCTATCCAAGTCTCGGTCGAGAAGGATTTTCGAATCCTTATTGGCGGATGTCATCTCATTAGCCTTCTTGGCGAAGTGAGGTGTTACAAATTATTGGGCTCAGCACATTGTACACCGAGTTGTTTTATGATTGGGTATTCACAAGTAAGTTTTAGAGTTCGGCATTTTGACGGTCAAACCACATTCACCATCAAGACATACATATCTTTTGAGTACTTGTGTCCATACAGTTTGGTACTGGTTTGGCGTGCTTATACTCTTACGAATATAATCACTATAACCAACCACAACGCCGACGATCCGTGAACTTCGCAAAACTAGCAGTCTTGTCTTCAAGCTCTAGAACCCGAAGGCCGAGACGTGTTCCTTCCTCAACCACAGTCGCAAGATCAAGAAATCAGCAGCCCACTCAACGCAATATGAACACATTTTACTCCTCGGCCGACGAGTTGGCACGCCCCGCATCAACTGAATGACATAGTTAGCTCATTAGTTACTCGGCCTGCGCGCCACGTAGACTTAGTAGTTTTTAGGGTCAACAACAGTACTGGATGAAAACTGACCACACGATGTACGATGAACAAATGTGATTGGAGAATCCCCAAAATCCTCACAAAAAGGATCCCGCGAGGATCCTCTCGCCTCTCCATCACCTCATTCTGCCCCTTATTTATTGCCTCCACCACATTCACTCACCCATCACCACCACCACCACAAACATTTTCACCACAATATTTCACTGTTTGCCCAACAATATTTAAAAACAAAGGAGAACAAATAAATATGATTTTGACAAACAAACAACTAGAATAAATCTCTACAGCTACCACAAACACATATATGCACATCTCCTTTCTTTATATGCATATGGATTATGTTCATTATATTTCTATCAATTCTTTTGTTCAAAATAAAAAATGTAAGTGTCACTTAATCTTACGGTTTAATAATATTTCTCTTCATTTTTAAGTGAGCAATTTTAAATTTGATTCTCGTCAAAAGTAGATTTAAACCATATTATTACTAGCTGATTATGAAACTTGAACCATTTCCTTATATACTATCATTTGTTAAAAGGAATAAAAACAAAGTAAGCGAATTTCATTTGATATTTTTAATAACAAGTTGGATTTTTTTTAGGATTACATTATTCTAATTTACTCTAATGGTACAGGAATTGTAAAACCGAACATGAATACTGAAACCATGTCATGAACATCACATTAATATCTGATATTAAATTCAGAAAACTTGAAATAAAATCGATAACTCCGAAAAAGGGTCAATTTCTCCAACACTTTTTCCTTTTCACAATCTATGTTGAGCCAGACTCACTTTCTGGAATTAAACAGGGGTGGACCTGAGTCAATGCCCGAACCACCACCCTTGCCTTGTGCTAAGAACACACACGTGTGCAACTTCACACGCACGTGCAAGTTCCATGTATGTATATCCTTATCACCATGCGAGGACTCTCCACGTGCGGTTCGTTCTTGACTCAATACCCCCACCACATTTACTCGTTGTTCCCCCCAACCGCTCTCCCACACAACAAAATAAAACTACCACCACCTAAATAACTTACGCCACCGCCCTCCGCCACCGCCATGCACATGCACAACAACCGTCAATAAAGTCTCCTAACAAAAGCACAAGAGCTAGACAAAACAAAAGAAAAACAAAAGCTACAAGATAAGGGTGGATCACGTGATGCCAGTACGATCGGATACGTGGATCATCAGCTCTCACAATGGAGGGACGCCTTGATCTTCTGGACCGTGCAGGATATGAGGTGGTTCACCGTCTCCACCGACTCCACGGTCAGCTTGCCCGCCGGCAGGCTGTTCACAAGGATCTGAAACGTCATTGTCAGGAGGGACCCGCTCACTCTATTGCCACCGTCGTCACCGCACCCGCCGCCATTGCTGCTGCCGTGAGTGGCGCCTTTGCCGGACATGGGCCCGCGCGAGCCTGGGCCATCAGGGACGATTGCGAACCCGGATGGCAGGAGAGCAACGTACGCGGAGTCCCCGCCGTTCATGACCACGTGCATGGCCGGAATGTCAACTGGCGCGTACACCACCAGCGACCCCGCAGCGTCTATGCGTGTCTCTTGTAGGATCAGCATGCTGCCTTGGTTTGCGTTTGCCTGTACCATCACAAAAACAAGACCCTCAGTGTCCAATTAATTTACACCCATGCCACTACATAATTTAAGTCAAACCCTGTACTTTTTTCTTCTCATTGAATAAAATAAAATAAAAAAATAGAAAAGGTGAGGTCAGAAAGTAACTGCACAAGAAGTTGACAATCGTCCTCGAACTTTTGACTTTTTGGGAGGCTAACGAAACAAACACTGCCACCCCAAAACAACCCTACACATACTTCCAAATTCCAGACTTGTCCTTTCCACATTTACCTTTTTCACCCCCCACAAAAAGACACATTTCTGATTTTTAAGTAAATTGACCTCACGCCTCCCCAACCTCCCCACCAATTATCCAAAAATAAAATAAATAATTGACAATTTCAGAGGGCGAAAAAAAAAAAGGTACTCTGGCGCGGAGGAGGGAAACGCAGTTGCCGGGATCCTGGCCCTTGGCGATGTGGGCCATCTCCTGCATGGGCCCGCCGTTGGAGAGTATGTCCCACTCGCTCCTCAGCCGCTCATCACGCAAGAAATCAAATAGCCTCTGCGGAGAGACCGGCAGCCAGACCGAAGTGGCAGCGCTGAGCACGACACCCGGTGGCTCGCCGGGGTCGTCGAGGCTCTCCCGAGTCATGACCCGGACGTCCTCGTCGACGTTCCCAGCGTTAAGCTTGGTCCATTTATGCACGGTCGATGCACATACTCCGGCACAGAAGTTGTCTGTCATCCGCTGCGCCAGCTTCAGCATGCTCCTCCTCCCGCTGGTAGTGATAGCTATTACAAAAAATACTCAATTGAGAAACATTATCCATATTAATCAATCCACTAAATAATGTAGATTGACTTATTGATAAATTACCAGTGTGGTCGCGGGATGGGACGGCGGAGGACATGAGAATGGCCTGGCACTCGGATTGGCGTTGAAGGGTGGCGACCCACCGTTGAGCGCCGAAGCCCATGCCGGAACTTAACAAGGGTCGGTATAGCTGGTGGACTTGGCTTTCATCATACTCCGCATGCTCAACCCATGTAACCTGCAACGTTTTGTTACTGATCACATTAGTACATCATTAGTAATTAGGTTAATTAGCTTAACATAATAACACACAATATGCTACAGATTTGCACACTTGGAAAACTTGAACCCACCTAACAAAAACCAAAAATGTGGGAAATTTAATTACAAAGCAAGAACAGTTTACAGCCAAGGTAGGCAGAAGCCAGCTAACAAAATTGAAGTTGTTCCAAAAATAGTTATTGGTGCATCCTTAGTGGTTGCAGCATTTTGGGGTCAATGACACATAACACATACATCCTTAGTGGTTTTCTTCGATACGAAAATTTTATTGCAGGATAGTTGTGGAATGCGAAAATGCAAATACAGCAAGTCGAGCAAATAATAATAATAGACATGGAATCAATCACACAGCCATCAAGCAAAAACAAGAGCTTAAAATATTTGGGTGTAGGTAAAGTTGCGCAACATTTGAAGGGGAAGAAGGTGACATCGAGATTTGTAAATGATGTTGGTGTATATAATACAATACAATTATATACACACAGATATATATATATATATATATTGTATATATATGTTCATATATTAACAGAACCCTAGAGAGGGGAGAAGGGGAGCCATATAGAAACAAACAAAAAGGCAGTCTTGGGAGTTTGAGAGTAGGAGGTCTTGGATTAAGAAAGGGCTGGAATATAGGGCCAAATGACAAGCATCAAAGATTGGAATAGAAACATCAAATGGATGAATAATTAATTTGACCTAATTTGAAGATTTGCAAGGCAGTTGGGGTTATTTAGGATTATATTTATATGACCATTAGTGTGTTCAAGGGTACAGAAATTTGGGTAATGGAGGCTTCTGATGAATAAAAAATTGAAGGCTCAAATCCTTGGCACTGTGATAAATTAAAAATAATAATAATTTAGTGTCATTAAAAAATCGGATTGGAATTGTTTAATATTTTAGAATAAGATTTGAGCGCAGATGATAAGATTTTGAAGAAGGTTCCGATTCCTGGAGGGCATAAAATATTGGGTTGGTGAAAACCATCAAAGAAACTGAGACAGTGTGGTAATGTAGTGAGTAATCACTAGACAAACAATGTTCTTTGATGCATGAGCTTTTTCTTAATTCATTAAATTAATCACTTAATTAAGAATTGATTAAGTGGTGGCTTTGGGAATGAAAAAAAATGCATGATATTTGGACTTAAATAATTGAGAAATGACAGGACTCTTAAAAGTGGAATTCCTCGTAGACTCTATCCCCTTATGTTTTATATACAATATTTTATAATATTAACACAAGAATTGATGTTAGATTGCGAGTCTATCGACAATCTCACTTTTGAGAGAATCTCCTTAATGTCACTCTAATTAATTTCAACAAAGCCCCAATGTTGCAGTTACTTCAACAGACTCATTAAAGAGCAAAGGGAGAAGAACACCCCCACTTGGGAAAAGCACAATAAATGTGAAGCATGTAATGTAACTGAAAGTGTGCACTTGAGTTGTGCCACAGTTAATCATCCATGTCCGCATCACGCGGGCATGGATGACTTTGACTTGATGATTCCCAACCGTTGATGCATGTGAAGTCGAGGCTAGTAAATTGGTTTTCTATTTTACCAGTAGGGAAACTATATTAATTTGCAAGGCATAAATATATGTAATGTACCAAAGAAGCTCATGAGAGACTGGCAAGGATATTAGTACTAGATTTACCCTAGAGTACCCATTGGGCATGTCTTGCACAACACAGCCAGAAGGGAGCCTCCTGCAGTTCATAAATGTCGGTGCACTGGAGGTGTCGCGAATGACGTCAACCGACACGTCAACCACAGCCCACACGCCCTCTGCGTGCTGCTTGCAGAAACGCAGGAAATTGACCTCACGAACCGGAACCAAAGGTGATAGGACTTGCAACTCAGCATGCATCTGAAATGTGATTAATTGAGATCAACTGCAGAAAAACAAAGTACATGTTTTAATTTAATTTTTTTTTTTTAGGACTGACGATCGTATTTACCAGTTGAAGTGCACCATTTCTAGTTCCTCCCATGCCACTGGAAATCACATCTGTGGTTGATGTTCTTGCAATCACGCCAGGAAACATCTCCAACCATCGATTCTGTGGAAAAATAAATTCAAACAAGATGAGAACTAAATTTGAAAATTTGAACATAAAATAAGCAAAAAAAATAACAAGCATCGGAAGCACCAACAAATACCAAAAAAGCAAAACATCATCATCAATTGCTATAACAATTAATTGACTCAAATCTCAAACAAATAAGTGTTCGGATTATTACCGAATCCATCAAAGTTTCAACAAGAGTTAAGCTGTTGATGATGACCATTCCAGACTCCCGAGAAGCCTCGGAGACAAAGCCATTCGGTTTCAATCCGATGCAAGGAGTGAAACTTCTCATGTATTCCTCATGGTTCAAAACCTCCCTTCCACCCTCCAAACTCCTCAGCCAAAGGGGCTCATCTGTCTGAGCCATCTTAACCAATTCATCCATGGCAGCCAAAGCAAGCTCTAGAAACATCGATCTCTCTATCGACCGGTCTAGCCCCGTCACACTCGGCCTACCATGAGACACAATTGACATAGCACTCCCAATCCCACCTCCAAAATCAGGTCCCATGGATATTGATGTAGCCACATTGCTCATCCCACCAAACCCATTGCTCCCAACTCCGAGCTCCAAAGTGGAGCTCGGAAGCGGAGGCCCCATGGATGAAATGGGTCGGCCTAGAAACTTTCCGGCCAGTGCACAAACTCGGTCCAACTCGTCCTTCAATCGAGCATTTTCGATCCTGAGATGCTGCTCGTCTAGTGATATATCTCCAATAATTGCAGGACCACCACAGTTTGAGCAAATTGGGTTCCTCATAGCGTCACGAATCGACATGTTCTCCGCTCGGAGCTTATCGTTCTCTTGCCTCAGCAACGAGTTCTCATGGCGTTCCAGTTGCGTCTAAAAATCCAACAACCAAAACTCCATCCACATCAAAGCAAAAAATAAAATTAAGACTGAAAGCGAAACCCCCAAAAAAAAAAAAAAAAAAATACAGGAGATGAACATATTTACCTTCATCTGGGTTCGGCGATTTTGGAACCAGAATTTGACTTGTCTGGTCTCCAAGTTAAGCCTTCTGCTGAGCTCCAATCTTTGCTTCTCATCAGGATGAGGGCACTCTTTGAACAGCCTAAAAACCACAAAAAACCAAACAAATAAAAAAAAAAAAAGTTAAGAACTCAAAAAGTTATCATTTTATGCAGCAACAATATAAATGAATAAACCAGAAAATGGGATTTTTAATAAAATACGCTTCAAGTTCTTGGATTTGCTGAGGGGTGTGTCGGTGGTAACGCTTCTTCTTACGAGGGTTGTTGTCAGCGGCATCTTGATCGTCCCCAGAAGCACCATCCATGTTATCACTCCCAGATCTGCTCTCATGTTCTTCCTCTCTGCTCCTTCTCCCGCCGTTGTTTGCCTCATAACTCTCGGCCACTCTCGTCACATCTCCTTGCCCATCCACATTTGTCTGCTGATAATAAATAATAAAAAATAAAAATAAAAACACAAATCAGAACCAAAAAATAACAAAAACACCCAGATCAGATTTCAGATCACTTCATCAGAAACCAAAAAAAAAAAAAAATTCGATAGGAAAAATGAAAAAAATAAGAGATTTTTACTAGGGCAAGTGAGAGTCCAGGAGAGTTGAACATGGATTTAGTGAGAGACTGAGTGACAAGGTGTGGCTGACCGATTGCACTCGATGGCATGTTGTTGTTGCTATTGGTGTAAGGAATATCAGCCACGATTCTCGTACCGCCACAACTGCCGGTACTGTTGTCAAGAAAACCCCCAAAACTCATCAAAAATAACCCCAAGACTCTCTTTTTTTCTTTGGTTCTTCAACCCTGTCAAACCAAACGCCTTTCCAGATTCTCCTCCTATTTCTTTACAAATTTACAGCTTAAATTCCTCTCTCCCTTAAAATATTTGGACAGAAAAAAAATTTAAGAGAGGCAAAGAAGACAAACGGTTCAGAGATAACCCAAATGTCTCCAAATCCCTCTCTTGCGAAAGAGAAAAGTTTGGTTTTGGAGAGAAAGAAAGAGAAAGAAGGCAAGCAAACCCTTTTTTGGTACACTCCAGCTGCTTAGCTCTTCGTTCTCTATCCCTCTCTCTCTATCTAGCTTTCTCTCTCTAAAAACTCACCAAAACAGCTAAGCACCAGAAGGGGGCTTAAATGACTGCTATTTCGTTTGGAGGACATCTAAACGGGGAACCCTAGTTTTTACGAGTGTGTTTATCCCTGGTTCCGCTGCATGCTTGACTAGCTAAAAAGGCCTGAGAAAATTTTAAAAATGAGAGAAAGTAAAGGAAAAAGCTTTTTTTTTTCCAAGATTTGTTGCAGAGAGAGAAAGGAAAAGAAAAGGCAAGAGAGAGAAGAAGGAAGCAGAAGAGAGAGAGAGAGAGAGAGAGAGAGAGAGAGAGAGCGCTGAAGATAAAACGCACTATGTGGACTCTTCGAAGCCTTACAAATACAAAAGCTCCAAAAAGGACCGGTTGACTCTCCACTCTCTGAAAGTCTGTGAAAAAACAGTAAAAAATTTCTAACCTTTTCGAGCTTTTTCTTCTGAATTATCAGATCTATGACTCTCTCTCCTCTCTCATCTTTCTCTCAACTTGGTACAGGTAATGGGATTTTGTACTAAAGTTTGTTTCTTTACGGGAGGTCTGGATTTTCCAGCTAAAATCTAGATATGCGCTGGAGATTTGACCTTTCTTACTTTCCCTTTGTTCAGACAATATAAAGATGCTAGATAGTTCCTTAAATAAATCAAGAATAGTTCATTTGATATGCTATTTAGTTTTTGTAAAAGAAAATATGGTATGCAGAAAATATAGAAATAAAATAAATATAGAAAATATGGTATTTAGTTTCTACAAAGAAGGCCTAATTAACTTTCATGCTAAGGGATAATATATTTGCGACAATTGATTATCGTGGAAACTTTGTAGGAGTGAGCGCTTGAATATTCGTGTTAGTTAGGTAATTGGATCGAATCTAAACCTTATGAATCCTTTTTTTTTTTTTTTTTTTAAATGAGGACACTTTTTTGACCGTTAAATTTAATTTTAATAAAATTATATGATTAAGATTATATGGTCTATGATTTAATCTTAATTACACAATTTCATTAAAATCAATCCAACGTTTAAAAAGATGTCTCTATTTTTATTTTATTTTTTAAATGAGGATCCCTTTTGTTAAAGGATCCAGAATCAGTTTGAGTCATTGAAGATAATTTGACAGCCAAAGGGCGGTTACTCGTTTTTTAAATTTGGCACGCAACTTCCCATAAACAATAAATAGATAAACGCGCTCAACTAAGGAATACGAGTGAGGAGTGACAAATGAAGCAAATAGTTTGTAAAGTGATGTGAAAATTTTCGAAAGTGATGATTGTAAATAAACTACATATTACTTGTTAGTTACAAAAACAAAAAGTTAGATCCAATAAAAATAGGGAATTATTATTATTAGCACTCTAAAAATTTTATTCTACACTCTAAACTTTCTATATTAGGAAAGAAAAAAATACTTTTATGAGTAGTATAGAATGAGATTTTCGGGATGCCAATAACACTTCCCTAAAAATATACAAAACATGCTCTTTAGTTGTTTTTTTTCGTATGTTTAATTGTGCCTTTCAAGTTAGGATAGTGTTATTCACACATCTATTTTTACCTTTCACATATCCTTGTTAATTTTGGGTCATTGATCTTCTTTAATGTTGTAAAAAGATTTTAATGAAATTTTTCCAAAAAGAAAATGAAGAAAATACCTTTATAATGTTTTAATTATTTGAAAGGTAAGAATTGTGAACACAAATTCAAATAATGAACTCTTTTCCATTTCTAAATTAAAAAAAAGTGTGAAAGTGCTAGATAATTTTTAATACAACCATATATTTATATTAAGGGGGTGAGAGATTTTGGTTACCTCACAAAATAGGTCAATCATAATAATTTTGTATCAAACTTGTCATTCACGGGAGTTGAACCTAAAGTCCCTCGCTTACAAGTGGATAAGAAATCATTAACCATAGTGCTACGTGATGAAAAAAATTTCGAATTCTTTACCCATTTCCATATTGTACATTTTTTTATATAACATGTCATATTTTACATTTAAATTCACACAAAAAAAAAAGAAAAAGAAAGAGAGTTTAAATATGTCTTGAGTGTGTCAACCAATTGTATCACTTTGGTGTGTCTAAACAAATTATTGAATATTCTTAAGCTTCATTTGAAATTGCTTTTTTTCTTAAAAAAAAAACCACTTCGTTTTAAAGTGAAAGACCTAAAATCTATTTGGTAAATATTTATTATTGACCTGCTTATTTTTAAAGTTTGAGCCTTTTCACAACAGCTTTTAAAAGTTACTATTACATTGCTTTACATAGTCACTTTGAAAAACATAGAACACTGAAGGATTAAAAAAGTTTTTTTATGCCTGCAATGCTCCTTCTATTTTTCTAAACGACTTCATCTACCCCACTTTTTTTACACGCTATTATATATACAAAAAACCCTATCTAATATGTGAGCTTTTGCACAGCCTCAATTCCATCTCTCTTTTGACCTCTTTGAAGCTACATTACTAAAGATTTCATTTTTCTTGTTGGGATGTTATTCTACAAAATAACTCATGGGTTTGATATATATTGATCTATTAATCCTAATGAAGCAAATCATTTAATTTAGGGAACTTTAACGAAAAGCTCCCGATAATGTTCACTTTAACGAAAAATCACATTTTTACACTAACAAATCAATTATGATACTATTCACTTTATCCTTGATTTTGTTCTTATCGTTAAAACTCAAAGTTTTGAAACCCTTTTTATTAGTTTTTCTTTTAATTTATTAGTTTGAAGTTGGGAGGAAAGTTCCGGCAGCATAAGTTTTTTTTTACTTTGATTTTGCAGTAATCTTTTGCCATATTTTTGCTTGTATTTTTGGGCACCCTAGCAATCCGTAACATGGTAGTTCAGTAAAAACATAACATGGCAACAATCATGTTATTTCTTGTCATCGTTGATGGTAAGCTTAAAAAAATAGTTTTTGTTTAATACAAACAGGGCAACAATTTGTGTAATGCTCATTTGTGTCATTATACAAAGATACAGCACTTTTATATTAACATTTACCAAATGTCACAGTTTTAAAGGTTTACCCAACGGTCAGCCGCTTTACTTTATAGTTGATTATTTTTTAAAGCACAACAAAAGCAGTTTTTTTTTTAAAACGCAACAATCCCAAACTGACCCTTAATGACTCACTTAGATAATAGATTGTCTTAATACTCACGCCTAAAAATCTATTGTATTAAAAGATGTCCCAAATCCAAATTCGTAGTGTTGATAAAATATATATATATATATATGTGTGTGTGTGTGTGTGTGTGGGCCCTCTCAATTCATAGATCATCATTGCAAAAATTTAATTCAATTTGAAATCATTTGACTATTTAATTATCATGATAAAATTTCATTGTTTCTTATATAACAAAGTATTCATTAATTTCTTTGAACTCAATTAGATGTCTTAAACATTTTCGACTTGGCTAATATTTTGCAAGGATGATCTATGAGGTGCAACTTGAAAAATATACGGTTTGGATCGTTAAAATTCGATGTGGTGTGAACCCTACAACTAATCCTCATTTTTATAAAAAAAAAAAAAAAAAAGAGGAATCTCTTCCCTTAAAGATTTCTTATATGTCTATATATAATATATATGTACATATGTATGTGTATGTGTATATTGATTTAGAGTAACCCTTAGCTCTTTTATCTCCAAAATGCAAATTCTACTTGTTTGATATGCACGTCTCTTTCTCCTGGGGTTTGGTCAATGTACAATTGTATCCACTATTCATTTCTCAATCACAGTCATATTTATATTGGTGATGCTAGAGAGATTATGTATTTGAATAATATTTTGTAAACTACATGACGTGTCAGTTGATGGTTGAACTTCTTCTTTAAATCATTAACAAGATAATTCACTCATTAACCGTCATATCATATGGTCTCCAAAATATGATTTAAAATTATAATCTCCTTAAGATTTTCCATTTTTATTTGAATCCCTTCATTACCACAGCCAATTTCCTCGTCACACAAGTAAAATTTACTGCATTGGCATTCCTTGTAAAGTTTTACCTCACAAAATGTCACTGCCGGCAAAAGATGTTTATGATCGGGTGGTACTGTTCACACATCTTTTTTACGTTTTACGCATCGTTTTTTTTTTTTTTTTTTTTTTTTTCCATTCACCTTTTTTAATTATTTCAATTAGATAGTCAAAATTTGAAAAAAAAATGTGTGAGAAGTAAAAATATATGTGTAGATAACATGATCTTAATAATAAATATCCACAAAGAACTGTGTCGTTTTACATTAAAAAAAATAAAAAATCACTATGTACCATGAAATGTCAAGGATGCAGCTGTAAACCATGCATGTTTACATGACCAGTTGAAACTCCAATTTAGTATAACTTGTCAAACATTCATTTACTTGTCCTTCAAATGATATAAATAATTCGTACAAATACTCAATCGTAGGGATGGGCATTTGGAATTGAAAACTGAAACCAAAATAAAAATTGAGTCGGACCGTAGCGAATGGTTTGATTTGCGGTTTTGAAACGGTTGCGGTTTCAAAACCGAACAGCAGCTAAGAAAATAATTTGGTTTCGGTTTTGGGTTTTCAAAACCACATCAAAATCAAAACCACACCATATATTGAATGTTATGTTCTAATTGGTTTTTTATTAGAGTCCATACATTTATAGTATGGACTGAACTACACTAGAATAGAATGTCATCCAATTTTGCACCTCTATTTGAGTCCATACATCTCTCTCTCTCAAAACTCATGTTCATCTACTTGGCCACACACAAGAAGCTGTGTAGTCAATAGTACTCATATTGCAGTAGAATTACTAATTCCAACCCTTGATAACAACACTTCACTCGATCTAAATAAGGCACAGAGGTCATAGATGAGCTAGAAGCTTGAACCTGATTAATGCAGCACACCTGTAATTAGCAACATTCTGTTGCTTGAGAAATGTGCTTCATAACAATGCTTATCTTGATATATAACTTAAACAAATTGTGCATTATGAAATATGTATACAAATATACTTTCTTTAATGCTTGTGTGTTGTAGATTGGTGCTACTGTTGCATATGGTCATACAAATCTCTCTATCTCTAACTTCCTTTGCTGCAATTTTTTTTTTGTGAATTCTTTTGTTGCAGGTTTGTTGCTGTTTTGCTGTAGGTTCATTGATTAATTTACGAGGAAAATGAGAATGTCTTATGCGTAAATAAGTGTAAATTTAAAATTGTAATTTTTTTTTTCTCAAAAAATTGAATCGAAACCATTTGAAATAGCATTGAACCAAATCAAAAGGTTTGATTTCATTTCAATTTTGGCTTCAAATTTGCACCGAACTGCACTGCAAAAAGTTTCGGTTGCCCACCCTTACTCAATCGGCAAAGAGAAAATTATAGCAGTGGTCTCTTAACTTTAATCCAATTGGAACAATGGTCACTCAACTAAAAATCCATAACCATTGGTCCCTTAACTCATCAAAACAAGTAGCTATGGTCTTTTTCATGAACTCCGTCAAAACTTTCATCAAAATGAGTCATGTGCTACACACGTGAGGTTAATATCGAGGGGTAAATATGGGAAACTAAATGAAAAAATTGTAGAAATGGTCCCTCAATTTTAATCCAATTAGAGAAATAATCCCTCAACTTTAACCCAATTGAAGTAATGGTCCCTCAACTCTAATGCAATTGTAGCAATACTTGTTTTAACACGACTCATTTTGACAGAAGTTCTGATATAGTTGACGAAAATAACCAAGATGCATGTTTTAAGGAGTTAAGGGACCATTGTTCAGGGATTTTTAGTTGAGTGACCATTGTTCCAATGCAGTTGAAGTTAAGGGATTATTGCTACAATTTCTTAATCTGAAAAAGAGAAAGGAAAATTCATAAATGAAAAATTCTACCACTTTTTTAACCAGAGTTTTACCATTGTAGCAACGTCTCTTTTATTATAAAGCTTATTTTTAGCTACGGCCCCTATAACTTGATTTTAATCTCATTTTGCTCTCTGTAACTAAAAAATCACTACTTTATTCCCTGAAACTCAAAGTTTGCTTTATTTTGCCCTTGAAACTTGATTTTGATCCCATTTTGCGTCCTAAAACTTGAGAATCGTCTCTATAAAACTCAAAATTCACTTCATATTGCTTTAGATCTGTTAATTTCTTATATGTACTTGATTCGGGTGTGCCCAATTAATTAATTTCTTTTTTATTCTTTCATCTTTTCAATTACTATTAAACTTAATATTCTCTAATTATTGGATCTTAATGCATAATGCATAATGGAGATTTATAATCAAATTTATTGCATATGTGGCATAGTCTTATTGGGTGTTACGTCCCAAATATGTTTTAGGAGGCGACTTATAAGTTCCAGAGATAAAAGAGACTTTACAAGTCAAAATAGAATGAATTTTGAATTTCAGGGAGTAAAATGGTGACTTTTGGGTTATAGAGGACAAAATAAAATCAAAATAGAGTTCTCGAAAGCGTAACTAAAAATAAGTCTTATTATAATGAACTTTGGTCACAATTAGAGAGTGCGCAATGAGTCGTGTTTAGTTTTATTCATTTATATTTGTGTTATCTCACAGATTGATCAACACATAAAAAATGCCAAACTCATACTATTCATCCAAAAAAATTGAGAAAGGTTACCATCTATTAATGAAATATAGATTTTTAGTAGAACGATAAAGTTAGTGGATTAGATAGTTAGTTGTTAGGAGAACTAAAAAATCAGTGAAAAGCGAATACACACCAAAATACATATGCATAATTATTTTCCATCACTGCGATAAAGCAACATCTAAGAGCATCTCTAAAGGAGATGCCAAAATGTACACATCAGCTATAACAGTAAAAAAAGATCATACTAATATTCTCCAACGAAGTGTCAAATCCTATGTGGCAATGACATGGATTGGCAGCAAAAGAGATTGCTGTTTTTTTAATTAATTATTAAATCATTAATTATAATTAATGTTGAGTTGACCAATGCAATTATCTTTTTTTTTTCTTCTTTTCAATCAAGGAAGGTGAAGAAGAAGATAAATGAATGTGTGAAAATCACCAATGATGATACATAAGTTGGATCAATAAGTTAATGTGTATAAGTAGTTAAGTTTGTCCAATCTCATATGGCGGTGTACTAGGAGTGGGAAGGAGGTCTCGAAGCCTCTAGTTTTGGCAAAGAAATATCATTAACTAGTTAGTTGATCTAGTTTATGTATAAATTTATGGCTTAAATGTTAAAATAGTCTCCGTGTTTTTGTTATTAGGTCAATTTAGTTCTCGTGTTTTCAACTTAGTCAATTTGATCATTGTGTTTATCTCCGTTAGCCAATTAAAGATATTTCCATTTAATTTCTATAAATAAAAATTATAAATTATTATAAACTTATTTATAATATTATAAATTATTTGATTTAAAATATTTAAAATGAAATAAAATTAAAAATTAAAAGAAATATTATTCTCCCCCCAACTCTCCAAACTCCTCCCTAACATTACTCTCTTTTCTATGTCACAACCTTAATCATTTTTCAAATTGGAAGTTTTATTTCTTATATGTGTTATTTCTCATTGATTTGCATTTTTCTATAAAGAAAACATGTAATTATTTTTTATATGATTTTCTTTATGAAAAATTTTAAAAAGATTGAATGAAATATTCTTAATTGGCTAACATAGATTAAATTAGCCAAATTAAAAACTCAAAGACTAAATTATTTAGATGACTATAATTCAAGAATTATTTTGACATGTAAGCCTAAATTTATAGAACTATCCATTTACGTTTAGGACACTCAAGATCAATAAGTAAAAAGATTCAAGCTAGACATGAGTCACATCATTAGCTTAACCATTTTTTGCAATAGTTCCGTAGAGCATCTCTAAAAACTAGCCATATCACCTTTCATGATCATCTCCCAAAATTTAATAAAAGACATTTAATAACTATTAAATCAGGGCCGTTCACGTTTTTTTTTTTGAACAAAAGGGGACCGTTCATTTGGCTTGATTGAAAACACCCAAGAGGCAAATGCATTGGTCAACAACAGCGTTAATTATAATAATGATTAAACGAATAAAAAATTAATAACAAACATTAATAATTAATTTTAAAGCTGCTGTCAAATTTAACGGCAACCCTCTTCTTGCCAATTTATTTTATTGACACATAAGAATTGATATTTCGGTTAAAGAACATTAGTGTGATCTTTTTTTATTATTACAATTTATATGGACATTTTGATATCTTATTTAGAGATGCTCTAACTTCTCAATTTACTGCATCCTAAATTCAAATCCTCCCCTTATCCTTAGTAGCGCATATTACCGCTTATAAAAAAAAAACAATAATAGTGAGAAAATGAGAGAATCCTAGTAGTACACCAAATTTAATTGTGTATTCCTATCTATATAAGAAAAAACACTAATTAGGGGATTAACTAGTATCCATGTATACATCAATGTCTTAAATCAAAGACAAGAAACTTTGTAATCTTTTCGAGGACATCCAATTGCATTAAAGTTAGTAATGTGATAACTCGTTAGTATGATCATTATAGACACTGGCACTGCATCAGATTAAGATTGTTTATGCAGTGAAATAATAGTTTTAATTATTTAATTTTTAAGCCTCATATTTTTTTTACAAATTTATACACAGTCACAACCTTTTGGAGATTATGGCTATCCACTACTTATAATTGTTTTTTCTTCTTCTTTTCAACAAACGATACTATTTGTATTAAAGAGGAGATAGGTGAGCTTAGTCCCACAATGAGCTAACAATAATGTTATTTAGTGGTTTAAATTCGCTTTTGGCGAAAATCGAATCTAAGACTTGTCACTTACAAGTGAAAATGAATACTCCTAGATTGTAGTACTAAGTGACTCACTCATCATTGTTTTTTGTTTTTTATTTGAAAGAAAGCGTTGTATTGAATACCTAAACTCATCCAGAGTTACAAATGTCTTGGAACAGAAGCTTCTGAATAAGAGTAGGAGGCTCCTCAAACCAAACTAGGTTATTTAGTACTAACCAAAGCAAACTTAGCAAGACGATGAGCAACCCCATTACAAAATCGAGAAGCATGAATAAATTTCATTCTAGAGAAAATGGAAGCCAGCTGCAATACATCCTCCACGATCATACCAAGAGCTGATGAGTCCACCACGGTGCCATTAAGGACTGAAATAACCTTCAAAGAATCACCCTCGATTACGACCTGTTGAGACCCACTTATCATTGTTAGGAAGGCAAATTTTATACATCAATCTAAAGCACTAAATATTCATATTTTATGGCTATCCACTCAAACATAACGTCTACGTGGTTTAATTGTAGTTAACAAATCACTAAACCAGGTAATTATGGTGCTGTATATATACAAAATAGTATAGAGCGCAATTTAGTTACGAGATATGATTTATTCACATTATTTTTCTTTTTATGCATACACTGTTCATTTTTTGTCTTTGGTTCTACTTAAATTTATGAGTAATGCTAGAAAGATAAACTTTTTAGAACAAATTTGTAAACTATATGATCTGTCACTAGTAAAAAAATAAACACGTCAATTAACACTTAAGAAATAATCTAATCATCAACGACCACGTCATATAGTTTACAAAATTTAATTTTAAAAGTTAGTATCTCTAACATTACCCTTATAAATTAAAAAAAATTAATGAAAAGGGCTTGAAAACTTTGAGTTTTAATGATAAGGACAAAATAAAAGGTAAAGTGAATAGTAACAAGATTGACTTTTTAGTGTAAAAATGTAGTTTTTCGTTAAAGTAAACAGTACCGCAGATTTTTTGTTAAAACTCCCTATAATTTATTCTATCCAACTTTGAAACAATTAGAGTTGTGTAAGGAGGAGATAAACAAGTGTGTGAAAATCACCTATGTTGATACATAAGTTGGATCAATAAGTGTTTTTTTTCCCTCGAACAAATGACATTATCTACATTAAGGGGAATAGATGGGCTTAGTCTCATAATGTGCTAACAATAATGTGCTTCAAATTCGCTTTTGAAAAGAATCGAATCTAAAACCTCGCACTTACAAATAAAAAAGAATATCACTAGATTATAGTACTAATTGACAAATTCTATCAATAAGTTAATGGGCTTAAGTTTGTCCAAGCTCATATGGGGGTGTACTACGAGTAGGAAGGAAGCCTCGAAGCCTCTAGTTTTGGCAAAGAAATATTATTAACTAGTTGGTTAATCTCGTTTATGTATAAATTTATAAAACTCTCAATTTACGCTTGGAACACTCAAGACCAATAGGTAAAAAGATTCAAGCTAGACATGAGTCACATCATTTAGCTCAACTGTTTCTTGCGGCAGTTTCGTAGACCATCTCCTAAAGACTAGTCATATCATCGTTCATAAAATATTTCTCAATTTTTTTTAACGCATGATATTATATATATTAAGGAGAGGAGATTGATCTTAGCTTCGTAATGAACTAGTAATAATATAATTCAAATTTATCTTTGACGAGAATTAAATCTAAGATATTTCACTTACAAATGAAGAAGAATATCACTAGACTGGAATACTAAGTGACAATATTTTCCAAAATTTTGAGAGCATTTTTGTTCACCACTATGTTCACCATTCTATTTATCACTGTTAAATGAGTTTGAATTTCGTGATTCATGTAGTGGATAAACACAAATATCAAAATTCAAACTCATTTAACGATGATAAATATGATGATGAATATACATCACATTAAATAGTGGTAAGCAAAACTGCATTCTAAAATTTTATAATTGGGAGTTACATTATCACGCTCAAAAAAGCTATCAAGTTCAAAATTCTCTTGATTACAATAAATGATAAAAGAAAATAATAAGTAATGGAGTATGACACACCACTTTCTTTAGAAAACGAACAAGTATTTATGAATCTACCAAGAAATGCGTAAATAAAACTCAAAATGGTACCAGCTTTTGGAATTTAACAACAATAATTTTGCCAATCATATAGTTACGACAGAAAACCTTTTTGTATATTATTTGAGGTCATTTGACTTGAGGAGACTTATTTGAGGTTATTCGTAACACTGTGTGTTACATAGTATTAAAATCACACTCTTAATTTTGTGCATCAACAGTCACATTGTAACTTCAATTTTAATTTAAAATTTGAATAATATTGTATGCTTGTTTCTTCATATCCATTAATCATTTGCTTTATCTAGATTTAAAGCCAATTGTGGTTAATGAATTGGGTATAACATCTATTTGCCCCAAAACTAAACTATATATCCATCTAAATCATCGCTTGGGCATTCATGTAGCACTCCATCGACATGTCATGTGGAGCTGCGCTAATTTGCTCATCTAGACTTGTCGTATAAGAATTTGGAGAGTGAATCCAATGCTATGTATCATTCAATGTTATAGATATTTCAGTCGTTAGATTTGATTCCGACAATTGTTTAAATTTTTTATTTTCAATCTCGAATATTCAATATTATTTCTAAAAACTTACGATGGATTTAGCTTTTGTTTAACAATGGGTATGCACATGCTAATGTTTGGTGACAGACAAAACTATCCCATTTAAATCTATCTATGCATGTCCAACACAGGAACAATCATTTCACTTTTATCTGTGTATTCCCTTTCAACATTCCAAAAGAGTGACTTTTTATAATTAATTAATTACTGTGATGTCAACCTCTAGCTATCATCCTACAAAGTCATATATATTCTCTCCATTGTTAATTTTTCTCAATTAGGCTGTAATTAAAGCTTTGACCTCCCAAAACCCTAGTTCCTTGATCAAAGTGTGAAAGGAAAGCAACAGGGACTGACTGCAAGGTTGATGCTGCCAACTGCAATGCAGACAATTAATTTGACAATCGTTATCAACTTAACTTCCCCATTGACATTTGACAATCTGCAAAAAATCCGATACAAAATTTCATGCACCCCTTGAAATATTTCTTTCCTTTTCTCACCGGAATTAGACAAATGATGTTTGGAAAAAATTCATGTAAATGCCATCAAAACGTTTTATCCATTGTGAGTTTAACTTGAATTGCGGTGGATGAGAGATTTCTAGCTATAGGTGCACGTGAGTTCCGCAATCTCCATTTGTCTTAAACTATTAATAAATGTGGAAAACTTTTAACACAAACAGTGGCTCTCACAATAAAATTCATATAAATCAACGGTTAGAAATCAGATACGTGCTTACTTAACAATCCATAAATTTTCTTTTGCCCCAAATACTGGTCCCTTCGTGACTTGTTCCACAAGCATCCATTCTAATCACTCCCCTTTTCAAGCCAGGCCTTTGGGAAAACTGCAATTGGAGCGGTTGAAGCTAAGGTTCTAAAAGATGCTAGGCGTTAGTCGGGCAGCGGGTTGGGGCCTAGCACCTAGGTGGGCTCCTAAGTGGACTAGGGGAATTTAAGTAAATCTATTGTATTTCGTGTAAATACGTGTCTATTTATATTTAAAATATATATAATTTCGTTATAAACTAGAAAATAGAATGATATATATATATATATTATGAAGTATTGGAACATAATGAAAATATGGGGAGCAAACATATAATGTGTGTTTATTGAAGTGTTCAATAAATCTCTTACAATTTATTGGAAACAATAAAATGCAAAAGGAAAGTTATCTATTTTCTATCAAAGTGAGTTGCAACCTAGGCATGTGGCTAGGCGGGGCTAGGCGGTCTCGATGGACACCTCAACAGGTCTGGGCGCCCTTTCTTAATTTTCAAACGTCTAGGTATTAATCAAGACGGTGGCCGACCGCCTAGCACCTAGGCGGGGCCTAGGCGGCGTTAGACGGAGATTTTTAGAACTGTGGTTGAAGCTCTGATTGGATGATAGTTTGAAGATGAAGTTCTTGCTATGTTATTGACTTTAACTGCATCACCATCTTAATGAAATGTTTAGCAGTAGCAAAGGGTCCAGGCGTGGTGTCGGGACAGATGACCCAAGTGAAAGCAGAATTATAAACTTCATGGGAGTTGTCAGACTCAGATGAGAGAGAGAGAGAGAGAGAGAGAGAGAGAGAGAGAGAGAGAGAGAGAGAGAGAGGCAGGTTTCTGCTGCTCCTGCTGTTGCTATCATCTGTTTGTTTCTTTTCTCAAACTTTCTCGTCAATGAAATGAAATGTTCCGTCCCAATACAATGACAACGGAATCGAATGGAATAGTTAGACGCCGGTTCAGTTTGCCACCTAGACCAACATCCACATGCTTCATACTTCTACTTGCATGAGTCTCTTTCCCACATGACTCATCATCTCACTTTTGATCTTCAAATATCCTTGAATACTATACTTTCTACAACGACCTGGTTTTTACACATCATTTTTCATCTTTTGCACATTCCTTTTTAGTCCTTGATTGTTCGTTGATTTGTTCAATCTAATGACTAAAGACAAAGGTAAGTAAGAAGTAAAAAAGTAGGCAGAAATCACTTCCCGACTATTTACGGCATCATGTAAACGGGATTGAAGATGAGTTTACGTTGCTTGGACGGCAAGAAAAATCACAAAAAATGAAGAGGTATCTCATAGGTTAGAGTTGGGCTCTTTCCTTCTCCTTAATTAAAAAATACGTTTGTATGTACCTTCCATCAATCCATCTATTGAACTAGCGTATACGACCGATTTCACCTAAGATTCTTTATTTTAGGGAAGGTTTGCGAATGGGATGACCAAAATTGAACCATTCAAATAGAATGGTTCCACACTTTGAAATTTGCCAACCTAACCTACCATTGTCGTTTTTCTTGGGAATAGACAACTCAAATTTTGTAATTATAGCATTGCATTTAGTAGCCTGAAACGGTTGATAGGAGGAGCATGTAAGAGGACTAAAATATTTTGAAGACGCCACATAGTACTACAGCCTAATGATATTTTTCTTCACTTTGTAAGTGATAGACCTTAAGTTCGATTCTCGTCAGAAACAAATTTGAACTACATTATTGCTTACTCATTGTGAGACTTTGGCCACCCCCACTCCCTTATTATAGATAATACGTTTGTTAAGAAAAAAAATTATTCTGAAGACAAATGCGATAAAACGTTTTTAAAAAAATTACAAAAAAAAAAAATCAAATTTACTGAAGAAGTAAAATAAAATTACATTATCCTTGGAAACTAAACATATAGGTTGCCTTTTTTTATCTTTCATTTTTTTCCTGTGTAATCTAACAAAAAAGAAGTGCATGTCTTCCCATCTTTCAAGCACTCCCTATTCTCAACCTATTAACTCGTTGCACAATAGGAAATGGTTGATGATAAGAAAGAAACTGCATACTTTGATGCATGAAGATGAATTTTCACATCGGATAAAAGATTAAATGGAGAATAGGGATTTATACCAACATTTTAATGGAAAACGGCTGTCAGTTGGACGCCGAAGGCAACTGCCAAAAGATTTTCGTTGCAACGAGAACTTTTTCTCTCCCGTGCGATTCTGCTTCTTTTTCATGTATGGTAGCAGTCCACCTTACGGCATGAGCTATCCGAGCTATTTTTTCAATAACTTCAGGGGAGTCTCTGACCACAACGGTTCCTTCGGGCCGCAACATTCGATCCATCTCCACCATCAAATCAACTATGTTACATCTGCAGAAAAATCAAGTCATGAGCATAAGGTTACAATGAAACACGTGCAACAGTTTAATACTTCTATAAGAATGTAGGAATCTGTAGGTTCAAATAAAATAAAATAAAATAAAAACGGCTGAGAAACTAGAGCTCAGGGTTTGCCTTTTTAGGTAGTACCTGTTCTTGGTTGAACCTGGATGTTTTATGAGTGATTCGATGCCCGTTACATGGATGAAATCATAAGAACGAGGGTACGTTGAGAAAGGCTCACACCTAGGGCAATCAAGCAAAAACATCAGGACACCAGTAGAAGTTCCCTCAAAAGTATAATCTTTCCATAAAATTTAGCATAGCATATCATGAGCAAAAGAGGACTAATCAGAAAAAACCATGCATAGATAGGAGACCGGGACTAACATCAATTATAATAACAGCAACCGAGTAAAAGTTTTGGCTATCTTTTGTGCTCAAAATTATCACCGCTTGATCAACAATTTACAAATTAGGACACGGAATAGATATGGTGTGATGTAGCAGGTTTAATGTTTTCTAGCATATAAAGCAACTGAAAGAACACATACAAGAAAGACTTGTTGATGCGATGGTATGATACTAAATCAGGTATAAAAATAGGCTGACATCAAAGGTGCACTCTTCAAAGGACCAACTTCAAGTGGAACAATGCATTGGTTGGTTCCATCACAGGACTCGTGTTTGGAGAACTTGGGGTGAAAATACAACACTCACCAGTCATGGTAGACTCCAATAAGACCTCTGTCAAAGATTACAGAAAGCGTTGAGGGCTTGCGGGCTGGAACAACATTCATCACCCACACAGCGTCAGATTTCAGTGCAGCAGCAAAGCCTCCAAAAAATGCATTCATGTCCATGACATTGCGTACAGCTGGAGTTCCAAGCTTCAGGTTTAGGGTGTTCTTATAGTACGCAACTCTTCTTGCCCATCGTCGTGTGTCAGCCTCAAACACGTCAATGCCATTTCTCATGAGTGTGGCTCTTGCAGGAGCTTTTGTCAGCCTCTCTGGCCACTTTGGAATCATCCCAACAGCAAATTCTCCCTTGACAGAAGACGTCCTACTCACACATTTCTTTAGTGTGTAGTACCTGTATAATGATGGAGTTTATTGGTACTGATCTCAGAACTTCTTTGAATATGAGGTTTGTTGATACTAAGGTTGTTTATCCAAGGTGCTATAATGGTTACACTACAAGAGCTAATTTTTGGCCTGATACATACAAGAGTTTGAAATACGATGACACAATAAGATTTATAAAACATTTGGAAAACAATCACTTTGTACCAACATAAAGGTTCCATTTTGGGGAAGGGGTAAGAAACACTAAGAAACCAAGAACAGATTCTAAGACAATTACCATGCATCACTTGTGTCATCTGATTCATCACACAATTCAAGACCAAATTCATTTTGGTTAGGAAGGCATGAATCACCAGCAGGCTTTTTCCAGACAGCTGTGTTTCCATCCACAGCAATCAGCTCATAACACAATGCTCTTGCGACAGCTTGGAGATCTGCCCATTCCTTGTCTTGATTAGCCCATTGCACGGGAGGGCCAGAGATTACTAGGTATCCTCCTGGGCGGAGTAACCGATCCACTTCAAGGAAATATGTGGCATCTGCAAAGTTCAGATTCCTTTATGATTAGAGCAAGTTTCAGGGGATGTAAAATTATAGCAGTAACAGAGGCTACAGTGACAAGAACTCACTATAGGCAGTAAAAGGGATCAAACATCGAGAGCAATGCATCAAATCAAATGAGAAAGCAGGAAATGGAAGTCTGCGAGTGCCAAGCATGGCAACAAATGCTGGAATTCCTCTTTCAAGTGCAAATTGTATCTGTGACTTGTGTGAATCTCTTGGGGCAAAAGACATTGCCAAAATGTCTTTGGATAGAAGATAACCCCCAAAACTGGCAACCTGTAAAGAATCAAAATTTGTGAGATTTGAAAGAAAAAATTAATGTTGTCTCAGTGAAAAGAGGAACATTGCTCTTACCCCACAACCCATATCGAGAGCAGTTCTCAGAACACCATCATTTATAGGGATGTACTGTCCAAGTTTATCGATATATTGTATAGCTCCATCGGGAAACATAGTGCCACCACCAGGGAAAATGAAGTGTGGGCCTTCCAGTTTCATCCATCCCTGATGACCTTTCCTGTCTGCTATTTTGTTGTGTGGCATGTTGTCGTGCCATATCTGTACATAGTTACAGTATTTTAAGATATGTTGATACAGAACTAATGGTGATGCTTTGATATATCATAAAATGAAAGTCATTCTATCTCCTTAAGACGACACTGGACATATATTCCACAAGAAGATTACTCAACATCACAAAGGGAGTTATCTCTTCATTCTGAATTTTTCACAAAGAAGGACTAAAAAGACAATCACATTTGAAAGTAATCGGCAATTACATTGGGCAGAAGAAAAGAAAAGCCTCACGTAAGCGGTCCAAGTTTCACTTATTTGGTTAGCTATTACCAATTATTTCTGAGCTAGATGGATCTTAAAATCAAAATTCAGGAACATAAAACCAAGAATGAATAATACAAGGCTTAACTGTAAAAGTCACAGGGTTTTTAAGCAGCCATGAGTAAAGTGCAGTGCTAAATCTCATCAACAATGAGCAAGTGATATTTGAATTCTTCTAGCATATAAAAATGTTCTTTAAATACAATGCACATATCCTAGTTATGAATCTACGTATTACACAAGTAACACAACTTTTAACTCAAGTTGTTTGCATTGCTATTCTCAGCTCAAGAGCATGCATTGAAACAATTAACAAATCTCTCAGACCAAGCTTATCGACAAGCTCGGTTGCAGACTCAACAGATCAAACTTGCTGCACCACCTCTCATCAACAGATCCTCAAACCAACCATCCATTGAAGTATTCAAATCATATAACAGCTGCAAATCCCAATCCAAAGTTCCAAACTTTCCATCACTCAAGACACAAGTTTCAATCTTTCGAATACTAAATCATGGATTAACCCAAGAACTAAATTGATGAATTGAACGAACCCAAAATCACACGAACCTTGGTCAAGCTGTCGGGCCACCGGACCGGAATCTTGTAGCCATTGGGAGGTGGGATCAAGCAGAGCGGGGTCTCCTCAGGCAGAGGGCAATGCCTCTCTCTGTAAAAGTTCATTTCCCGACTCAACTGGCTGTTGCGCCGGGGGTCCTCACAGGGCATGTGGTCAACGGCATTGGCCAGGCAGGCTTCAATGGGCTGGTGGTGCTGTCCGAGCTCCACCAACGCCACTAGACGGTGCCGTTGCTTCGGATCGGCGTTGGTCGATAAGAGAAGAGCCTGGCGACCTGAGGCGGCGAGCGAGTCGCCCAAGGGAGTGAAGACTAAGACGAAGAAGACAATCACTATGCCGAAGAAGGCCGCCGAGATAAGGTCCAGGAGGCGCCACTGCCGCGGGCTCCGCTTCGATGCGGGCAGGTTCAGGTGACCCATTAGGGTTCGGATCAAGGGGGTTCGGATCCGATCAAATTGGCATCCAGGTCGGAAAGTTGGACGGATTTGGCTTCTGGGTTTTGAAAAAGAAGGGATTTTGAATAGGGATGGGCAGAATTACGTCGGTGGATTGTTAGGGTTTATGTGTTGGCGGTGAGAGAGTGGCGATGGGATGAGAAAGATAGTGGGAGTATAGATGATGAAGATGGAGTGTGACCAACTCTGCTGTGTTGCTTACCAGTGGCTCTCCATTTCAATTTTAATTTAATTAAACCATTTTTTTAAATTTAAATTAAACCAATTAAATCTAGCAGTACCAATAAATTAATGAATATGGGAAATTATTCCCCGAAAGATTTTTCTTTTTCTTTTTTATGATTTGACAGATTTATATGGCACATGACGTTCAGGAGAACGACATGAAACTTTGTAACAACTATACATTCTAAATTTTTGGAAATTTTAACGAAAAATTTTCGGTATTGTTTATTTTAACAAAAAATCATATTTTTTACATTAGAAAGTCAGTCATGATACTATTCACTTTACCCTTTATTTTGTCTTTATCGTTAAAACTCAAAGTTTTCAAGCTATTATCATTAGTTTTCTTTAAATTTTACGTTGAAGGGTGTGAGGCTTGAAACTTGAACTTGAAGCAAGTAGCATGTGATGGACAGCTGGTGTGGAGGTGATGGAAAATGAATTAACTTGGCTCTTCAATATTTGTGGAGTTTCTTCTCAATTCACTTCGTAATTAATTTATAAAATTTAAGGTTTATGATCAAAATCGTTAATATTACAAATTATTTTATAAAAATTAATCTTTGCAAGAAATTATTAAAATTTGAGATCATTTAGTCATGTGACTATAAAAACAACAAATAGATGAATATGGTAAAAAGATTATGAACTCTTTATCTTTTTGTTATTATTAATTAACTAAACGACTTTAATTTATATTAATTTTTTATAAAGATATTATGTACAAAGTAAGTTATAATATAAATGATTTCGATAATAGATATGAAGTTTAGTAAATCCAACATAAAGTAAGTTGAGGAAAATCTCTTCCTCGATCTTAAGAAGAACCTCATCTCGGTGGAAAAAAACTCGAGGAGCTCACAAAAATATAATTAAAAAAATAAAAAAAAACTCACGAAAAATATAATAATATTGGAGTTTTCTGGTTTCCAAAGGAATATTAGAGGAGGTTTTTAGAGAATCATTTAATAATTAACAAGTGTGTATAATTTAAGAGAAAAAAGGATTAGCATTAAAATTTTCAAGCCCCAAAAATAAAAGAAAATGAGGGGTACTAATTTCACCTACACGCGTTTATGGAGGTAGACTGGTAGGCAACTATTAGTGGGACTATGTTTTTTTTTTTTTTTTTTTTTTTTTTCCTTTAAAGGGGGATAACTAGTGCCAAATTACGGTTATTCAGTATTTTCGGAGGCCGGGTAGATTCATAAAGGCATTTCAGCCTCCCTCCTGGCCACAAGTCTGGTGTCAAGCTACAGTTATCCACCCATTCTGCGGGTTGGGAAGACTCACAGATGCATTTTAACCTTCACATGGCACCAAGTCTGGCTTTCACACTAATAACGGGTTTCAAATCCAAAATCTCCAGTTTTTAATTTGGAGAAAGCCTCGTAATCTGTCTTTTACCACTAGGCCATCAGCTCGTGGTTGTAGTGAGACTTTGTTGAACATTGTACTCTTTTGTTACAAGAAAATAATTGATTATTATTGGCATCTAGTCTGAGGCAGGATTTACTTTTGTGCTTATATTATGTATTTATGTAATGAATCCAAGTCATTGTACCAACATCTTACATCTTACAACTTAAATTAAAATGTCAAATTTTATTACCTAAGTTCTTGTTTTAAGGACCTGTAATGAATTATTTCATATAAATTTGTAGATTGATCTGAAGGTAAATAAATTCATGAGTTTAAAATATCTCCATTATATCTAAACAAAATATAACCTGAGAACTGATTAAAGAAGAACGGATTCTTGCTTGCTTGATTCCCATGATTTCTTATCTCTCCGTCTTCCCCAAATCTTAGATGTACGGATCCATTTATATTTTGTTTCCAATGCGATCTGCTAGATTGTTGGATTGTATCTAGATTCATATCTATTGTATTGAGTACTCATATTAGATTTTGTTTGTACCATACTTGACCAATTCTGAAACTACCAAATACCGGTCAACTTCATACCTTCAAGGACTCACTAAAGAGTGTTGAGGTACCCCTGCCGAAGCATAAGAGCACTTCCACCGGAAGCAAAAGAGGCTGGCACCCAGTGGAAAAAACAAGCTGAGACTCAGCCAATCCACTCCAGCCGGTGGAATAGACTGGCACCCAGCCCAAGCCAGTCCACAGGTCGGCCTAAAATCGACAGAGGAAGGAGACGGCTCATTTGACGCCTTGCTAACGTCATGGCTACAATCTCTCTCATCTGGAACCCCATCCGGCTCCTGGAACCCCACCCCGATCCCTGGAACCCATCCCGATCCCTGGAACCCCATCAACCCCCTTCCCCTGATAAATCCATATATTCAACACCATGTCCCCCTTCCAAATCATGATCCTCCTGCAACTCGAATCGTCCTCGGATCTTCCTGCAACTGGAATTTTTTTTTCCGTTTTGTATATTTTCGATGAATTTTTGAATATGAAGGTGTTGATTTTTGGGGATTTACGGTGTGCGCATGTCCATGTTTAGAATAGGGTAGATTTGATGATGTGGTGTACAGAGAGGAGAAAAAAAAAGGAAGAACAAGAAGAAGAAGAAGATGGTGTACAGAGAGAAGAAAAAACTGGGAAAAGTGGAAAGGAAGAACAAGAAGAAGAAGAAGATGGTGTACAGGGAGAAGAAAAAACTGGGAAAAGTGGGAAGAATAAGAAGAAGAGGAAGAAGAAGACGGGAGGGGTGTCAGATGAAGACAAAAATTAAAACACCAAATTATTAGTTTATAATAAAAATTAATAATATTTTAATAAAATTGACTAGGCTATTTTTTGTTAGGGGTGGAGATGCTTTGGCCTATTACTGTTCATTAGGGTCTATTACTATTTACTTGAGTGGAAAAATGAGCTGGGTGCTGGCGCAAAGTGGATAGGGGTGGAGTTGCTCTAAGAGTTTCCCTCCACCCAGGATGTCAATCACAATACAGCACGTGTCAACATCAGAATAAATCTCCTAGAATCCACATCGACCGCGAATGAAAGCCGGAGACTCTCCTCCACTATAAAAGAAGACCATTCTCCTACAATTAGGGGGAATGTCATTATCGTACTAAACTAGTCATTATAATCAACTAATGATGATTATGCTTGAACCTATGTATTTGTGTAAACCCTTTACTATTAATGAAAACTCCTCTATTCCGTGGTCGTAGCCAAACTTAGGGTGAATCACATACATCTTATGTTTGCTTCCCTATCTATATCTCTTTACATTCCTCACTAGGTGACCGGAGCAACCAAGCGAAAGTCACAAACTTGACACTTAACATTGTTCCAAAGTCTCGTTGATTTTGTACATCAACATTTGGCGTCGTCTGTGGGAATGACATTTATTCCTACTCTTACCAGCTTCGTCAAGTTGATTTCCATTGTTTGTACACTCACTATTGGTCAGGCATCCCTTTCCAACATGGGGAGTGAATGAAGCCACAACAAGCACAACGACACCCTTTTCGTGCGTGGTGTGAGGCAGCGAAGGAAGGAAAGAAAGAAGTTTGCTCTTCAAGCTAAGGTCGAAGAGCTTGAAGCTCAAAACAACAAAATAACGATCAGAATGAGATCCTCCAAGAACAGTATAAGAAGTTATTCGATATGCTTCATAAGGCTAGATAGACTCAGTCTCATAAGCCCTTCACCTCCGTGACTATAGATCACCACATGACTACCCTCCAACGCGAAGGTTCACATGTCTTTAACATGGGCGCTCTTAATGAGGAACAACATTCTCACCAAGATATTGATCAACACGAGACTTTTCTCAACCCAGCTGTTTCAAATCGAAGCAAGAGAAGCGGATGAAGACATTTCTTTGCAAAAGGAATGGAAGGATCAAAAGTTGTTTATCGTGACCATTAAGACTTCTTGAGGCAGTGTCAACAAAAACCTATCCACATAGGCTCAAGGATCAATGACCCAAGGATCATCGAATAACTTGTTCTCTTACTGTAACCTAGGCCAACCCCTAATCCAGGAAATGAACGGATAAGCCTTAGGGCAATAAAAAGGCAAAGACTCAGAGGACTTTCAACAGGCACATTCTAACAGCCAGTATGTTGAGTCCAAGAAAATGCCACATGTCCTTGACCGATCTTCCATACTTTCAAGAAATGATGGAAACTTACAAAAGAAAGCTTCAATTGTGCCTGACTCCATTCAAGATCCCCTTATCTTGCAACTCCTTATGGAAGTGAACAAGCTGAAGGCCGAGCGTCAGGCCAGGATACTTGATTGGAATTAGCCAAGGCTAGGCCATTTGACAAGGAGGATCCTTTGCACCCATCTACAAAAAGAAACAAAACAGAAGCTTGGCTTGCAATCGTATACTGGGAGGGAAGATCTAATTGAACATATCCACCTTTTTGAATCCACCATGGCATACCAGAGACATATTGATGAGGAACGATGTCTCATTTTTCCCTCCACTCTTTCTGGTGGAGGTCTTAATTGGTATTGTCATCTTCAACTTGATACGATAAATTCCCTAGCCAAGCTAAGAAGACTCTTTATGGCTCAACACATATTCTAAGTTGATCGCTTACACTTTACTGATGAGTTATACACCATTCGTCAGAAATCAGATGAGTCATTGCATGAATATGCCCGTTGATTCAACCACGAATACTCTCATTGCGGTGAGGTAGATGACAAAACAGTACTCAGGGCCCTCATGGTAGACATGTGTGAATGCTTCTTCAAGTACATGATCAATGCTAACACTTGGAAGACTTACTCTGAGGTGATGACGCAAGCTTACAATCATGCATTTGCCGAGGCAATGACGTACCAAGGGAATCCTTATATGGTAAACCCTTATCAATAAGTGGGGAGCGAATGTCAAGTTCTACCAAGTGAGAAGGTTTTGGCCATCTAAACACTTGTTGCATCCCCTACTGCCCCACTTAGCAACCTGCCAGGTGACCAAGCTTATTCACCTTTTGGCAAGAGGAATAAAGGTTTGTATCAAGACAATCAGGGGTGAATGTACCTTCACCTGTTATGACGATGGGGTTAAGCATCGTTTTTTCAAAGTGAAGGACTGGGTACTGAAGAAAAGGCTATCATAGAAAGGCATATGCATTACAAATGTTTCGACCTTCAACTGTTTGGCATCCTTTGTAACATAAACCATTTGGCAAATATTTGATGAAAAGGCAATTCAGACAACTTTGTCTAAGTCTTTTGCATTCTTAACACTAGAACACTTGGTCTAATTCTGACCTACCTCTATACTCTAACTTAGAGCTTCAGCATACGTACTTCAACACCAAGTGAAACTAAGTGGTATAACCAACATGGTTCACATATCTAAATAATGGATTCCTTCATGCATAGCAAAACATTCATAAATAACATGCATATCATGAACATCCCTCATGTTATAAGCATTACTCATGTCAATCAACATAAACTTCATACCTTTCAAAACATTCATACATAAGCCAACTGAGCTACGAAAGGGTGTCAACATACCTTTTTTTCTTTTCGGAATGTGCTACAATGTGCCTCGGCAACTCGCCATTCTTTCCACCAACCAGGGGATGGAAGACACTCATCTTTGTATCACCAACCAGGTGATGAAGAGTACAACTAGTACTCTAAGAAACAATTTTGAGTTTCGACAACTTGCCACTCTTCTTACCAGCCAGGTGATCAAGGAACTTACCTTCATATCACCAACCAGGTGGTGAAGAGCACAACCAATACTATAATAAACAATTTTGAGTTTCGGCAACTTGCCACTTTTCTTATCAACCAAGTTATGAACGAACTCACATTCGTATTACTAACCAGGTGATCAAGAGCACAACCAGTACTCTGATAAACAATGTTGAGTTTTAGCAACTTGCCATTCTTCTTACCAACTAGGTGATGAAGGAACTCACCTTCATATCACCAACCAGGTGATGGAAGATACAACTAGTACTTTAATAAACATTTTTGCCTCGGCAACTCACTACTCTTCTTACCAACCGGGTGATGAAAGAACTTACCTTCTTTCACCAGCAAAGGAAGAACAATACAACCTACATCTGTGGATTCTTAGTATTTATAAGCATTCAAAAATTTTCAAGCCTTACAACTCGGAAAAGGCATATACAAACTCAACAAAACCTTACACACACTTGCTCAAGAGTGTGCAAGCAAAATCGTATTGTATGGTTTCTCCGAACTTTCAACCACTACAACATGTAGATTACCTTCCACACTCTTGCTCAAGAGTGTGGAAGCAAAATCGTATCATATGGTTCAACAAACCTTTAACAACTACAACATGTAGATTGCCTTCCACACTATTGCTTAAAAGTGTGTGCAATGCCCCGCCCCACCAATTTTTTTTCGGAAATGCATTTAATGGTAGGCCAAAAAATGTCATTGTTACCCTTTAGGTTAACAACCATTCTAACATTTCTTTCTTTGATGATTTTCCACTAAAATTTAATTTCGTTTATTTTATGGCTACATTTTAACTTCTCATTAGACTACTTACGTACCCTTTGGAGGGATCAAGCCAATCGTAGTTCACAATTCACAACCGTAGATCAATGGCAATAAAATAAAATAACAATTCAATATAAATCACCTATATTATTTTCACTCGTACGTAAATTAAGACACCTGTCGTCGCAATGAGCCCACTAAGCTTCATGAATTGTCAACAACACTTTGAGATAAACGGCACGTTAGAAACTCTATTTAGTTGACTATAAGAAGTCAACCATCGATCAAGATTGAGGATAGGGTTCACAACCCTAGAAATCTAAACCGGAAGATCCGCTTATCAAATTTCTAATCTGTAACTTCCCAACGTCCACATTACGCTTCTAAACAAATAAACCGAGGAATCAATTTGGTTCATCTGTTCTCGACGATGCGTCGGGAAGATACATGCAACGTTACACAACCCGATAAGATTTTATGATTTTTTTTTTTGACCTAGCCTTCAAATTTGGCAACAAAGTGGAAAATGCAATCCATGTAGGACTTTGATATCTCCTTAGGAACCAGAAAACCACCTTCTTTTGTCAAGACAATCCATATAAAATTTTTGATATCTCCTTTGGAGATACTCTTACTTGAGGTCATAGATAGTAAAATGCTGGATGATATAGTGCATATAAATACATACGGTACTTGATAGTTTTCTTAATACAAATGTTTGTTTTATTCCAGTAAACTCTAATAGTCATAGTCTTATTGGGTAAGCAAAATTTGAATCTCTCTAGCATTCGGTAGATAACTCACATAAAGGATTTGCATTTACATATAAAAATAGGTTGATCTTACAACGCTCAAGAAAGCAAACATTTGTTGCTACATCTTCATGTCTCTCAAAAACACATATATCTATGAAGCTAGTCATTAATGCGTTTTGTTAAGACGAGTGGTCCATTCGTATTCGGAGCGCATGTGATCAACCTTTAGAAACAAAGACTCCAACTATCATGCATATTGATAAAACAAAAGGGAATGTTTTGTGAAAAAGGACAAGACTAAACTCATGTCTTCAAAGTTTTTATTTTTGAAGTTAAAAAATTGTATCGACATGCATCTTAACAAATTGTATCAACATGCATCGGCTTGATAACAAGCTAGTTAATCCACATTTATTGTAATTAGAGAGAGGCGTCGATCAGGGAAAGCATCTAAGAGTATGCTCTATTGGCCATATGAGAAAAGTGTTTTTTTTCGTTTCCTTTAGACAATCCATTCATTTCATGAGTTATTATTGGAGAAGTTCTAATGAGACTGTAGATCAAAGACTTGTGACCATCCAAAAAGGATTGTTGTAACCGTGGATGACCAACTCTAATGATATTGATTCATCCATGTGAAAAAACCAAAGCATGAATAGTGTAAAACATATAAGCATGAGCCGTAAAAGTGCTAACAAAGTGGTGGATAATTCACAAACCACTAGTAAAGTCATTTTGTTTGTACTTCACACCATCTACTATAAATAAGTGTGCCGAGCTCATTTGTAAACACACCAATTCTCATCATCTCCATGAGAAAGCCAAAAGTATGCCAAGGCTAGAGAGAAGAGAGAAAAAACGTGAGAGTTATCTTTATACTCCTATTATTTCAAATAATGAAAAAACCTACTACTGCTGTCCACAAGACGTAAGGACACTTGCTGAACCTCGTAAATATTATGCTTTATTTACTTTATACACCACTACACATATGTTATCCTTTTCACAACATTTAGGAAGTTAAAGCCTGTAAATTTAAATGCGCACGAGTAAAAGAGTGAAACATTTCACGACACTTGCTTGTGTGAGTGAAATCAAGAAACTGAAGAATAGCAGAAGCAACAGATGACAGAATAATCAGAATCAAAATAAAACTCTGGATATACAAGACAGTAACCATTTCATTGCGTAATTTTCGCATATATTTGCATCCTGGTTTTCTACATGTGTCCAATCCTCCACCATACTACTTGACCAAGCTGATGAACGTCAAAAATAAAAAGTACAAACGCAAATCTTGGCCAGACTGCCAGATTTACACATCGTCCAAAAATAAATTCAGTGCTTCCTCGCTGCCCTGAGATTGTACTCGTGCTTTATGAGATTTACCCTAAGCAGCATTGACTTAACATCCCGATCAAACTCATTCCCTGTCTGTAGCACCCGTTGAAAAGTTGCATTCCTTTGATCCGCATGCCGTGCATAGAGGATTTTGTTGTGCGAGTCAATTCTAGCCTGCAGTGTTGTCATGAATTGGGTCAATAAAGAACAAAAAACTAAATGTGAAAAACAACAGACCCTCAAGTTTCACTTCAAACCCACCACCCCAAACCCTACCACAAAAATTGATTCTGATTCATCGTGCATCATACCACAATTAACCGATTGGGTTCCAAACTTCATGCCCAAAATACTACACATGAAAAACAGACTCTGAAGTTCACTTCACTTCAACCCCACCCTCCAAACCCTACCACAAATGCTGATTCATTGTGCATAATACCTCAATTAACCTATTGGGTTCCAACTCCGCGCCTCCTAAGTGGTCAGGTGAAGGCCCACACTTAAGTGAACCAATATATATATGAGGTCCATTTGACAATTGGGCATGGAGTGAGTTACCAAGATTTTGTAACGTTACAAGCTAGGTAAATATCCCATATTAAGTAGATACAGCAGATATCATTGAAAAGCACACCTGGACTTGGTTGTCAGTGATCAAAGCTTCAAGTTCTTTCTCCAGCCCTGCAACATCAGTTTTGAACGCATTGGCCATCATGTTTAAATCTACCGACACAAAGGGGTGCGTATACTGGATGAGGGCCTTGTGGCGGATCTGGCCGTAGAGCGTCTCAAGGTGATCATGTAAATGGATGTCAAGCAGCAGATTTGCTTTGAGATTCCCAAGGTAATCCAGGCATGAAGCATAATGGCTGTAAAAGATGAGAAGATCAATGTTACTAAAACTGAATCCCTGAGCATCATCAGATAACAAGCATTCTACACTGCCAAGTGCCAACCGATAACAGCAATTGCACAAGCACCTTCAACTTTTCATATTCAATCCAAATGAGGAATTGGAAAACATTAACTCATTGCAACTGAAACTAAGAGTAAGCAATGTTTAATGCAATTGCAAAGTAATGTTTAATGTCACTTGATAAGATTGTTTAAAAAGAACAACTAATATTAAGAACCTCACATGATTGAAAACCTATAAATCTTTCAGACTATTTCTTAGTATAACTTGAACTTCCCCCACCATATCCATTGTGCATGTCGAAGCACCATTGCCAAAATTAACACACTGATAAAGCAAGTCAACAACTAAAAAGATCACATTACAATAGATTACCTTGTGTAAAAATCATTGATAAGCTCCCTGACTTCAGGTACCAACTCTAAAAAATTCCTGAAATTCAGGTTGTCTATAACTTTGTTCTGTCATATAAAATCATTTACTGAGAAAGAGTGTTGTACTTCTGAAAAAAAAAACCCAAAAGATCAAAGGGAGAGATAGTTGAAAGGAAAGAAAGAATATATGCCTTCAGTTCCATGCGGTCAAAAGTTGCAAGTGCACAAAGCCCACCATATGTTGCTACATCTTGAGGAGCAATCACTTCATTGTAGTGATTTCCCAATTCAGGCCCGGTTTCCAAGAACTGTAATGTCACAATGAATGAGAGTGATAAAAACATTAGATGTCTCACAAGAGCAACAGATAAAGAAAAGGCATAGACTACTACATTGACAAAACACTGCAGTTGATTGATTTTACAAGGTAATGGGGGTAATAACACTCTTCAAGTTGGATAGACACAAAATTTAGGGAACCGGGGACAATCTTAAAACTTAGAGACCAAAAAAAAAAAAAAACTAAATTAGCAATAATTAAAGACCAATTGTTTCCTTTGATTTTAAAGGCATAAGTTCAATATTATCCGAGTATCTGTCATATATTCTGCCCAACAAGAGCATATAGATTACAACTGAAATAAGATTACAAAATGACGACATAGTGCAATTAAAGCGAGTTGTAAACAAATAATTACACTATGAAGGTTCTCATAAGGCGTATTAAAAATGATCCAGAAAATCAGATAAAAAAAACGAAAGATGTCATTATATACTGAGCATGTACATGATAAAGTTCATTGTGTGAAGTGTGAACACCAAATGCCGAGCATCCAAACACTCCCTCACGGTCTGCACCTATATCTTTAAAGATACACACACAAACACAGACATATCAAGTCATCATTAACTCAATCACATCCTCTTAGTTTGCAGTTGAAACAAATTTAGTGCATGAAATCATTGACTGTTAAATCGTTAATTGACCTTCTGAACATCTGTAAATCATATTAGCATACCAAGCATAACATGCCTAACCAAATAAAGGAAAAACACATGGATCATAAACTTGCAAGTACTTTATGTCAACGCACAAAGCTACAAGATTTTATATCCATTCCAAAAATACAAAAATGACAATAAGATTAAAAAAAAAAAAGAAAAAAGAAACATCCACCAAACCTTACGAGCAGCAAGTTTGTACTTTTTAGATTCCAATTGAGCCAAGCCAGCAGCACAACGAAGTTTAGCAACAGTGACTGGGTCAAGGGCTTCTGGTATTTGTTCTGCTTTGGTAACATAGCTTGTGACATGAGTAAATTGACCCATCTCAATGCTGACCAAAGTTGAACTCATGCACATGTGAACAATATGCTTTGACGTAGTGCAATAATCACGAGTCCGAACATAATTTTTAAAAGCATCCCCAAGTTGACCATGAGCATAATAAAAATCTCCAAAATCATTGTAACCCATTCTTATGCTTTCTTTGATCAAATTTGTCTGCACAAAAGCATTTGAAGGAAGAATGAGAGATCATGGTATGAGATAATGGGAGCCAAAGAAGATTCAATCACATATATTGCACTTATTTCACCATTTATGAACATGAGCAAGGAAATATGCATAACAACCCTCACAGAGAGAAATCCCAAATGTAGGTTTTTTCCCACCATTAGAGATAGCAGAACCCTAATCATTGCATATGAGAACTGATTAGAGCCCAATAAGAAGTTACAAAAAAGAAGTTCTAAGAGGATAAACGGTTGAAAAACATGCAATATGTATAAGTTAAATGTGTCTGAAAAAATCTGTGATGCATTAACCAATGACAATGTTGCACTTGGAAACCTCCAATTTGAGCCCAAAGTTGATTATTACCCGACAGATTCACTAGGTTGACGAGAATAACGACCACTGTCCATTTCAATTAACTAATCATCAAAACCCCATATTCATTTACTTGTACAAAACTGTAGTCCACCATCTCCTTTACTTCTCCTATACCCAAAAAAAATGAAATCTATTCTTTCCCTTTAACATCTTTTCACTCATCCACCAAGGCATCCGAAAGCAAGTTAAAGTTGAGGGGTGAACAAGTTGTTTACTTACTACCCAACATTGCCTAAAATACAAACCAAAGGACCATGACTACCCTGTATCCTGAATACAACATCTCATCCATAACCACATTCCTTCGTCAGGTGTCAAATGTGATGCTGTACCTGATCGTTTAAATCAGATCTCTATTTTGGTACAGCGAGAGGGAGTTTGCTATGGTCAGTGTATACATATCATACTCCGAAAATGATATACTATGACAAACCATACAATAAAACACAGACTTATTACAATAAACACAGCAAATAGACTATAGGCACACCATATCAGTTATAACAACATGAACAAATGGAATTAGCTAGCTTTTCTATTTGGTGGATTTCTTTTCCGCTTGTTGTGATTCGTTCTATTGTTTTTCTAAAATTCTACCGGTTTCTTCTCAAAACAAAAAAATATCAAATACATAACAACATAAACAATTAAACACAAATTACAAGAAACCCAGCAGAAATCACCACAAAAACCCATAAACTATTTAATCACATAAATCCTAGAAATTCCAGAGTCATAAAACTACATACCCTGTAGGCATTGAGCTCGTTCTCGAGCTTCTCCTTCTTCTGCTCGGCCCTCCTATCCACCGCGTCGCACCAAGCCACGTCCATCCCATACTCGGGCCCCAATCGACCACCGATCTTCTGCACGACCTCTCTATGCAACTGGGTGTTCTCCCCCTTCTTGATTTCGTCGTAGGCCATGCGGAGAGCCTCCAACTCCATGGCCTGGTTGCTTTGGCTCCTCTCGGCGATGAAAAGGAGGCGTATGATCTTGGTACGGCCGCTGTACAGGCTCGCGTAGGCCTCGATATCGAGTTGCTCGCTGCTGATGATCGGTCGGCTGCGCTTCTCGTCGTCGCCATCGACGCCGTTGGCGTAGATCTCGTCGTCGATCATTGGTCCCGATGTCTCGTCATCGCTTTCCATTTGGGGAAAGTCTGAAACCCTAGGGCAGAAATTTGGGGGGAATTTTTGTCTACGTTGTACGGGTAGTGCTACAGTGCTGCTCCGCTCTCTCCCTCCCTCTTCACTCTTCCTCTTCGGTTTCTACTTCCTAGGAGAGCGAAACGAATCGTGGGCCGACCGGACTGTTCCTATTCCTGGACTTTTGGATTGGGCGGGCTTTTGTTTAAGGCTTTTGAACCCAGTTTGAATTAAGAAGCATACAAGCAAGGGAATCATAATTCATCCCAAAAAGTATATGCTGCTATACTTATCATATATTTGTATCATTATTTATATTATAATTTTAATAGATGTAAGGTCTACCAGTACATGCGCGTCCTATATTTATTAGAGATGATAGAAATATATGGAAGAGTAGCATTTTTGCCCTAAAAATCTCATCAATACCTGCATCTTAATTTTCAAAAATGTTATTCTTATCATATTTGTATCAGTTCTCTAATACAGATGAAACTCATATATGTTGATGTACTCTACTTTTATTAGAAAGATAATACAAATGTGTTATGAAAAATATGGTAAATGTAGTATTACTCATTAATTTTAGAGTAACCCTCAAGTATCGTGAAATTTCAACTTTCATACATAAAACCTTTTCGTTTTACTCGTTTTTTTTTTTATAATTTTTTTTTATAAGAGAGATTTAAAAAAAAAAAAATTTAGTAAAACTTTTATTATTTCAGTTTTTCATTTTTTATTGTGTCACTCTCCTACTCCTTCTCTATCTCCCCAACCTCTTACCCCAGAGTCATCGCTTCTCCTGTCACCACCAGCCACCTCCTATGTCACCACCAACCACCTCCCATGTCACCACCAGCGCGTCCCATGTCAGCAAGATGCGCTCAACCCCTTTATCGTGACATTATCTTGTAATTCCCTCCTTCGTAAGGCTATTACACTCTTTGTTTAACAAACAAAAAAGGAGAGTTTCGTGACCAATAAGTTTGATGGGCTTGGTCCAAATCTAGATTCTAGTTGTAATGTCATAGACGGCCCTCCTTTTCATGTGGGGGTTTAGGCCCACTTATTTTTAGCGTTTTTGTTGGGCTTCCTTCCATCACTTTGACAAAAAAAAAAATTACACTTTGTAAGCTAAAAAATAGAAAAATCTTAGAAAAAAAAATCTGCTAAAATTTATTATAAACCTTTAAAAAATAGAAAAATCTGCTAAAATTAAATTATTCAAGAAGAACAAGCGACTCCGGTACTCCATAATTTGGACGCATGTCACGTGACCGGACAATCATTGCATTTTGCTTTAAGCCGCGTGTCCCTGTTGAAAAAGGCGCGCAAAAGACGTGGGTTTGTTCCTTTGCCCCTTCTCCTCATTTCTTTACACATACACATTCTGCAGCACTCCCAATAACATCCAACATTGGATTCCAGAAATCTCTCTCTCTGCAACTTCTCTCTGAAATCGAACGGCAATGGCGAGTCCAACTCAGGACATGATCGACACGTACATGAGCATCACCGGCGCGTCTCACTCACTCGCGCTTCGAAAACTGGAGGTTCGATTCTCTCTCTCTCTCAATTTTCAGTGACTTGGCATATTGTTGAGTCGCTGTGCAAGCTTTCATTGCGTTCCTTGAATGTTTGTTTTGTAAGATTATTATTTGCTTTTGTTTTTAATTTTTTCAAAATTAGCAAAAACGGTGCCGCTTTTCTGCCTAGGGTTTCTTGAGCCATTCTCTTTAGTGCAAGATTGTGCAATTTCTTGACTTCTTGATGAAATGTAGGTAGTCATGCTTGTGTAGTTTCTTGAATTCTTGGTAAAATGTTGTGTCATGCATAAGTTCTTGAATTCGGGATCTAAGATTTGGTACTTCTTTCTGCAAATTAAAAGGTTTTAGTGTGCGATGTTAAGGTAGATGCACAAGTATTCGTCGATTACGAAGAATAGAGCCTTCGTGGATTGGATTCTTAACTGAATTTGCTCTCTGTCTGGCTGGCATTGCAGCATTCGATGAGCTACTCTAATTTTCGTCTTCTAGGATGACTCGTGCGTTGAGCGTGTAACAGTCTTCGTGTTTTATTTTTGAATATATGGTTTGAAAAATCTATTCCTCAGCACCATAAGCTTATCAGTTAGTCATACCTCAGGCCTTTTACATCAAGTGCTACCGCTAAGGCTTTGGTGGCCTTGGTTGTGAGGTTGGAAGCTGAGCCGAGGTGGGCTTAGTTCTTTAGGATTGGTTGAATGTGGATTATCTAGGGACACTGTGCTATCCTGCTCAAAAGTGGTATTTAAATGTTTTGCACCCGGTAATGTGAATTGTATTTTCTTTATGATGGACTTCTATGTTTTCTGAGTTGTCTGGTGCGTCTTGGCTGGTAAACAGGAATACGGAGGAAATCTCAGCGAAGCCGTGAATGCACATTTTGGGGGAGTATATAGAGACTTGTATTGCATCTTGAGTTCATCTTACTCCTCATTATCTTCGTGCTCAACTTAGTAGTACATTTTAACATTCTACACTAGTGTTTCTTCACTATTTGATAATTGTTTTACTTCTGTTCTTCCGGCTGCAGTACAAATATGGGGTCGGCTGCTAACCCCCAGTACAATTTCTCTCATATGGATGGCCAGAATCAGGTTGCACCACATGCTTACCCGCAATACAATAATATGAGTGCTCAGAATCAAGTTGCACCACAAGGACTTGGACCACTTCTCTCTGCTGCTAGGAGTTTCAGGCCCTCGTTACTCCTTGATCCTAATTACAGTAGAGGTCTCTTTAATCGAATTACTGGTCGTGCACCATTAAGTTCACAGCCAGGAGCGGTACCTGGGGTTCCTGTGGAGTTTAACAGAGGGAATGATCAGCCTCATCTCTCAGGACAGAGGCCTCCCATTCAGGACATGACCGGAAATCTACATGGAAATGATGTGGAGGAGGAAATGATTCGAGCTGCTATTGAGGCTTCAAAACAAGATGCTCAAAAGGCTTATCTTCTGAATATGCAAAGCAGGGCTCAAAATGTACGCTATTGCCAATTTAACTGAAGTTTTGTCATTCTTAAGTTATGACTCTTGTCAGATTTTTTCATGCAGGTGTCTCCTGTTAATGGGCTTCCAGATAATCAAATTCACCTAGATAACAATGATTTTGATCGTGCAGTTTCACTGTCCCTGAAGGTTCCTAATCTTGAATGCTTTGCTTTGTTTTGGGAGGTTGCTTCCATATCTTAGAGGGTATTGATCTATTTAAAATTGAATTGAGTTCAGACAGCAGAACGAGAGAAAGCGAAGCGTGAGCAACAAATGAAAGATAAGAACCAAGTACCAGGAACTTATAGTACATCAAGGGTATGGCCTCTACTTATGGTGTGTGTGTGTGTGTAATAGTGTGCACATACAGTGAGAAATTTAAGGAAGAAAAAGACTTTTGAATAAGAATTGTATAGGAATTTTCATTCAGACAATTTCACTACAGGTTATATGATCTGGGAAAGGAAATTGTAGGCTTTTGCACCATACACGTTAGAACCTTTTGCAGAAATTGTTTCAGATAAATTTTAGGCAGTTTTTCTGGCCAAAAATGTGTTTAGTATTCTTGCTGAACTTCTGAGTATTATACATTCTAAATCGTAAATAGAAATATCATTTTCTTCCCATTCTGAAGGAAAAGGTTTTGTTTCTTCTAAAATGGTTGTTCCTAATTTATAGTGGGAAACCTCAATGCACCACGATGGAGATGGAAATGTAGAAAGAAAACAAGCGAGTCAAGAGTTGAAGCATGATTCTGGGAACAATCTTCAGCAGGGTAACCTTGCCATTAGTTCTGAAGAGGTATCATTTTCTTGTTCTAAATGTTTTTGATTTAGCCCATTTAAAGAACAGGGACTGCTATACTAATGCAATTGTTTACATATCCTTGTAGTTAGGCGGCATTTCTTCCAAAGAGCTTGACGAAGCTATACTGCTTGAGAATGCACTTTTTGGTGAATCCTCATATGCACCTAATTTTACAAGTGGTCCAAGTAGAAATTTGGATCCTAATTTGCAGCCTGTTCATGGCCCTTCATCATCCGCTCTAACAACAAGACAATTGCTTAGAGAACAACAGGTTTTAAAATCCTTCTTGAAATCACTATCGTGAGTGTTGGTATTCCAGTTGTCCAACTCTTGACTGCTAGAAATATTGCTTGCAGGATTGTGAGTATCTCGCATCCCTCTTGGCTGATAAAGAAAAGGAAATGAATGGTGTTAATGAAGTTGGAACTTGTGACATAAAGGATGTCGGCTCTGACAACAAAAAGATTGATCCATTGGTATCTGTCAATATTGTTGAATTGTTTTATGCTATTGTTTACAATTGATTTTTGGATTCCACTTCTCTGCATAAAACTTGATATTGTGATGTTTTCCTACTTTTAAGTGTTGCAAGAGATACTAGGAAACAATTGTAATTCTTGATTGTCTAATTTGTTCCCGATGTCCTACATGTTGAAGAAGTTTATTGGTGTATCTCTATAAGAATGGTTCTTTGATATTCATGTGTTTTTAGTGCTTAAGTTCATGTAGTTCAGAACTCATGGTGGAATTATTGATCTGAAGAACCTCAGAGTTCGAATAAAGATAAATGTATAGTCAAAGACACAGGCCGCTGACTTCACGACTGCATATGATAACTAAAATGTGTAGTGCTGTCTGCATCTGCAGATATGAAGCTGTAAATTTTGTTGCACAGGCTTTGGTCACCGAGTATATGTATATGGATTTTGTTGTAAATTTTGTAGTGCTGTCTGCATCTGCAGATACGAGTATTCCTTTTTGTTGTTTGGTAGTTTTCAATGTGTTCCATGACTGTATCAAGGAAATAGAATTAGATTCCTGTGACTTCAATGACTGTCTTTGCACCCTCAATCTACACAGCTTTCCTCTTTCCCAATATTGTTTGGTAGTTTATCAGTCAATGAGGTTGAGGTTTATGATGGAATGATTACCATTTTGATTTTTCAATGGCATAATGTTATAATTCTTTTCCCTACAGTCTAATTGTCTCACTGATGGCAGGAACTCGAGAGGAGGCTTGCTGCGAAAAGGGCTTCGCTTCCTTGTGAACCAGCAATAGATGATCAGAATGCTGTGACTCTTCTTGTAAGGATGCCAAATGGAACTCGCCTTAGTCGCCGCTTTAACAAGTCTGACAAGCTTCAGGTACAATTTTAAAATCTTTATAAGTTAAAAAGAACGTCTCTTTGTCTCAACTGACCAAAAATCTTGTTCCATTTTAGGTTCTGTTCGACTTCATAGATGTTGGTAGAGAGGTTAAGCCTGGAACTTACAGAGTGGTAAACACTCCTCTTTTCTTTGGCTTTTTGTTTGTTTGTTTGTTTGTTTGTTTTTTTTTTTTTTTTTTTAACGAAATTGGATGAAATTCATAAAATAAAAAAGTAGAAAATAGTAGAACACTTTTAATTGGTTTTCAGATTGTGGCATTAGCAAACTGTTAAGGCATGGGCTGTTATATCCAGTTGCAGGATTCAATACAGAATCATGGGCTGTTAAAATGGAATATTTGACCCCGAATGTGGTAATTTAAGACGCAGACGATGCCGTAGACTCTAAATCACATGCGGTGTTTAATTTCAGTAGACATGACATGGTTGCCATACTGTCCAGCAAAAGTTTGGTTGTTTTTCGTCATCTAAATAGGACGATGCTGCACGTCTACTTTCTTGCAGACATGACATGATTGGCATTCTGGTTGAGGTTTTTTATTTCTGTGAACAGGTGAGGTCATATCCTCGGCGTGCTTTTACTGTTGGTGACAGCATACTATCGTTGAGTGAACTTGGCTTGACAAATAAACAAGAAGCTCTGTTTCTGGAATTGATTTAGAGTACAGCTCTTCCTTCGAAGTTTCGTCTCTGATCATACAACTTGACACAAGATGAAAGGTATGGTCTTTGTCTACGGTTGATTCATTTTACTAGGGAGCTAAAGGGACATGATCCGGGCCAGGTTTGGAACCTAGATCATGTCCTCGGAAGGTAGTGGACGTTGAACTGGTTGACCGTTAATGCTGTTAGTAATCCTGCTCATGGGAGGTAATGTCTCAAACAACCTGCCGTACCTCAAACCCTGTAAACCAAAGAAAAGCGACATGCATTCATCAGGATAATGCCGGTGTGTATATGATTTACCTTCTCCATGTTGCATGCCTTCTGAGTTTGTACGACATGTTCGATCTTGTAGCATGCTCTGTTGGTGGAACTTCGATTACCGACACGAGGATGTTTTTGTTGTAGAAAAATTGCATTTAAACTGCTTCTTTTCATTGGTATAGAATTCTCAATCCACAAATCTTGAGTGCATGGGAAAAAAAAATCATTAAATTTCAAAATTATCGACATAAAAATTGGAATAATTTGAAGTAAAATAAAAAAAAGGGGAAAGCCCTAAAGGTAGAGGCCTATGAAGTCGATTTGCTATGTTCTTGATTTTCTTGGGCAGGAGCTGGGGCAGTCCAGTACTGCTTGACCGCCAACAAAATCTTCTCTCTCACCTTTGGTCCGTTTTCATGGTCAACGATTCTGGCATCGTATTGCATTGCATCCAAGATGCTCTTGACTTTCACCAACACGTCCACGTCATCGCGGAAGATTATACTGCCCTCTGGCCTTAAAATCCTATCCATTTCTAAAAGAATATCTTCCGCTTCACATCTGCAACACAAATGAATCATGTTCAAGTTAGTAATTTTAAATGCTTTTGATGATTTTTTAGGGATGGATTGTTCGCGCGACTGATCCAATGAGACGCAATCAGTAGGTGTTGCATATTTGACGTATATTGGGATTAAAAGCATCAATGAGACGCAATCACTTCATGTATCAAAAGAGTTTATGCGCGTGAACGATTGATGCTGAAATAATAGTTGAAATCATATTAAAGTAGACTAACTCAATGTTCAAGAGTGCAAGGCTGAGGAAGTCACCTGTCCTTGTAGAGGGTAAAAACTGAATCAGAGTGAATGAAGTCATAGGTTCTTGGGTAAGTAGACATAGCTTCACACCTGCCAAGTAACAAGTCATTAGCAGCACTAACAAAGCAATGCATATGACAAAACGGTATTCCGTACCATATCTCTAATTGGAGACGTGGTTCATAACATGATTCGTAAATGCGGTTCAAATAGTTTTATCGTTATTGCATGGGGGAAAGAGCATACCAATTCTGATAAGTTCCAATCAATCCTCGTTCATAAATGGCTCCAAGGGTGTTAACCTCAGCCTCAACAGGGACAATGTTCATAACCCACACAGGGTCATGAACAAGTACAGCTGCAAAGCCGCCCAAGTAAGCGTTCATATCGAGCAGATTCCGGTACCTCCCGGGCTCTGCCAACTGATAATCCACGGTCTTGTAATATTCTACTCTTTTCTTCCATAGCTCTGTGTTTTCTCTGAAGCTCTCAGCGGTGATTCCTGTCAGCCTCCCACTGCTGATTCTTGGAGGGACTGTGTTTAGCCTCTCTGGCCATTTAGCCAATTGCCCTCCTGCAATTTCTTTTATGTTGTTCACTCCGGGAAGTGGGGTTAAACAATCCTCCATTTTCGTATACCTACCAAAAAAAAAGAGATGCAAGGATGTTGAGTAAAACTTAAACAAAAAAAGATTAAAAAAAGATTCGAGTAAAGAACAAAAAGGCAGCAACAAAATACGAGTGTATGGATGGTTCGACTTGGACAGTTTAACTACTCTACCTGCCTTTGCTATCAGGTTGGTTTTGGATCAATGCCAAAGTGTACATTCTTTAACAGCTGGAAAACTTGTCTTAACTATACCGGGAACACTAGTGTGATGGTATCTCAAACTAATAACGTATTGCTACGTGGAAAAATTAAATTGCGTTCTAGGTATGGAATATCGCCAGAGACATGTTCGGTGTAGGTAAGTTCTAGTACTATAGACACCAAATTTTAAGATATCATCTGACGTGTTAGTGTTTCATGCTAGGCCCATCCTCGACCTTATTTGTTCAAAGCAAATAAGAAATAGTCACATTTATTGGTAACCAAAATTTAGTATGGTAAGTTCATGTCTCTAGTATTATTGTTAGAGAAAATCTACGAAAATCTAAAAGAAAAATTATTTCAGAAATTGGAGAGACTAGATAATTTAAGAAAGGAAAAGCACATTACCAAGCAGTGTCAGGATCTTGAGCTTGGCAGAAGGATGGTTTCTTGAAGAGCTTTCTGGTGACCTTGCAGTGAACATGGTTGGTGGGTTTTTGCCAAATTGCAAGGTCACCCTTCTGCTTCAGTTTCTTCCAACATAAGCTTTTTGCTACATTCTCAATCGTTGTCTGCTCAGCTTTAAGATCTTCAGCTGTTCTTTCCCATCCTTTCCAGTGATTCTCCCAGTTTATTGGTGGCCCGGAAAGAATCCAGTACCCACCGGGGCGTAAAACTCGATCAACTTCGATCAAGTAAAGTCCATCTGCATGATCAAAATCCCAAGTTAAACATCTTCATCTTCAAGCATCATATATACTAGAGCAAAGAAAATGTTTTAACCTAAAGTTGATCAGGGTTTACAGTGAATTTACCATATTGGCCCCAGGGGATGAGGCATCGAGAGCAGTGAGCCATGTCAAAAGCTCTTGAGGGGTAAGGAAGTCTTTTGGAAGCAAGAATGCCAATCAATGCAGGAACTCCTCTTTCAAGAGCAAATTGAACTTGTGCTTCATGTGTGTCTCTTGGTGCAAATGACACTGTTAGAATGTCCCTGGACAAAAGGTAAGCTCCCCAACTTGCAACCTTAAAGGAAAATTATAAGAATATTCGTCACTCTAATTACACATGACAAATATCAGCATGAGAAAATCTTCATTTCAAGCGGTTACATATTCCATGGTTTTTGTCACTCTTACGTGACTGCACCACGAATATTGAATGTTAAAGAAATATGAACAGGTAACAGAACGAGCAATTGACTAGTCTAACTTATTTTTTCATAAAGGGAAGTGATTTTCACACAATTTTTTTGATCTCTTACGCACCGTTTACCTTTATTTAGTTATAGCAGTTGTATCAATATAAAAAGTAGTGTGTGAGAAGCTAAATCAGACATGTCAAAAGCACTTCCCTTTGAAAATAAACTTTCAATTAAATAAAAGTTATTGACAAAGAATTCTGTTGAACTGTTAGAGGGTGACTTGTACAAAATAATTAAGGAGATAGTTGGTAAAACTAAGGAAGGTTGGAAAGTCTATGAACAAATATTATGTAAACATGTCTACATTTAATTTGGCATTAAAAGCAGATTAAGTAACTACCATTATAAATAAGTACATTGCAAGATATATAGAATCGCTTTTTCCACAAGTCAATGCTAATTAATAGTAAAATAAACTTATCATGTTGACCGACATCTTTTATGCACTTTGCTTCAGTGCCAAGGGTGCATATATAAAAAAGATTTTCAAATTATTTTCATTCATGGTCTAATTTCTACTAGCCAATTATTTTCCAGAAATTTTAGCATTGGCTGAAATGGATTTTTTTATTTTTTTTATTTTTTTGAACAAACGATATAATTTGATGAGGAAAAAATGGGCTGAAATGGATATTTAACTTTATAACTTTTCACTACTTAATTAAGACAACATGGTTTTCAAAAACCATTTTCCAATTTGGTTTTTCCCAAAATAATGTAGAATAATCCTACCCACCACCCTGCCAACCCACATTTTTGCTAATTTCTTTCATAATATCATGCTAAACAAAAAATATATTTTTTGTTTAATTCTTAATTTTGATTTCTACAACTTACCTTTCTGGGTCCACAAAGACAACTGAACCTTATATGCCTCTATTTAGACAATGAGAATTAATATTCTTAAAATAGTTATAAAATAATAATAATAATAATGAAAATAAAAAATAAAAAACCGAGCTGCAACTTCCTTTTTTTTTTTTTTTTAGTATTAAGTTTCTGCCCATAAAAGGTTGAAATTTCTGTAGTTTTCCTTAGGATTTCTCTTTCCTTGAATTACTCAAGTTATCAAACACAAAAGGAAACAAATAAAATGAAAATTCCCTCATACCCTATCACCTTTAAGACGCTTGCTTTCTACTCAAACAATCCTCAATTAAAAAAAAAAAAAAAAAAAAAACAGACCAAAGTGTCACATATTGGCCGATTCGGCCATTCCGGCTGGCAGATCACAGTTCCGACAAAATTATGCAGCATAAACGTTTTCTTGTCAGATAATCAAAGCACATATCCAAAGAAAGAATGTGAAATACTCAACCCAAAATACAAATCATTATCGTTTCAATTGACAAAGAACCAACCTACCTGCTCCTAACAAACATATGCATTTACACATGAACATTGCGGCCATAGCCAAACTACCATTCACCAAACTCGTAACCATAACCATGATAGCTTTTCAAACCGAAATAATAAATGAATAAAAAAAAGTAAATAAAACTTGCTTACCCCGCAACCGGTATCGATGGCGGTCCGTATAGACCCCTCTCTGAGATTAATCAACTTTCCGATATCATCAATATACGCATCTGCACCGCGAGGAAACATGGTCCCGCCACCAGGGAACCTAAACCGATCCCCTTCGTAATGAACCCAGTTCTGCATCTTCTTCTCCACGGTCAACTCCTTGTGCGGCACGTTTGCATACCAAACCGATTCTCGGCTTTCCGGCCACCGAAACGGCACCTTGTAGCCGTGAGGCGCTGGAATCCGACACTTCAGGAGCTCCTCCTTGTCCGGGCAATGCCTCTCCCTGTACACCAACCTATCCCTGTCGAACTTGAGCGATCTCGTGACGTCCTCGCACGGGGTGTACTCGCTGTGCTTGGCGTCGCAGGCCGGCAGGTGAGCCACACGCGCAGCCACGGGAGGTAGGGGGAGGTCCTCGGCGCGGTGGTGGGCGTTGAAGTCGAGAGTGATCGTTGTGTTGGTGGTGATTGGAGGACATGAGGCGACGGCGGAGACAGGTGTGTTAATTACGGCGCGGCTGGTTGAGTGCTGCCAAATTCCGACGAGGTAGCAGATCGTGCAGAGGACTGCGGCTACCGTCATGAAATAAAGGTTGGCTCTTTTGGGTTTCAGTGAAAAGTACTGTAGTGGAGTTTGGATAGCCATTGTTTTAGAGAGAGAGAGAGGGAGAGAGAGAGAGAGAGAGAGGATAAGAGGGTGTGTGTGTCTATATATATACACAGGGAAAGAGGTTGATGATTTGAGTGAGAGGGTTTCAAGGTTGATATTATAAAAATTTTCTATACCCTTCCATTTGGAAGAGGCGAGTGAAATACACCCGTGTATGCCAGTAGAATCTATATAACCTTGTTAATGGTCGGCTGAAACTTAGCTGTTTGAATATGAAACTGTTGACGCAAGAGCTTGCGGGAATCTAAATTACCAACAAAAACGTGTATCTGCTTGTGTCTGTCTCTCTCGATCCCGACGCTACCACCACAACTTGGTATTGATTTGAAGAACATAGTTTGCCTCATGCACACGAGACGAGAGTGTAGGAATTTATTCAAAGAATGCGTGCAATGCGTGTGAATGTGTACTTACTATAGTAAATGCATAGTCAATATGGATTTCAAGGTAACAATGCATTTACCATAAGTCCATATTGACTTCGGATTCTGTGCACCTTTTATTACACCCATTTGTTTTCGGAATTTGCCTTTCTTGGCATGTCCACTGAAATTTCTTTCTGGTTTTTTTCACTATAGTTAATTCCTTATTAATAATTAGGATTTCCCATCAAAATACGAGGAATTTTAATAAACGCACTAAAGATTATTTCTGAAAAAAAATGACAAAAATTGGAAAACCAATTTGCTATTGAATTTGTATCATCACATTTTTTTAGTGTTATTGTATTTATTGTGTTTGTCTATTTATTTGATTATAGTTAAATGAATTTATTTATATTTGAATGCTCTTTCATATATGTAATTAATTATAGCCATTAAAAAACTACTATTGTGAGGTGGGTCAATCACTGTAGTTCATGCGATATCAAGTTAAAATAAGTGGTGAATGATTTTAGTGGTTAGCATCCTTTTTTTTCAACTCACTACGTACTTAGTTTAAACCCTCCATCTCTTTCCGTGTAAATTAGTATAACATATCTTTTATGCTCCAAAGAATTCCCATCAAATCATACAAAAATATAATTTCAAATCGAAATGACGTGAATTTAGATATAAATACAATAACAGTGGGTTCTTTCCTCCACACACAGTGGGTTCTTTCTTTTCATTGCAGAAAATGCTCGATCATCTCACTTCTCTCTCTAGAAACAAAGGAAAACCCTTGGGGGGCTAAAACCACAAAAACTAGAAGGCAAAAGCAAGGTTTCAAAAAGCACTATGCGCTAGTCAGGCCCCGCATAGAAGATTTTATAATTATAATTAATTTATTATGTAACATATAAATAGAATATATAGATTATAAAATGTTAACGCATATCGAAAACATGGGAAACAATTATATAATAAGTGTTCATCAAATTATCAACACGTATGTTACAATTTAATGAAAAATAAAATGCAAAAAGAAAATTATCTATTTTTTGTCTAAGTGAGAATTGTAATTTAGGCAGGTGCCTAAGTAAGTCTAGGCGGACGCCTCCTAGGCAGTTTTAGGCATTTATCTTAATTTTCAAAACACCTAGGAATTAATCAGGTAGCCTTGGAACGGCATAGGTAGCGATAGGCCAGTATTTTTAGAACAGTGGACAAAAACAATGGAAGAGCGGCAATAACAACAATGCGGCTATCAATGTCGCCCAAGCCATTGTCATAGCTCTTGATTGGAGCACCACTCCTAACATCTGCAAAATAGATGTCGTTTTCCTCAAATGGACTCTGTCTTCTTCCTCTCTCAAGAAAACCTTACCTCGTGTTTTATTAGAACTATTAGTTGTCTTTCTCTCTCTAGATTTAAGGATTCAGGAGTGGAATTAGGGTTTAGAAAATCCCTAATTTCAATTACTGCCTGATTTCTTTGTATTTGATTTCAATTTTCTGTTTTTGATCAGGGTTTTTTCTTCTATATTCGTATTCGATTGTTGACTCTCTGATTTTTGGGATACCAAACGGAAAAATCAAAATAATTTTACTATATAGAATTTCGAGAAAACCAAAATTTAGGTTCGATATCAGTATTCAACCTTCATTTGCGAACAATTTAGGTTCGGTATTCGGATCAACCACTTTGGTTCGGTACCGAACTGAACCAGCCCCAATTAACAATATATCAATCAAATTTATTCTAATTATAAGTGGGTCAATGAGACTTTTTGAGATACATTATAGCACCTTAATCAAACAAAATTTACTAATTCATGCCGTTACAGCTAGCATCATGCAGCTTTTTATTATTATTTTAAATCAGGTCAATCCCATTCATCACTCACATGTCTCATACGTTCATACTTTGCGTGACTTTGTGGATTCAGACGTTGCAACGTAGTGTCTGTTTCCTAGTTCTATTTTTTACATTTAGATTCGTACGTTGCGTTGTAGTGTTTGTTTCTAGTTTATCTTCTACAACTCTCATTTCTTGTGATGCATTTACATTTGGATTCAGACTCTAAAATGCAATGTCTATTTTTGTAATTTCCTATGGATTATCTTGAAGTTTCATAGAGATGCAAACATTGCCTTCCACCATTCCAAACATATTCATTACAAATTAAATAGTAAAAATGACCTAAAATTTGAAACATGAATTCCCAAGATTTGATCCACCGCTTAATTTTGTCCTCAAGCTCATTCGACGACATCTTCCAAACCTCATCGATACTCAGGTTTAACTTCTGTCACCTTAGCCTCGACAAGCTTTCTTCTAGAAATTCTTTCCGACATTTGATGTGCGACCAATCTTTCCCAAATCCCGCCGCCACCATCTGCTTCACGATCTCATGGAGGTCGTTGATGGTTCTAGAATGAATCTTGTCAATGACAATGTTGTAGTCGCTAATCGACTGAGCCATTGTGGTGCTACTCGCGTCACCAATGACCCCTTCTTCTTCATCAAAAAGAAAGATGGGAGGGAGAGTATGAGATAAGGAGGGGAGAGAGTGAGAAAGGAAGGGGGGAGAGACATGAGATCGAAGGCATGGAGAGAAGAGAGTATATAAGGACAAGAGTGGGAATGAGAGAAGGAAATCAATAAATTTAAGCAAGATAAGGGTAGAATAATTATTATCTAAGTACCCTAAACCCATGTGGGTTGTGAAATGCTTCATTGACCTATTTATAATTATTATAAATATTTCATTGATTATGTCCAAAAGGAAATTGTCATTGACATATGGCTATTTAGTAAATATTTGATTGACCTTTGACTAAACAATTTTTTGACTAAACAATTTTTTTACTACAACGACATATTTTTAGGTGGGTGATTTGGGTTAAGCCTCATAATGAGCTTGACATAATAATTAAGTATCGAACTCGCTATCTACGAGAATGAAACCTATGATCCTACATACGAGTGAAAAGGTAAATTATTAGATCAATGCACTAAATCAATTTCTAATTTAGAGTGCACAATTAGATTTTTGGAATGCCAATAACAGTTTATTTTACTATAGCATACATTGTCTCTTCAATGTAAGCAAATTTTTTTCGTCACATGGGCAATTATCATTGGGTAATTATAATTCTTAACATTTGTTTAATTGGCAATTGCTTAACTAAGAAACATTTATTTTTGTCTCATAGTATATATGAGGTAAATTACGTTCCTATATGTTTTCTAAAATTTTATTTCTCGGATAAGTAAAAATAGCTAATGATATTTTCTAAGTTTGATCACTTCCATAAGTTGTAGTGGTTTCTGTTTGTACATCCTGCTAAAACCACGTTAATTGTTGTAAGCTGATACCAGAAAAAAGTAAAAAGTTATAAGTAAACGGCACAATTACTTTCTCGTCTTGTATTTACTCGAAAATTCTGTCCTGAATGTTTGAATTGTGATTCTATTTCTCTCAAAAATAACAATTGTGATTTTATTTCCTCTCTAATACATCCACATATATGTTTAAATTGTGATTTAATCATTTTCTTTGTTAGGAATTTAGAAGATGATCACACTGGAAATAGAAGACTGAAAGCCATTAAAATTGGTCTTGAGTCTCTTCACGTGCAATTAGTTTTGAGTTAGATGCTCTATTTTAACATGATACCAAATCCAACTATCTATATGTTGAGTCTAATAGCCTCACATGCTCCCCATACTGTTTGCAATGGACTATGATAGGCACTAGATATGTAATACTCTGATTATGATATGCTCCCCAACCGAACAAACAGATCTGTTATTTGTAGTTGCGTTGCCTCCATTGCTAAAGAGTACTTAACGTGGCTTAACCGTGACTGTTCAAATAGAAAGAGAGAGAAGGAGAGAGAAAAAAAGAAAAGAGAGAATCATACTTCTATGTATATATAAACACAGTTATTGGCAGTTATAAAACAGTAGCAAATGGAATCATTTGGAGCAGTGTCAATACAAAATCCTTTACTATTTAAACTTATCTGCTAATAATAGGATTGAATATTTGAAGTTCCGGGCACCGTAGTTTGCTATTTAATTAAGCAACCCATAATTAATCAATTGATTTGAAATGACATGTTTTGTCGCAACCGATGGAATCGAAGAATATTGTAAAAGATAATTATATATCTAATTCAAAGTCATAACAAAGTTGAATGTTTGTGTAGAAAGGACCATGATCCTCCCTAATCTAAGGGTGAGGATTCTCATGATCAAGAAATATGAACCTTTGGATGAAAATTCAACGGATACAAACAGGAAGGTTTCTTTAAAGTTATAATAATTATAACCATTGAATTTTCATCCAATAGTCTATATCTCTCGATTATAAGGATCCTCATCTTTAGATTAAGAGAGAATCCTTATCTGTGTAGAAAGTGTCCATTGTGTGGTCTTTGGTTGATAATGGCACTGCCCACTTTTGGCAGCTGAGGTACTCGACTCTCTAAGCGCGTGAGCTAATAAAGCCGGCCCCTCTGTCTGCAAAAGTCATAAAAAGTGCTTCTGGCTTCTTCTACGTGCAGATTACTAAAGCTCCCAACAGAAACACTTTTCTGCGGCATGCAAATATATTAACTAAACGACTCGAATATTACGATAACTGAATAAAGGACGCGAATATTGCGTTTCTTGTGCATTGGTGAAATCAATGGGGACCAGAAGAACAATAGCATATTTTCAGATCAGTCACTCGACTGATTCGGTGTTGATATACTGTAATCAGGGTAAACTGCCATTTCGCCTTTTGAATTATTACGTGAGTGTCAAATTTTCCTTTAAACTAATTTTTCAGTTAATTTAATCATGAATTATGTAAAAATGGCCAATTTACGATTTAAACATTTTGAGTTTAAGTATTCAAAATTTAATATTAGCATATTACAAAGATAATTATATAAATCAACCCAAATTGTGCACTCAATATTCTGTTTATAATTTACAATTATATTAAAAATGCATTCAACTATAGATTTGAGTTTAACTCAATTAGATTCATAAGATAAATTTAGTATAAACTATCTTATTTTTTGTTAAAGAAAAAAGAACTTGACTACCCACGTAATCACTGGCAGATCTACATTGATGTCAACGGACTTCGTGGCGGCCAGAAAATTTGTTGGGGATGGCCTTGGTGGTCCGGGTGGTAACCACTTCAATTCATGCACACAAGGTGTTCTCTTGCTTATCTCGACATTTGTTGATAAATTCGCTTAGAAGTTATCGGCATCTATTAACCGCGCAATATGACTTGGTAGATGACTATACCTAGGGGTGGTTCGGTATGGGATACCATACCAAAACTAGTATCCCGAATTCCAAACCGAAAATTTTCGGGACGCGAATTTGAAGATCAATCCCAAACCAAATTTTCGGGAATCCCGAAATATTTTCGGGATTTTGGGACAAATCGGGAATCCCAAATTGAAATATGAAATTATGAATTGTTCTTCAAATATATAATTCAAGAACACATTCATGAACTAGGAATTTCATTTCATTCACATTACCATTTAATTGAACACTGGCATGCTTGACTATTTTTATCATAGTCAAAATTCAAATTAATTAAACCCTTTTTGCAATCTGTTGAGAGACAAAAGAATCAAGCATTCTGAAATCATCAGCCCTGGTAGCAGCAATAATAAAATCCACATGAATATCAAACAGAATATGAAAAATATGCAAGGTGTAGGGCATTCTAGGTTGCCGACTATGAATTAGAAACTACTAGCATCAATTATAAAAGAATAATATATATATATGTATAAATATATATACATATATATATATAAAATAATAATTAATATTATATATTTTCGGTTTGGTATGGGATTCTCGAAATATCGAGAAGCCAATCCCGAATCCCATACCGAAATTTTGGGATTAGTTTGGGATAGCATCCCAAAAATTTCGAGAATTTCGGTTTGGGAAATTTTTGGTTTGGGATCGGGATTTTTTCGGTTCGGTTCGGGATTTTCGGGATTTTTTTCCACCCCTAACTATACCACAAGGGTTCCGCCACTGTTCCTATGCAGCATGGGCTTCACGATTTGCAATTTTTTTTAAGGGCTGGCCAGTATATTGCATTGAGTCAACATATATAACTAAAATAGAAAGAAGTCATGCCACAAACCATACTGATCATAATGGTGACTATATGAAGCAGCTCAAAAGTTTTGCATTTTGGCTTGACGTAATTACCATTAGCGAAGACATTCTTCAAACTGCACTCGCACAATAAACTCACATCGTCACAGCTAATTCATAAAAAAAATTGAGCTATTATATTGTTAGGTATACTGGCAAATATGATAGTAATTTTTCTTGCTTAATTATTTATTTATTAGATTAAATTGAGATTTTTAGTAGCCTTGAGTGGTAGTTTCGTAGTAGGTTAGGCGGGTCCTATATATATCCCAACTAGATTGATCAAAAACTCAAAAGACCAGTTACAGACATACTAAATATTGGTGAAATTTGACTTTAACCTCTCAGTGCGCCACAAATTGTTTCTGAATCAAGACTTTGAGTGCCACAGCCCATACCAATGGCAATACCATGCATATCATTTACCAGCTGTAGCAAATACAGAATGACGACGCTTCTAATTTATTTTAAGCATTAAGATCGTGTTGCTTGATAAAACAAAAGGATTAAATATTGGGTTCGTATCTTCATTTTCTTAGACACCTATTTGTACTTCACTCTTCTATTACTATAAGAAGACGGGTCAACAATGTACATCAGGTTTATACATTTAAAAAAAAAAATATATAATATATCGAGCTTACATCATCATGAAGAAAATTGGAGTTTTATTATAAAACCAATTGATAATATAAGGAGTAGCATAACCTCTTACAAGTAAAAGAGAGAAATATAAGGAGTAGCATAACCTCTTACATCTTCATGATGTGAGACTCTTTTACCTTCACATCACCACAGATTCATCATGTTCAGCCCATCATGCACGTAAAAGATAGAAATACAACATATAGTTGTAGCAGTCTTGCTCTATACTTGTAAAACAACGACAAAGTGTAAAACAAAAATGGGAACTCATGACGACACTGATGACAAGCCACTGGGGTTAGCCCCGTGGTGAAGGAGGGGGATGATTAAGAGTAGGATAGGTGTATTTGGGGTCAGGTCGCATTAACAAATTATGAAAGCTATATCTGGGGAGAAACATACGGGTCCTAATCTCATTAAATCATAAAATATGACACATTTTAAAATACCGGACTCAATGAAAATGTTCTACAAGTGCTAGCTGTAGATATAATATTTATTTTCTGAGATTAGTAATCATCTGATTAGCATCAGGGGAAGCAGTCAAGCAGGTAGGGGAAAGGATTATATATAGTTTAGGGAAATATGTATATACACTTCCAACTGTTCAACATATTGATATCTTTATGTGTTGCAGTGATCTACTTGTTTTTAGTTATATTAGTTTACCCCCAACTGCTATATTAATTTGTACTAGTGAAAGCCTTCACATTAGAAGTCTAGAATTAGATAAGCTGAAGCATCTCTATATCAAGTTTCAATCAGTGACTTAATCATTTCTTTTTTAATTAGAGGTTAGTTTATTAATCCATTATAAGATTGCAACCCTTAACACACCACCTTACAGCACGGCCTGCTGACAACCATGCACCACATGCATCCATGTTCATGAAGGCACCCCTCTTTTTCAAGAACGTCAAGTCTAAAGTTTTTCGCTTTGTATCGAATGAAATTATATGTTCCACCGCTTGTGCGGATCCCTGCCAATGCCCTTGAATTTCATTGCAATTTCAGCACTTGTTATTGTCAGTAATACTGTAGTTGATCTCCAAACAGCTAGCTGGAAGACTTCACAACCTTATTGTAGGTCAACCACTCTATACATTTTTATTTTTATTTTTGGGCTGTTGATTATCCTTTTTCCTTTTCTTTGATCAGGGGCTGTGTTATGGCAATAGTATGGGCCACTTTTAAATTCGGATTGGCCCATGGACTTGCCTAATTAACTCCATTTTGCTAATATGGGTAGTGGCGAACGAGGCATGTTCTAATGAAATGAATATCAGTTTTTCTTTTGGGGAAAAAACTATACACATTTCTTTTTCTCTTTATGCAATCTTGTTCATCGATGTCTCTTGATTCTTCTTTGTTATACTCAATTCAAAGGCCAGTAATAAACAAAAGTGTGCATGGAGGAAAAAAATGATGTGTGTGGATATTATTTCCCTTTCTTTTGACGTTTTAACATTTAAATTTACAACCAAAAGAAAAGAAGGTTTCTCAATCGACTATAACTCTATAATTTCAACTTTTAAATTTGCTGCCAACAAGCAATTAGGTTTTTATTTAGTGGTACTATTTTTCTCTATATCGGAGAAGACCTCAAGCTCAAATTCTCTACCCCATTGATAGGGAGAAAAATTAGTAGTACGAATGAAAAAGGATTTAAGATCAATTTTTTTTTGTTTTTTTGGAACAATGATTTAAGATCAAATATTATTGCTTATTTTTCCGTTGCAAGTTAACCAAACTTACAAATATATTCATCGAGCAAAAAAATCTTAATTGTTGCTCCCAAATCGTAGAGGTTTTCTGTTTGCATTTTTTAACCTAACTTTACCTAGCCCTTTGGAAAGTGGCACAAGCCAGAAGAATCTTAGTACAGTCTGCAGCTCAGTAGTAAAGTAATATATATGCGGCTAAATAGCTAAAATAATCTTTGAGATATGTATAACACATCATTTTGGTCTCTAAGATTGAAAATCAATAGAAATGGTCCCTGAGATTATCCATCATTTTGGTCATTTCGTTAAAAACTCTTTGGGCAATTTTCAAAGCTTCGAAACTCAACCAAATTCGACCCATAATATATCAAAATGAAGATAGGAAAGTGTATAACAAGATTATACCTATTTGGAAGCCCAATGGTTGCCGGCAATGGCTGGAAAATAGCTTCAAAGTTAACTGATCCGTGGAAAAACTGGAAAACTCGCCAAAAACTGGATAAAATTTAAACGTTCATAACTTCTTCAATACTCAACAAATAGAGTGATTTAAAAACAAAAATCATACTTCTCAACGAGACGAAGAGAATGGTATCTTTATAGATGGCTAATTCACCGTATTTTGGCCAGAAAAAGGCTCGAAAGTGGCTAACCATTTTCGAGTTAGCCATTGTCGAGCCGTTTTCTGGCAAAAAAAGGGCAAGTTAGCCATCGAGAAAGTTATCATTCTCTTCGTCTCGTCGAGAAATATGATTTTCATTTTTGAATCACTCGATTTCGTTGAGTATTGAAGAAGTTATGAACGTTTATATTTTACCCAGTTTCCGGTGAGTTTTTTAGTTTTTCCGCGGACCAGTAAACTTTGAGGCTATTTTCCGGTCATCTCCGGTGACCATTGGGCTTACAAGTAGGTATAATCTTGTTCTACACTTTCCTATCTTCATTTTGATATATTATAAATATTATAGGTTAAGAAACGATTGAGTTACGAAGTTTTGAAAATTGTCCAAAGAGTTTTTAACGAAATGATCAAAATGATGGATGGTGGACAATCTTAAGGACCATTTCTATTGATTTTCAATCTCAGGAACTAAAGTGATGTGTTATGCATATCTCAGGGATCATTTTGGCTATTTAGCCTATATATGCGTGTGTGTATTGAATTTTTTTTGTTGGGACTTCATTTGCAGAGGTCTTATGGGCAAAAGGCTAGTTATTGTTGCCCTAGCCGACATATACATGGATATGGTGAGTTGGATTTCATGGTATGAATCATGGCAAAAGGCGACCAACTCCTACTTTAACTGTTTACCAAACTCCCTTTTAATTGATACATCACATCTTCTTGCAGGCCATATGTTTGGATACATCAAAATAAAAATTAAAATGCAACATAAGTTAGGCACACATCCGTTACTGTCTTGGAACTAGCTCCCACCAGTACCTTTTAAAAAAAAAAAAAAGGACTAGTTGGTGGCTTCGCCACTACCGTCATGTTTATGAGAGCCGAGAAGACTCATAGAGAGGCATTTCAGCCTCCTTAGCTATCATCGTGTGATTCACCAACGCTAAGAATCGTATTCAAAATGTGCTACCACCAGTAACCCACATTAGCAAATTGGAGAGAGGGAAAGGCAAGTCCATATCCATGCATCCCTCATCTCAAATTTAAATGGCCAGGAGGACTTGAATTAAATAGAGAATGGCCGACTTATCCTTTCTCTGTTTACAAGAGACAGAAGGAAAGTACGCTGTTGTTGTATGCACTAACACACAATTACACATACACGGGTTTACAACTTGAGTATTGTAAAAGTAAGTATTATTCTATATTGGATGAAACACATTTTATGTAAATGCAAAAGTTTTCCTACGAATGAGATAAGAACGCGTGTATAAATAATTTCATTAATTTTGATAAATACGGGCTACAATTCTTATGTGTTCAAGTATAATTTTTTATGTAGTGTTCTTTACACGATTGAGTTTTGAGTATCACCCAAGGGTAATGAAACAATTGATCTTGAGTCGAGATTGAGGTTTCATCAAGGACATTCAAGGCTTTATCGTGAACAAAACGCGTTTTGGTGGCTAGAAAGTTTCTGTTGTGCCAAATGTTTAAGACAAAGGATTGATACTTGATTTTAAATCACTGATTTGATCCTTTAATTTGTGGGATTTAGTTTGGGAGATGTTGTTGGTGTAAGATTGAACTCATAATCAACTAAAAACACTTATCTCGATTATACCGTCTTTGAGCAACTCCATAGGTCTCTCCTTTTATCGCGACGACTTCATAGCAATAAATAACATAATCTTCTGCTTTCTTTCACTCACCTTATCACATCTCTATTCAATGGGGCTACAGAGATTATTTTAGTTTGTTTTAGTGTGTGATAATGATTGTTTTTTCCTTCGAGCAGGTTAAAAACTCGAACAAAATTTTAATGAGATCACATTTTTTGTGTACCATATCATTGTTATGTGTTCGTTACATTCTTAATGAATATCATATCTTTTTTTTATTCATAAAAGAATCATATTAATTCTCCAATCTAAAGGGACAATTTAAAGGTAAGTAAGCCCATGGGCCAAATCCTAATCTACAAGGGGCCTTTTAAAAGACCTGTATAGATAAATGGCCTAATGAACTTCAAACTTAGCAAACGCATTAGTTGGACTTGCAGGGGAGGGCATTCAGGTAATTACAGTAAATCAGAAACTGCTGTGCTTGCTAAAGTTTGCTCGTTTGATTTCTTCATCATGTTTCACAACTTTGGATGTTTACTTACAAAATATGCCATCAAGTACAAGAGAGAGCCTTCAATCTGTTTTATTTAGCACTGCAATGATTTAGTGATGGAAAGGTACATTCAAGCTTTTCAATTCGTTCTAAACTTCGTCTGTAGCTAATCTAACATCTAATTTAACAAAATTTATCGTTTAACAAAAAAAAAAAAAATCGTTTTGAACCCTTGGCCCGGAAATGAAACATATGCTAGGACCAAAATCAAAATCTAATCTACTACTAGAGTTTAATCAAATGATATCATACTATTTAATGATGGTAATTTAGTTTTCAATCACGCGTTAGGACCTAAGATACAATTTTTTATACACGTTTTGACACATATTTTGTGGGGCCCAATTATTAATGTATTGAAACGATTCAACCAAGGTCGGCCTTGAAATTTCAAGGGCCTGTGCAAAAGTGAATTGAAGGCCCTAAGAAGTGCTAAGAATTTTTTTTTTTTTTTTGTCCAAAAAAATAAATTTAGTTTTCAATTAAGCTTCTATAAATTCTAATAAGACAAACAAATTTAACAAATCAACAAGTGGAAAGGTGGCATATTGTTTTACCTTAACTATTTAGAGGGTCAGGATTCGAATTTTCATGTTATTGTGTGGAATTTTTATATTATTTTGTGGAAGTTTATGCTTTTAATAAAAATAAACTTAAAAAATGATGGAGATGAGGTTCAAACCCATCCCCTAGGCCAATGTAAAGAAGCAATAATACCACTTGTGCTAAGACTCAAGTTTGCAATATTCTACACATACTATAATATATACGTATATGCATGCAAAATTGAAAAATCGGGGGCCCATCCGATTTGGGGGCCCTATGCGGTGGCACCACTTGCACCCCCTCAGCATCGGCTCTGGATTCAACCTTTTATCTTTAATGTCTACCTTAAAGGTCACGTCTACAAGAAATCACTCAAATTCGAAATCATATGACCATTTGATTAAAATTAATGTTTTTCTGTAGAACTGTACTCGTCTATTTTCTTTACTCAAATGAATGTCATACTGATTTTGGATTTGTCTAGTTTTTTTGCAGAAATGATCTATAAATAATGTACTAAAATATAGTTGACTCGGATCATTAAAATAGATTACGAAGTAAGTCCTATAAAATATGAGTTTAAGATTTGAGCCCAGCCCGTTAGATTTAGGTTTTTGTTAGAAATTATGGTTTAGTTTATTATAAATATTATGCTTGTTATCACTTGAGAACAAGTCAGTTAAGATGTAGTCTTAAGAGTTTTGTAGTCGTTTGACATTCTTGTTTTCTTAATAATATTCGTAGTTTCTTTGTTCGTCCGTTTGGTACTTTGATTTTTAACTAAATCATGTATCAAAAGTTGTGTCTAGGATCTTAACCCTTCAATAAATATTAGGAGCTATAAGAATCTCACATCTTAGGGTGTTCCACCTTCTGCAGCCAACTGGTTCTAGATTGTTCAATTTCCCCCACCTTTAGTTTAAGCGTTTATCATTTTCATTTCTTCTGGTGGGGTTGGCTGTTTCTTTCCTTGTATCTCATGGCCAACATTAAGAAGAAGGCAAAATGATTTGCAGGTCCACCACAAATCACATTTTTTCATGCAAAATATATATCTTCTGCATTATAGACGGGTCACATCCTTCTAGCTGTAACCCACAATTTGTACGTTTGGATCGATCAAATTCCATTTAAAATCGCGTTAATTTTCCACGCAAAGTATTACCTGCATATACACACACACACACACACACACACACACACACACACACACACACATATATATATGTCTACGTATATGTTTATGAAACCAGTGATTCTTCTTCATCCGCAACTGAATATACTGCCCGACAGTTTAAACACACAGAAGGCTTTTAAAGCTTTGAAATATTCCAAACCACAACAATCAAGGAACAAGTGTAACTTTTGAAAGCTTTGTTCCATCTATATATGTATCTGTTGCACCATTTTTTCTAATTTTAGACACATTTTTTGGAGGGCACACTCCGAAATTATTTCAACGATTTGAACTGTCAATCATTTAAGTATTCTCTAAAAAATCATGTCTACTAAAAACACCTAAATCCGAAATCATATGACCGTTAGATTAAGTGTTTAGTTATTTTTGCAAAACGTTATTCGTTATTTTGTTTGTTACAAATGAATGTTGTGGTAGACAATTTCCACTATCTTCAACCTTACGAAAAAAGTACTTACAAAACAATCAACTCATTTGATCAAAGACCTAAACCTCCCCCGCTCACGAGGAGCGGAGGTTAGGCCAATGAACCTTCAATGCCTAAGTTAGTTTCTTTGAATAGAGTGAGTGTTTAGGGTTTTTCCAAAATTTGATGGAGATAGAGGTATTTATAAGAGGTGGTGGCCAGCCTAGATGTTAGAGTTTTACCCTGCACATGGTGGCATTTTATTGGCCAAGGTGTGTCATCCATTGGAGAAATAAGGTGAGAATATTCACAATATATTAATTAGGAGATAACATATTAGGAAACTGGTGGAAGTATCCTAATTGATTGAAATATGGATTACTTACTTGATAGAGTTGATCTTCAAATGAGAATGTATTAAAAATATGATTTAGTAATTAATCCTATGCATTTGACTTTTCCTTGCCACGAGCAGAATGACCTTTGATCTGTCGTAGTCAACTGTTTGAAGTTGAACTTCCAGGGATGCTGAGATGTGTGTGGGAGTATTTGAAAAGTCTACCCATTTAATGAGGGCAATTTTGTCTTTCTTGAGTAAAAAAAAAGGAAAACTAATGAAAATGACTTAAAAACTTTGAGTTTTAACGATAAGGACAAAATAAAGGGTAAAGTGAATAGTACCAGGATTGACTTTTTAGTGTAAAAATGTGGTTTTTCATTAAAGTGAACAGTACAACAGGTTTTTCGTTAAAACTCTACGTGTCGCTTTGTGGATTTTTGGGATTATTATTTGTTTCAAAATGTCTTAGTAGTTTTAAATTTGTCTAATTTTTTACAAAAATAAATGACTCGAGCCGTTAGAATATAATTCAATGTTATTTCACAAAAACCATGTGTCAAAAGTTGTAAAAAAGATAGTGCCACTTATGCGTCCTATATATATATATATATTATATCTTTTTTATTTCAAAAGAAGAAAATCATTGTTGATGATGGATAAGATCAAATCTCAATCTTATTCTTCTCACTTTCTGTTGGCGAATAAGGTGGCACCTGATCCATAAAAGCAAGACCAACGTTGCTGGTTGCTTGGGGGACAAGCCAGAGAAAAGGGGCCCGAGGCCCTGTGGATCGGCTCCAGCGTTGGAGAGCCCGAGTGGAGGTGGAGGCCCGAGCTCCGGGCCCGTGCAGAATTGCCAGCCCGAGAGCCCGAGTGGATTTGACGCTAGTGCTGACGTCAGCCTGGCGTCAGGCCTTTTTAAATTTTTTTTTCTATCAGGCGCGTGCACCCCACTCGCGCTTGGGGGCGTGTCGCCGACACAAAATCAGAAAAAAAACAGTGCTTTCTCAGTTACCTTTGGGAAGCCATGTGGCTTCCCACGGTCCGTTTGATCTCAACGGATCTTTAATTTGGACCGTTCGATCTCAACGGTCAAAAAAAAAAATCTTATTTAATATCCACCGTTCGATCTGAGATCAACGATGGATATTAATATGCTTTATAAATAAAAAAAATAAAAGAAAAATAGTTTTAAAATTAAGAAAAGTTACCGTTGTGACACGTGGCACAATCTGGAGTGTTGGAATTCAAATTTTTTTATATCCAACGGCAGAGATTAATTAGTTGAATAAAAGTTAAAAAAAAATTGTAAAAAATTAAAAAAAAATCTGAAATTTTTTTTAAAAAAATTGTTTTTACTTTTCTATAAACACATTTTCATTATCATCTACCTTACACAATAATTTCATATTTTCTCAACTACTTTCAATCACATTCCTTTCTTTCTCTCAAAGTTTCAATCTATTTTTTTTCAACAAAATGACTACTGATGCAGGTACGAATTGGTCACTTCTTGAGGATGTTGTGTTGTGTACTAGCTAGGTTGAAGTTACTCAAAGTTCGCTCACGGGTAATGAGATGTAGTTGCGAGAAATGTGGAGTCTTATTCATACCAATTATCTTGAGAAAATTGGTGGGAAAAGAACCAAAGAATCGATGTCCAGTCGTTGGAAATTACCTAGCCAATCGTTTAGTACGTGGAGAGATGCCTTGGCACAAGCTAGTAGTAATATTCGAAGTGGGGAAAATTACTCGGATCAGTTAACAATATATTATTTATTTGAGACCCTAATTTACATTATAATTATTTGTTTTTATTATTTATTTGTTGCATACTTACATTATAATAATTTGTTTGTATTATTTATTTGTTATGTACTTACATTATAATTATTTGTTTGTATTATTTATTTGTTACCTACTTACATTATAATTATTTGCTTGTATTATTTATTTGTTACTTATTAATCGGAAATCCATCCCTAATAATTGTCTTTTCGGATTTTATGATAAGTGGCGTAACGACAACGATTAAAAATCTTATCCGAAATTACAAATAAAATTATTTTGTATTATTTAATAATACTTCGGATAATAACACATGGCGCAACGAGAACGATTAAAAATCTTATCCGAAATTACAATTAAAATTATTTTGTATTATTTTATAAATAAAAAAATACTAATATTTTATTGCCTATTGCCAGGGCTATTACTGTTCATAAGGTGGATTGAATAGTGCATAGCCTGGGGGAAGGGCTCCAATGCTAGAGTTGCTCTAAGGGTTTCCATGACTCAGTTCCACATATCTATCTTTTTTTATACCTGTCATTAGTTAGTATCAGATTATGCAAAAGGCAACAACTTGGAACCCTAATCCCTTATTTTAAAGGGAACCGAATCCCCTTCTTAGGAGACTGAGCCTTTTGAGAGCAAGCCCAGTGTGGGCTAAAGGTCGGGGGACAGGGGACAGAACAAGGGCCCGAGGCCTGGTGGATCAGTTCCAGCGTGGGCTAGCCCAAGTGAAGGTGGAGGCCCGAGCTCCGGGCCCGTGGGGAATTGCCAGCCCGAGAGCCTGAGGCCATGTGACGTCAGCGCTAACGTCAGCCTAGCGCCAGCGCAATATTTAATTTTTTTTGTGTCAGGCGCGTGCACCCCACTCGCGCATGGGGGCGCGTCGCCGACACAAAATCAGAAAAAATAAAAAACTTTGTCAGTTACCGTTGGGAAGCCACGTGGCTTCCCACAGTCCGTTAGATCTCAACGGTTACTTAATTTGGACCATTCGATCTCAACGGTCAAAAAAAATAAAAAAGTCTTATTTAATATCCACCGTTCGATCTGAGATCAACGGTGGATATTAATATTCTTTATAAATAAAAAAATAAAAGAAAAAATAGTTTTAAAATTAAGAAAAGTTACCGTTGTGACACGTGGCACAATCTGGAGTGTTGGAATTCAAATTTTTTTATCAGTCTTCTGTGGGCCCAATCGCGTGGCATGCTGTCATTCGTTAAAAATTTGATGGAAATCTATCCTCAAAGATTGTGAACAGATTATGACACGTGGCATGCCCTCATTCGTTAAAAATCTGATGGAAATCTATCCTCAAAGATTGTGAACATATTATGACACGTGGCGCGACGTAATTGGTTAATAATCTTATCAGAAATCCATCACCAATAATTGTATTTTCGGATAATGACACGTGACATAACAAGTATGATTAAAAAATTTATCGGAAATCCATCCCCAATAATTGTCTTTTCGGATTTTATGACAAGTGGCGTAACGACAACGATTAAATATCTTATCCGAAATTACAAATAAAATTATTTTGTATTATTTAATAATACTTTGGATAATGATACGTGGCGCAACGAGAACGATTAAAAATCTTATCCAATATTACAATTAAAATTATTTTGTATTATTTTATAAATAAAAAAAATACTAATATTTTATTGCCTATTGCCAGGGCTATTGAAGTGTAACGGTGGAGATGCAAATGCTATTACCAGGGCTATTACTGTTCATTAGGTGGATTGAATAGTGCATTGCCTGGGGGGAGGGCTCCAACGCTGGAGTTGCTCTGAGCAAATGATTCAGACCGTTGAAATTTAATCTAACGGCTACAAACAAGAAGCCTCTCTAAAAGTTATAATAATTGCAGCTGTTGGATCAAATTTCAACGGCCCGTGTGATTTGCTGAGGAGGCTCAGCCTCCTAAGCTTAGGAGGGGATCCGGTTCCATTTTAAAGAACCCTTTTGTGTTGCTTTTTATTTGTTTAATCTGGAAAAGTAGTGGTAGATCATATAAAACATAACACTTGTTGTTTAGGAAGTTAATTGGCATAGTTGACAGGCAAAAGTTTGGTTATCCTTTTAATTAATGTCATTAGCTTATATTTGGTTGAATTGATGTCGAACATGACAGTTACAGGTTGAAAACTAGATTTATTTTTGGATTAAGAAATGTTTAAAGGTTTTGAATGCTTCAATAAAAAACAACCAAAGAAATAATTAAGTTTAAATACAAACTGTGATATCCCGTCCCGAAAATATCGGAACGTATATGTGAAATGACCATTTTGCCCCTAGTTAGTTTGTTTGTGTTATTGGTTGTTTGTGTGCCTTGTTGGCATGTTTGGGGATCACACACACACCCTCACTGTCCCTATCCCTCTCTCAGTCTTTTCCCCTGTCTCTCTCTCTCTCTCCCGTGCTCCCCTTCCCCTTCCTTTTCACCATATATGTACGGACTACACCCAAAACTCCTCAAAACCTGGTAGATCGAAGAAACCAAGGACACTTTCAAACTCGTGAGGCTGTAAGGAGCACAGACGTACCATTTTCAGGTGAGAAACCAGTCGTTTTCACGTCGATTTCGTAAGCTCCGTTTTGAGCACTATTCATGCAAATTTATTCTAGCTTGTTTTTGGACTTTTGAAGCTCTTAGATGTCCTTGTGAGGTTCCTAGGAGCTTGGGAGTACATCGTTGGACGAGATTGGACGTAGGGATAGCCTGGTTCGAGTTGGCCGGTTATGGAGTTTTTGGACAGGTATAATCTTATGGTTTTAGGCCTTAAAACTTGTTGGGACATGTTCTACTAGTTCTAAGGTTGATTTTGGTGCAAGAAATGTGAAAAATGGTTGAAAAATAAGCGAGAAAACGTCGATTGCAGGTTTTCCAGTTGGAGACTGATCGGGGAAGGAGACGGAATATTCCGTCAATTCTGACGGAATATTCCTGACGCCGTTAACGGAATTTGTCAACTTTGACGGAATATTCCTAACGGCGTCAGTTGACGCCGTCCGTGTGCGCCACACGTGCCTGCGCGTGTGGCCGTGCCTTGGCCGGCGCATGGGGGCGCGTACGGCAGTGAAAAATTTTTCTAAAAATTCTGGTGTGTTCCTGAGGTTGTGTAGAGCACGTTGGTATATTCAATTGTCCATTTTGAGCAATGTATGAGAAGTTATTTTGAACGGAAGGTTATGTGCTTTAAAGTTAACGGTTTTATAGTTATTTCGCATATAGGTGATTCCTATCCCGAGGACGAGCGTGCACACTCGAGGCAGGGGGGCTACGACCCTTCCACATACCAGTGAGTGGGCTTTTGGTTTTCCGTATATACCTATATACATTTATATTCCCAGAAATTGTTTAAAAAGGGTTAATTGTTTTATGCCATGCACCATATCCTTATTGTTTATGCACTATCACATGCATTAGTAGTGGCATACATATACATATTTATATTTGGTGCTGTGGAGGCGCAGGTAAGTGCCAGGTAAGCGTTATTTAACCTTTGCATCAAATAGTGATTAGAGGTGCTTAGAGAGCTCATAACCTGCACCCCCGGTGTTAGTGCTTCCGCCCAGAGTAGGGCACAGTCCTTCACGTGTCGTTCACCTCCCGCACCATACGCTCAGCTTGGATCCAAGTTAGGTGCACAGTCCTGTCGTACAGACCACTATAGGTGGTTCCGACTCGTAGGTGACCCGCGATTATTCGCACAGCCTTCACGTGATCGTAGCACTAGAGCTTTTTTATGTATTACACCCAGGCCTGTCGTACAGACCACTATAGGTGGTTCCGACTCGTGGGCAGGTTTAATGATTGAGATTGAGATTTGAGCTCTAGATTCAGCCGTACAGGTCACTTAGGGGACTCCGGCTGCCAGATGTTATGCTATTGATGTGATTTATACCTGAGCACTTGCATTTCATTCGGAGGTTCCGATATGGCATATTCTTGAGCATGATTGGCATATTTATACATACGTATATTTGTTTATTTTCTGGGAAGTATACAGGTTTTACGGCGAGGGGTTAGAACTTACTTTGATAAATGATTTTGAAAAGCTTTATTTTTGCCCACTCACGCTTTTGTTTTGCGCCCCTCCAGGTTCTAGTAGCTTAGCGGGTTCGGTGGTTTTCCCAGAGGGCGTCTCGGCATATCTGACAGACACTCACCAGTGTAGGGTCACCTTCGGGTGCACTATTGTTGTATCTTTTCTTTTGGACTGCTGTAGGCTTTAGGCTCTGAATTCAGCGACTCACTTACGCTAGCACTTATCTTATCACTTTATGTATGCTAGTTTTTAAATTATTCGTACTTTTATATCATTTCCCTTAGCTTCCGCACTGTGCACATGGCTACGTCACCTCCACGTGACGGCCAGCATGCCCTGATCTCGGTTGGGGTGTGTCACAAACAATTAGAGAATGACAACTTAATATCGGGTTCATCAAAATCTCAACTTTGCATATTGTAACCGTTGGATTTAAAAATAGTAATATAAAAATTAAGATTTAACGGTTAAAATATTTAAAATGCTCAGTATTATGAAGCATCTAAGAATTTTTGCCCTGGCGTTATGTTATTCGGCTACTTGAAGAAGTTGAGATTCCACTATAAAACCAATTGATAATATGATGAGTAGCCTCATTACTTATAAGCACATATAAAGTCCCTCATTACAGATGTGGTATTTATACTTACAACAGGCTCTCTCACGTGTGACGAATTTCAAGTCTAGCACGTGGACAACACAAATCAGGTGGCGTAGAGCGTGGCCGTTAGGCTATATGCGAGAGGCAACTTGCTTAAAACCATGAAGAAAGATAAGGTTCCACCATTAAATTAATTCACAGCACTTACAAGAAGATCCATCATTTTTTTTCGATGCGGTATTTATACTCTTAGCATCGCTGTTGTCAAATTAACTAGCATTTCAAGAAGAAGAAAAAGAGAGGAACATGTGAGTGGATAATTCAGAACAATTCCTCAGAGACATATTTTGGTTACACCTGTCATCTCATGCGTGGCAGCAATGTTCTTGTCTTTTTTTTTGGTGATATTTGGAGGAGAGTTCATTAAGGCCGTACACAATTTTGGTTGTTTTAGCGCATTATGAATATATTTAAAGTATCATGACAAGCATTTAGAAGTGGACACAGAATTATAAAGAGAAAAAGTGAGTGGAGTGTGAGGGTCTAGTGAATAGAATAGTGGACACAGTTAAAAAACAAACAATGATTAAGGATTTAAGGTTAGTTGAATGGATAAGATTAGATCAAAAAAGCTATTTCATATAATTTACAGTCGGTCCATTTTCATTTTAAATGAATTACAAGAATTGTCGGAACCATTTTATTTTTTTTATATTCAAGTCATATTGAGAAGTGAGATTTGAACTTTGATATTTAAATACAAAGGAGAACGCTTTTAAAAAACCGAGCAATGTTTTAGACAGTTGAAAGTGACCTGTGATGTGCTTGGTTTGCTGCAACTTGCAAGGGTGGAGTAGGCTGTGTGGCCCAGAATCATGAGGGGATGGGTGGAGGGCGTGGTGGCTTGTTGGCGAGTTTTATTTTAGCCATGGAGGCAGAGGTAGTGCGCGAGGCCATAGTAGTTTGTATAGAAGAAGGTTTTTAAAATGGTTGAGACATCCATTGAAAGCATATGCTTTGATATTTTGAAGCTGCCTACACAATTGGAAGTATGCTCCTCGACGTTGTAACGGAACTGCTCACTCGATGGCTTCCTTTGCTAGCAAAAATGGGGTAGTCAGAAATGGAGTTTTCTTTTTTCAAATGGTTGTTTAACGTTTTTGCGGTAGATATAAACGTTTCATGAGATAAAACCTATTTCTTTTTAAGTTACCAATTTATATAATTCATATTTTCCACAAAAGATCTCAAAGAATTGATCTTTTTTTTCTTTGATTGATCAATATGTGGTATTCTGAATCCTCATTATTAATGGAATCCAAATAATTTCTAAATTGATCAGAGATTACTATCCATTCATTCTTATCCTAAAAATTATTTGAACAAACTGTCGGACCAACAGACAAACTTCATTAACAGCCTTCCAAAAAAGTTGCAACAAAAATAATTAAATCCTCCAAAAGTTTTGAAGAGAATCCGAGAACGCAACTAGGCAGTTCTTAATTAACCAAAATTTTCTGATTTTATTTAGGCCAAAAAACCCGATTTTTGATTTGATCCCTTTTCCCCTAACCAAATGTCGCCACGCGTCCAAGACAGCGAGTCAAAATATCCAACTAACCGCCGTCAACTTCCTAACAAGCGCGCGTGTTCCAACGCGACCCCAACTCCCGTACGTAGCTTCGCTGTTAAAATAAGCTCCATGGTTGTTTCTTCGTCGACCTCAGAAATCGAAATCGAAATCGAAATCGCGAATCCTGAGAAAGCTGTCACCGACAAAGACAAAAACGGCGGCGGAATACGTGTCCGACCGTAGTTGTCACTCCAAGGACAGATTGTTCGGGGGAACTGATATTTATGTGCATCCCTCCATAAACGCCCACCAAAGATTTGAGCTTTCAGCTTCAGATGTTTTTTTTCTTTTCTTTTCGTTTCTGGGATTTATAGATTAGAGTAGATTAGATTTTGGGAATTGAAAAAAGAAATCGAACCGTTTTTGTGTTTTCAGATTTTAATTTTCTGGGGTTTTTTGAAAAGCCCATGTCTTTAGATCTGAATTCAGCGTTGGATTCCGTTTGCTTCACATTTCTCTCTCTAAACCTCTCCCAAAAGATTTACAAATTCAGATTCAAACTCAAGGATTAACCCGAAAACAAATACTGGGTTTTGAGTATCTCGGTTTAGAAAGTCGTATTTGGGATTTCGGGTATTTTGTGTTTAGGGATGGGTGCTAGTTTATCGGGTGGCGTTTCGGATGGGGAGGGTTTAGTGCAGCCAAGGCTTGGGGATATACCGGAGAGCTGTGTGGCATTGATTTTGATGCAGATGGACCCGCCGGAGATTTGTAAGTTGGCCCGGTTGAACCGGGCGTTTCGGGGTGCTTCCTTGGCCGATTTCATCTGGGAATCCAAGTTGCCGCCGAATTATCGGTTTATTGTAGACAGGGTGTTTGATGAAAGTACTAAGAGCAAGATTTCAGGGAAGAGGGATACCTATGCCAGGCTTTGCAGGTCTAATTCCTTTGATGATGGCACAAAGGTTAATCTTTTTGTCTTGTTTCTCTCTAAAGAGCTGCTTTTTGCAATTTACATGGATTTAATTGAATTTGATTTGGGTTTTTTCTTCTTTTTTTTTTTGTGAAGGTGATTTGGCTTGATAAGCACAAGGGTGGTATTTGTTTGTCGATTTCTTCAAAGGCGTTGTCGATTACTGGGATAGATGATAGGAGGTATTGGAATTTCATAGCAAATGATGAATCCAGGTGAGTTTTTTTAAATTGCATATTTGTTCGAATTTGATGAGCCAGGAACGAGCAAGAGGTTCAAAATTGTCATCTTTGCCCGAAATTTGCAAGCTATCTAGTTGATATGTAATGTTTCAGTAATCCTCAGTTTTGTTGTGCGATAAATTCCGAAATGATGGAAGAATCTGACATGTTGTGTTCTCTTTTCCATTTGTGTAGATTCCAGACAGTTGCCTATCTCCAACAAATCTGGTGGTTTGAAGTCAATGGGGAGTTTGAGTTTCAATTTCCGTTAGGGAAATATGGCCTGTTCTTTAGGCTCCACCTTGGCAGATCCTTGAAGAGGCTAGGTCGCCGCGTCTGCAACTCCGAGCATGTTCATGGCTGGGACATAAAACCAGTGAGGTTTGAGCTATCAACTTCTAATGGTCACCGTGCTGTATCCCAATGTTACTTGGACAATCCTGGAAGCTGGATCAATTACCATGTGGGAGATTTTGTTGTTGACAATCCTCATGATTTGATCAAGATCAAGTACTCGATGACTCAGATCGATTGCACTCACACTAAAGGCGGTGTCTGCGTGGATTCGGTGTTGATATACCCTAGTAGTGTAGCGAAAGAGCCTTAGCACATTTTTCGTAGGCAGGCAGAGCTGCAAATTACAAGTTGTAGGAAGTGTGCAGCCCCTTGGATGTGAGGCAGCCTTGAGAACGAGAAGAGATTGAAAATTAGTGGTTGCGTTTAGGGGCATATCATGTCGTTTAGAAGTGAAATGTGTATATGTAAATCTTCTGTTTGCAGTGTTGTTTTGCAGAGAATGCTTCATGTACAGTGAGTTGTTACCAGATGTTTTTAATTTGACGAAGAGTTTTCATCTTGTTTTTTGTTCCCTACTCTTCAAGTTTGGGGTTTTGTTTAACCCAATCCCTTTAGACAAAGAAATAAGAAACCTGTAGCTGCCGGGTTCTGCCGGGTTCTGCCGGGTTTGGGCGTCGACGGAATGGAAGTGAGAGGATCTTATTTTGCCAAAATAACAGCACTGAATTGTGCTTGTATCAGGGAAGTTGAATTGCAGATTGTCCATTGCTTTCATTAAACTCCTACTGTATGTGCTTCTGTATTTTGTTTCTGAGTATGGATATGAGACTGAACTTGGTGAAGTGTAGTGAGATATGATTCATGATGTACTTTTTTTTTCTTTTCGTATGGAACTCCAAAAGTACGTTACTGCGATGGGGTACCGGGGTTGCACGAGGAGAGGGTTAGTCGTTACCAATGAGTATGTTCTGGTGAGGGACTTTCAAATTTCATGGGATTTAGGCGAGACGAATAAGAAATGAATCACAAAAAGTTAGATAAAAGAAATTAGAAAATGCAGCACAAGAGCATTACAAAAGTATGATTTGGACTTTAAAGCCAAATTCTTTGTTTGGTGCTTAAATTTGGATCACTGGACGTAAAAGTAAGTTCTATTGTAATCCAATTCTTTACATTAAGCGTTGCGATACATGTTGAATTATAGAAACAAATTATAAATAAGTAACTCCTATCATAATCGAAAACTATCATAATTAAATTAGCCCGTCATGTTATTTCTAAGCCCTCCCAACTATCTTGGTCTACTTTGCCTTAGGTTTTGGTTTTTATTGAGAAAAATGCTAGTTTTAGAGGCCATTGAAGACCAAGATGAAACGAAAGATGGTATAGCTTTTCATTGCATGACGGGCAAATTTAAACATCGAATCGATGATTTGTCAAGTGACATACTAAATAATGACAGTGCAAAGGCCATTGCCGTCGCAAGGGAGCATGCTAATGCTGACGCCCGCCATTTGGGGTAGAGGAGAAGGAGACTGTTTTTGACCATGACTACAGAGAGAGAGAGAGAGAGAGAGCGCTATATTTTTGACATTGCTCTGATAGTGTGATGGATTTTGACTGGTGTGAGAAATGTGGTAGTGAGAGTGGGCTTTATAGCCAAAGGCATGACTTTGATATGGAAAGCATTTAGTATGATTATTTTTAAATTCATCGAATTTTCCACTTTCTTCATTTTCTGCTTCTAGAGATGGAAATTTTCTTACTCACATGGAAATGCCACGCTACAAAACTTATGAGGTGTATTCAATGGGGAATGTGAGAAATTTTAATGGATTTATAAATTTATGGATTTTAATGGAGTTTAATTGATTTGTAGATATTCTATATAAAATTTTGATTCAATTCCCTCAAAATCTCAAGAGATGAGGTGAAATTTGTGGATGCTTAAAATACACTACGAAATCTCTTAAATTCCCTCTAATTCCTCAACTTTTTCAAAATCTTTAAAATCAATTTCTAATTGAATACACCTGGAATGTTATAAACTTCTTTAAAATCCTAATTGAATACATCTGGATTTCTAAGGATTTTAATAAACTATCTTAAAATTCTAATTGAATACACTTAGAATTTCAGAGAATCACTTAAAATTATGATTGGATACCCCTAAATTTATTAAAAGAATTAAAATCCTCTAAAATCCTAATTGAATACACCCCCTTTAATTTTAGCAACCAAAAATGAAGAGATAAGGATGAGGTAGAGATTTGCAAGTGTTTTCCCTTTTGGTTTGTTTGGGTACGAGGGTAGTAGAAAGCTACTACTAATTTTGAAGCTTGATATATTTTTACATAAGATTAAGGCTTAAGTACTTAAAACTCAGCAGCCTTTTAGTGTTGTTCTGAATTGGTTTCAACCATTTTCAATATTTCAAACAAGTATTCAACCTATTAATAATGTCGTATCCGTCAAGCACTATTAAAAAATCTGTTAAATTAACTAGATTTACTTTGTCTACAATACCAATAGAAGATTATAGAAGCATAGCCTTCACCAACTAACGGTAACCGCTCCCATCAGACCATCACCTCCAAACCCAAAGTAAAACCACAAACTCCACCCTACAACTCAAGCCCCCAACATCAAGAAAAAGGTCATAAAGGTTGCTGAAATGGTATGGACTACCACTATGCAACCTCATCGCTCATAAAGAAGAACTTGAAGCTTTACGAGTTAAGAATTAGCGACCGAGGAAATCATAAGAGCATAGGCAATCTATGTTTTAAGTTTAGATTTTGAGACAAATAACCATAATATTTTCAGTTGGTGAGTTTTGAATATAATCTATTTTTGGAAAATTAAATGGGTATTGAGGTATGTTTGGTATGCAGACGGGACGGGACGGAATGGAACGGAACGAAACGGGAGCAAAGATGCCCTCGGATGGAAACAAGGAGGAAGAAGAAGGAGACGGAGAGATTATAATTTTGTGTTCCACAGATGTGGAACGAGTCGTTCCAGAGGGGTGAGGTTAAACGAAAATTCACTCAAAACTCGTCCCGTGGAACAGTTGTTCCATCCGTTTTAGGCGCACTAAACATGGGACGGAACGTCTTGTCCCACTCTGTTCTGTCTCATTCCACGTACCAAACGGTACCTAAAGAAGAGTGTGATGGATCTGACTGATGTGATAGCCTGGTGGCTGTGACCGGTGAGAAATGCGATAGTGGGAGCGGGCTTTTATGGCCACAGGCCACAGGCATGACTTTGATATGGAAAGCATTTGGTATGATTTTTTGAAATTCATCGAATTTTCCCACCATCACATTTCGTGCTCTAGAGATGGAAATTCCTTGATATGGAAGGCGCTGTTCGCTCGCTTCAGGAAAAAATTCGTAATTGTTGTTTACCTGTTTTAATGGTGAACCGCCCATTGACACATTTCCCTAAAGATGTAAATAGAGAACGTCATCATAAACGCACATGAGTAATTAATTGCGATATAAGGTCTAATTTTGTTTTATTTGTAATTTTAAATTAAAAGAATTGTTATTGGCATTTTAAATACTAAATTTTATATAATTACAAAGAAAAATACAGTTGTAACGAGGATAGAATGAAAATTTTAAAATGCTCATAACAGTTTTCTAAATTAATAGTCAATATATTTCGGAAGTCATTAAAAATAATGGATTAAGAACTTGTCGAGTTTCTATAATCCAATGTGAGAAATACTTTGCTAATTAACCTTGACAGCCTAATGATTCGTTGTTACATAACGTTAAAAACCCAAAGCTTTATTATTGATGTAACCATTAATATTTGTCAATGATTTTTGTCTCGACCAATAATATTACTTGGCAAAGTGACGTGCACATTCAAAAGTTCTTTTATTAGTCGAAATGGGGCGATGGTCCTTTCTAATAAAAAATAAAAAATATTTACCTTATATTTATTTCTTATTCGTTAAAATCTACAATATAATTTTTTTTTCAATAAACGAAATTAACTACACTAAAATAGTGAGAAATTAGCTAAATTTCATAATGGGTTAGCAATAATGTGGTTCAAATCGAACATAAGACATCTCACTTATAAATGAGGATGATACCATTAGACCGTAGTACTAAGTAGCGCAATATAATCTTCTATTCAGTTTAGTGATTTTATATTAAAAAACAAGGTTTTAAAAGGGGCTAGTCGAGCGGCAGGCTAAGGCCTAGCGCTTAGGTGCCTATGCGAACTAAACGGATTTGAGTTAAATTATTACATATTATATAAATAAGGTCCTATCTACATTTTTTTTTTGAATGAAACAATAGTGTTAGTAAATTAAATGTTAGATTAGCCACTGACGAGGTTCGAACCCACACCGTCATGCAAGGACACAACACGTTTCCACTACTGTGGTAAAGGGCCACTTGCAGGTCCTATTTACACTTAAAAAAACTGTACTTTAGGAATTTGAGTTTATTATTTAACATACAACATACAAAAATAGTTTTGGTATGTTAGTAATTTGATGGTATAAGATGAAAAATTCAAGTGATTACGAGTTTGTAGTGTTTTATGAAATATTTTTCAAAAGTTGTATAAATTTATAATTGTTGTAAAATTGACGGTGTGTGCAGTGGAATAAATAAAACAAGACACAAAATTTACGAGGTTCCTCTACAGTCAGTGTGACTGGAGTATGTCCTCGGGGCAGCAGTGATGCTTTCATTGATAATCTGAAGTAATAAGATTACAAAGATAACTCTGTTTATTCTCTCATCTCTCCTTCCTTTCTTTTCTTTCTTCCTCTTCATTCCTTCCTCTCTCTGCTGTGTATCCCTCTCTTCTCAGCCGTGTGGCTTGAGTTGATGTTCATTCTTTTCTTCATTCCATATGTCTTGTACTTATATAAAAAAACAAGGGTCATGAAAACAAGTATCAACCACTCCTAGTGGAAGGATAGCTTTGCTTGTTTAGTGGATAGTCGTTGAGTGTGGATTCCTTTTGTTGAGTGGGCATCCATTGATTTACAACAATAATAAAATTTTAAAAGAATTAATGGGGTAACACCATGAAAAAATAGCATTGGCCTGGAGACATGTGACTGATGTAAGAGCAGTGCCACCTCTAAAGACTTTGCGCCTACATCCAGCGCATTTACCCACTCAAGTGAACAGTAATAAACCCCAATGAACAGTAATAGGCCAAAGCATCTCCACCCCTAAAAAAATGCGCTAGCACCCGGTCTAAAAATGCGATGGCACAAACAATCTTCACCCCTACAAAATGCACTGGCACCCAGCCCATTTAAAATATTTTATATTTTTTTTAAAAAAATAAATAAAAAAAATAGTTTTATTTTTGGATAAGATTTTTAACCAATTTCGGATAAAATTTCAAATAAACTTAAAAAAAACACACTAAAATAAAATTACATAAACTCATCAAATAAACTAAAAAAAAAACACACCAAAATAAAATTACATAAACTCATCAAATACACTTTATTCTTCAACCACAAGCTTATTTTAATTATACTCACCTTTTTGCAATCCCCACTGGTGCTCAATCAAGTCATTCTGTCGGGTTACGTGCCAGTATGGCTCTTGCACATTAGTGTACCGCTGAACGATCAATTCATTGTAACGTTCATCCTGTTCCAACGGCTCGTGTTGCACAGGATCTTCGGTCCGGTCATGAGCACAGTAGATACGTGTTCTTGAGTTGTTCATCGAATCCGGCTCATGTTCATCGATGGCATCATAATCATACTTATCTTCCACAATCATGTTGTGGAGAATAATACACGTCATCATGATGGATTGAAGAGCCTTGACATCAAACATTCTAGCAGCAGACCTAACAATCGCCCAACGAGCTTGTAGGATACCAAAATAACGCTCCACATTCTTCCTACACCCCTCTTGACATTTTGCGAAGTGTTTTTCTTTTTCAGTCTGTGGATGTGGCACTGTTTTGACAAACGTAGACCACCTTGGGTAAATGTCGTCTGCAAGGTAGTATGCTTCGTCGTATTTAGTTCCATTAACCCAATATGTGCATCTCGGCGATTTTCCTTGCAGCAAATCGTCGAACACTGGAGATTGAGTAAGGACATTTAGGTCATTCTGAGCTCTTGGAACACCAAAAAAAGCATGCCAAATCCATGTATCAAATGAAGCCACCACTTCTAAAATGATACTTTTGACTCATTTTCTATCGCCATAAGCTCTTTGCCACACACTTGGACAGTTTTTCCAAGTCTAGTGCATGCAGTCGATGCTTCCAATTATGCCAGGGAAGCCTTGCATCTCACCCTTCCTCAGAAGCCTTCGCATGTCCCTTGGTGTGGGTGTCCGGAGGTACTCATTGGTGTACAAGGCTTCAATTGCAGAGCAAAACAGCATCAGGGACTCCAGAACAGTTGTTTTTCCCATCTTTGCGATCTCATCCACTTGATATGCAGATGCTCCATATGCAAGCATTCACGACAGCCGTAATTTTTTGCTCTGGAAGAAGACCTAAAACACGAAAAACATCATCTTTTTGCACAAAATATGGATCATGGTTGCAAATAGCACTCATGATTTTGTTGAACAAACTTCGTTGCATTCTAAAACGACGTCTAAAAACATGATTAGGGAATACGCTGTTGGGAATAAAATAATCTTCCAAGAGATCTTTACCTCATCTTTCCCTTTTTCTATCAAAATTTGTGGCACGTCTGGGTTTGGCTATCTGACCCACAGCTTCCATGACACAGCGGAAATGTGAGGCCATTTGCCTTCTATAGTCATCATTTGAGTCCTCCTCCATTACGAAAGCCTCATCTCTACCTCCACCTTCCTTGAGATTGATCAGTTTTTCTTGTTGTGCCAACAATCTTTTCTGTTGCTCCACAAATTGTTTATGCACTCTCCTTGAACAAGACATTGTAAAAAAAACTGAAGATTTGAAAACGATGAAGATGGATGTAAGGATGTATGGTTTATATGGACAAAAAAAATAATAAGGATGAGCTTTTTGGTATTTTTTTTCACACAAAAGTATATGAAAGCTTTGGTAGAAAGTGTAGAAAATATTGAAATGTGGTGTAAGGTGGAAGATGAGGGTTAGGTATTTATAGAAAGAAAAAAAACTTTTTTAAAAATTTTCTGTATATTTTAATAATTTTTCTATAATTTTTCATAATTTTTAATAAATTTTAATATAGTTAATTAATCCGGACCATTGGATTTGAAAAATATTCAAATCCAAAAGCCAAGGAGCCGTCGTGTGGCCAACGGTCATAATTCTGACCGTTGGGCCTTTTTTAATTTATTTTATTTTTCTTTTTGGTGAAATAAACGTGGATCGTTGATCTGTGATCGGACAGTCCATTTTAAAAGTTAAATTAAAATTTTTTTTTACCGTTGGATTTCCAACGGCTAGTTTTAAATTATTTTTACCATTGGAAACCCAACGGTCTACAAAAACTAGCCATTGGAAATCCAACGGCATTGAGAGGGCCATGTCGCCTCTTTCCGGGTGAAGCACAAGTGGGCTGATAGCGAGCCTCGTCGCCTGCACCCTTGTCCCCTCCTTGCGCCCACTCACGAGTAAGCTATACGCGCCAGGCAAATAGGCCGGCTCCTTGGTCTGTCAATTTTGGGCTGGCCTAGAGATCAGCTTGGGCTGGGTGCCAGTCAAGTTGCTCGGTTGGAGTGAATTGACAAGGTGCCGGCCTGGTTTTTTGACTGGGTGCTGGGGTATTCCACCTTCGGTGGAATTGCTCTAAGACATCTGGCACCACACCTCCTAATGTTTTTGTGAGTGAGGATCCTCGTCAGATTCTCTTTATGAGGATCCCGGAGATCCTCAAATCATAAATGTTCATTGTACATCGTGCGGTCAAAAATCATTGTAAATTTTTTTATTTAAAATTGAATATAAATGTACCAAATGAAAATTGATCATACAATATACGATGAACAGATGTGATCCGGCGAGGATGCTTTTATTTTTTTTTGGTTGGCATATTCATAAGCCCTTTAGTTAATAGGATGCTAGGTGGCGGACTCTCATAGGATAACAATTACAAAAGAAGACCAAAATGTTGCATTTTCCCTCTGTGCCTAGGCTGATTTTTTAGAGCATTTTCCCTTTGCGCAGAGCCCAATGAGGAAAGTGTTAGTGGTTTTCATTAGCCCTAAAGTCCTTACTCACGTTCACCGAGATTCAGTTTCAAACAGCAAAGCAAGAGGGATATCTCGTGATTATCTCTGGCGATTCACATATTTCAGAGCAGTTTGGTGATTAGCCTATCCTGCATTACTGGAAGCCTTCATAAACTCATTAGAATTGAAGAAATCAATAGAGAGGCACTTGTGTAATAGGAATAATCAATCAATAGCTAGAATTTAAAAAAAGGGAACATCAACGCATCTTTCTATTGTGATGGCACAAGGTTCAGACTACAGGGAACTGTAGCATGGGGGACGTCTAATTAGCCCTTTCTGGCCCCGGTAAGGGTAGGTAGTCAGTATTGAGCTATGTCATATCTATAAACCATCATTGGCATCACAAGCACATACTAAGCATGACTGTGTCTAGAAGACACATAAGCGGCCAGCATAATAACTATCTTAACTTTACTGTATCTTTTGTTTCATTTCTTCTAGAACAATCACAAACACCTTATTTTAAGATAGTAAAAATGGGCGCTGGTCTAAGACAAGACAGATTGATCTCTATTCTCATGCTTGCATATACAAGGTTTCCCACTCACTCTATTGAGTTACAACCCTTGTTGGGTTCTGCGGGCAAGACAATTACATGGGATTACAATACTCAAAGGAGAGAAGAGGCCTTTAATGCCTAAATGGTTGAGAATTAACATTCTCGTCATCTTTTGTAGTATGGAAAAACTCGTACAAAGGTTTAGTAGTTTGACGTTTTAGTCTAATAGACTGCCATAAGAGACAGTTGGCATTAAACCATTGAAATGAGGAGACATCTAAGTTAAATGACCAGGTACAGCATCACATTTGACACCTGACGAAGTTACAACCCAACTACAGGACCCACAAATCAAGCTTATATCAGTAGCAATGTTAGAATGGGTGTTGGGAGAACATCACAACTGTCTAATCTCGTAATTTGCAGTACTTGCTTTAAGCGTTTCCTGCATGGCGCACATGCTATATCTGCGAGGACTCCAAGTACTTGTTGATCCTACGGCCAACATCTGCCTAAAAGAAAACCCGTGTGGAAAATGCGGGCTACTGGTGGGGCTGTGCCCATTCTCCCTCCTCTTCCGCTTTACAACCGGAAAAAGAAAGATTCCTCGACTCTTTCGAGTGTTGGAAGTGGTGTGGTGGAGCTCAAAATCGGTTGACTAAGCAACACATGCTTGCTTGTTTACTTTGCAAGATGATGGTTTTCCTACCAACTTTTACTGATGTGATCGGTGATTGTTGACATTTTAAGTTCAACTCACATATACCACAACTGTTGGATTTCTTTAATTCAAAAGTAGTAAGAAGCTTTCCATTATCAATCTAGATATTTGTCATTTGTAAATAAATGCAAAATTATAGAAACGTAATTTTACGACCATCATGTACTAAAAACGTGGTTGGTGATATACACATTTTGAGCATTATGGACAGTTTATAACGTTTGTCATGAATGGAAAAAAATATTAACAAAGAAAGAAAGTAAGAAAAATGAAGTAATGTATGAATTTATATGGAAAAGGAAAGTAATAAAGAAAAGAGAAGGAAAGTAATTTACGGATTTATGGGTTAATGAAAGTAATCTACATATTTATGCGGAAAAGGAAAGTAATCTATGAATTTATGTGGAAAAGGAAAAAAATTCAACATTCAAAATATGCATTGGCCACAACACAGAAAATCATAAAATTCGGCTCCCTATTTCCAACCTTTTTTTTTTTAAAACATATTTGATATTATTTACACCAGAAAAGATGAAGTAGGCTAAACTTCGCAATATACTAGTTATAATAATTGCTTGACACTTATTGACCATGAAAATTTATGTTTAGTTTTTTCCAAAGTATGATATTTGTTATGGAAATTAATTGGCCAGTTGATTGTAATATATGACATATGGGGTGATTGGTTGGGGAATTTTGGCTTGAAAGATGAGGAAATTGTCTTTGTAGTAATCTTTTGTAATATATGTTTGTCTATACTTATCAATCATCATCCTTTCGAATGTGTTATTTGTTTGCTTCTGATAATTCATATCTTTGGTCCCTTTTCAAACCTCTTTGGCAGGAAATATTTAGCCAATAAGCGCTTCTTTTTTTTCTTTTTTCGAATGTGTTATTTGTTTGCTTCTTATAATTCATATCTTTGGTCCCTTTTCAAACCTCTTTGGTAGGAAATAAAATATTTAGCCAATAGTTAGAAGTGTTTTTGATTACCTGTAAATGACTTTAGCTCTTTTATAAGCAATTTTGAAAATGCTCGAGCATTGGATAACTTGGGTTTGGGATGTTTTCCTTTTTCTGGTACAAGCAATATTAATATAGCATAAAAATGAAAACATAATTTAGTGTAATGATAAGTATTAATCACTTGAGCTACACACTTCTTGCGAAATTGAAAGATATTTATTTTTGAGAATTTGGATAATTGTGTGGATGATGGGTTTTGCTTTTGTGTATTAAAGGGTTTTGGAACAATTAGGATGGGCTACTTAGACCAATTCCAATGGTTGGGGATAAAGCTAAAAAAATTAAATCATAAAATTTTAAGCCATAACTCAGAAAACTGCTTTTCTGCTTGTTTATCACGGAAGAACTTTTTCCTCCTTGGAGTATATTTGTTGAAGTGCTCCTTCATTACCTCAAACTCGAACCTTTCTTGCTTTAAAAGATCTCTTGCATCTACCTTTTCTATTTGCTTCTCCATGAATAAGCGCATTCAAACCCTTTCTTCCGTTGTCTTCTCATGCCTTTCAATTTATTTTTCAACTCCGGAACAAAGCTTGGCACCAATTAGATCTTGCATCTTTCCTTGTTTCTTTGCTTCATTTTGCTTATATTGTCCCGACAATCTTGTTATAGGTGAAGATGAGGTCACCCATTCGTCAACATGATCGCCAAATTAACAGTTATTCCATTGTTGATCCACACTGGTCCGCCACCTTATACAATCCTTGAGGATGTCCCAAGCATGAAACAACTTAAAAACGGAGTTTTTTTGGTGGAACCCTTGTCTTATAAATCGCCATTACTTTGTCAATCTACGCAAGAAAGGATTAAAGATCAATTAGTTGGAAAATAAGATTGTGCACATGAAAAAAAATTGTTTGCTTATTTACTAGAAAGTATTTGCTTGCGATATTTCAATCGTAAATAAACAAGTATATTATGTAATTTTTGTTTTGGATATTCACAAAATTTTCTCAATTCCTCCCGTCATCTCACTTCATCATTTTCTATTCTTCATTTTACATATATTCTATTTATTTCTAGCACAAAAAAATAAAAAAATAAAAAACTTTAAGCAAAAATTTATTTTTTTAAACAAATTATCTACATTAAGAAAGAAGAGATAGGCTTAACCTCATAACAGATTAGTAATAATGTAGTTCAAATTAGTTTTTGCTGAAAATCAAATCTAAAAATTATTACTTATAAGTAAAGAAAAATACGACCAAACTTTAATACCGAAGAGAGCTCTGTGATGGGGCCTAGACCAACTGAAAAAAGCCTGGATCCACTTACGAAAATAAAAATGGTGAATGACTGGAATCCAATCAACTCCGTTTTTCATTAAAACGAGAAAGAGGCTTAAGGACAAAAAATTAAAAAAAAAAAAATTAAAGTTATTATTTAGAGCAACTCCAATGGTGGGCTAAAAGTCAAATTACCCCCTAAAATTTTCCCCTAAACCCACTCCAACCCAAGGGGAAATTTTGGGCTAAATGCTAAATGCTAAACCAAGGCCAAATTCCCCCCAAAATTTAGCCCAGAAATCAGAGTGGACTCCATCCAATATTTATCGGAATTTAAATTTTTTTAGATTAAACTGTTTATAAAATTAATTTACAATAATCTACATATTTATTTAAAAAAATTAATTTAACAAAAAAAATAGTCTAAATTTATTCTTTAATAATTCCAGCCTAAAATTTTAGGTTATAATTAGAATAAAAAAACTATTTTTAAGTTAAAAAATAAATTTCTTGGACTAAAATATTTGAATTTTAGCTTAATCATTGGAGATAGTCTCAAGAGGTCTAAAAATAATTAAAAGAATCCCGAAACGATCCATTACACGCCGTCTCTATCAGGCGCTTGTCACCAACACTCCCTCTCTCCCTCTCTCTCTCTCTCTCTCTCTCTCTCTGAGTCTCTCTTTCACCTTCTCTGCCCATCCCAATCTTTTTGCCCTTCTAAGGATTCGGGCACTCCAGGGACACTTTTGCTCGTCAACAGAAGGTCAGAATTCGATGGTTTCTTCTTGCTCTCCTCCTTCTCTTTGCGCGCTTTCGACTTAAAGATAAATTTGTTCCAATGTTCTAGTTTTTCTCTGTTCTACTTTTACTCACTTTTCACCGGCAGCTTCCTTCAATTTCCTCGATTTGTTTCAACTTTTCCAACATATCAATTTGCAATTATGAATTCTGGTTTCAAGATTCAATCTTTTTTTTTTTTCTTTCTAAATTCCAGTAATTGATGTGAAATGTGAAATTATAATAAAATATAAAAATTTTGGGATGTTCCCTAATACACACCAATATCTTAATCACCATCGCCATCTTCGACACTAAATTACAGTCGTTGATGTGAAATTTGATGCCATGAATGACAGGAGTGTGATCAATTTGATTGGTTTCTAATGGCATTTCTTAATTTTGCTTAATTTTAGCTTTTGCTGTTAGATTGTTGTTTCAATAGACTTATAGCTTATGTTCTTTCGTTATACATGGCAGAATTTGCGTTACTTATGAATTGCTTTACTTTTCTTTTCTTTTTCTTTTTTTTCAATTATCATTATGTACTGTATTGATTGTGGTCACTTGCTATCTGAAATCAGGTCTTGAGGCTCGCAAGGCACCCGGGGTTCGTTTATTATATGTACTAGTAGTTACTTGTATTGGTTCCTTGTATGGATTTCTTGAACTGGCTTGAACCTGACATGTCCTTCAAGGTCCTAACTTGTTTTGACGATCAATCTGATCTTGTTCGCGTTAGTTCTGTCTCGCGCTCTTGGCGTCATTTTGGTGAGTTGAATCGGTTTCATATATTCGGTTTCTTTTTTAAGTTCACTAATGTGCAAGTCCAATTGTGATTATATGTTCTATACACATTATGAGTAGCTTAGTGTTCAAGTCTAGGAAAGATATAAAGTTGATTTTTATTGTTATTTTCACCAAAGTGCTTATATTTAAGTTGTTTGTAGGTGGTGAGTAGTCTGCGCTTGTTGTCTTTACTCTCCATCAATATTGTATATATGGATTGATTCCTTTATTAATATTATATCTCCTGTATTACTAAACGAGACTGAAGAGTTTGTAACTTTTAATGTTTTTCAGTGATAGAAAATGGTCTTTGTAAAAAGCTGTGCTTGAGAATGTTCCCTCAGTTATCTAGAGTTGCTGGTGTGGTTGAGTTAAACAGCCCCAACGCACAAGAGTTTGCAGAAGTTGGATCTAGCAATTCAAAGGAATTGGAAACCTTGGAAAGGGAGCATAGGGTCTATGCTTTTTTAGCTCGTGGTTTTATATCTTTTGATGTTAGGAGTTCTATTTCCGAGGCAATCAGTGCTTCCAGCACTGACAATAATCCGGAAGAAACCATTCACAATACTCTACAACCAAGAGACATGGTGGGACGGAGAGCTTCGTATTGGTCAAGTAAAGGCCAAAGTGACCCTGCAGTGCCTGAGTTTCTGATATACAAGTTGGTGTCTGATTTGGTCGTAATTAATGAAATCAGCATACATCCTTTCCAAGGCAAGTGTTTGAATTTCCAAATTGTGTTTGCCATTCTTTTATCCTTTAAATTTCTCTGATTGGGGTCTCTCTGTCTTTTCCCATTTGCAGCTTTTTTCCAGGCAGGTTTACCAATATATTCGACCAATGCTGTGCGATTTCGAATGGGTCATGTCAAATCCCCTGTGGTTGTAGACTGTGATTCAAAGGGTGAATCATGTCATGAAAACAAGTTTGTATGGACCTACACTTCAGAAGTGTTCCGAATGACTCAGGTGTGTACCACCTGATCTGTACTTCTCAACTGCCTTTCTGCATTTGCATCTTATTTGTTGTGAAATGGTTCCTTTAATACTAAATGCTCTCTCCTTTTGGGAGGAAGAAATGATGCACTCCTAATGTTTCCACTAATTTATAAAGAAACTTTTCAGCAGAGAAAATGGGCCATTGAATTCATACTACAAGTACAAACTGAAAATTCTGGATCTTCTAGACATTTTTACAGTATAGAAACCAGATATTCTGGATTTGAAGTTGTAGATTATGACTTGTATCATATTTGACGCAGCTCTGAAATGTTAGAATTTAAAGTTTATGATTAACTAGATACTTGACTTAAATAAGCTAATATATGACTTCCTTACAAACAGGAGAACCGCTTGCAGACATTTAAGCTTCCAGAACCAGTTCTTTGCATAGGTGGAATTTTACAGATTGAGCTTCTGGGTAGAGTTCAGAGACAAGAAATGGACGGATTGTTCTATATATGGTTAGTTTTGCGTTTATTTTCTTAAGTGTTATTACCATCCCCCAAATGCTCACCCCAGTGACTTGTTGATTTGTCAATGACTATCTTGATGATTATTTAACAGGACAAACTTAAAAAGAGAACTAAGTAATATTATAGAAATGTTTGCAATTGTTTTAATTACAAATTAATGTTGCAACTCTTTTCCTTTGCTGGTTCAATACTTGTCTTTGACCGTGAGGCACATTAAGCCTGTGATAATGCTGATTGAGTAATGTTACATAGAAAAAGAGATTATGAGATGGGAAACACTGGTGGTGGTAATAGCATCACTCTTTTTCTGTCAGTTGGATATTTGGCTTCAAAATTTTATTGTAGTAAAGCCTGCAAAATGGTAAAGTTCGCATGGTTTGATTTTTTTATTATAGTAGAACAAATTCCCCTACATTACGAAATTGCTTGTAGATTCTTAAAAAGGTGATATGAATTGGCAGGATAAGTTGAATAACTTTTGTTGGAATGGTGAAAATGAATTGGATTTAGTTGTTTTGATGTGCAGGATGGGAAACTGAAATATTTCTACATGTGAACTCTTTTCCGTATCTTTTGTCTTTAGAACAATAATTACTTTCGTTTTCTTTGTTTTAGCTTCAGCTGATAAGTGATGCTTGCTTGTTCTGCTATTTGCATGTCTTTGTGCCTTGGTTTGTTGATGCCTGATGATATATTATCTGAGGAAACATGTTTGCTTTATCTATGCATTTATTCAATTATTTTTCTTCGACTGTATATTCTCATTTAAGTGTTTAAGAAATGTACTATTTGTCTCTGATCATGTTATGATATGATATTTCTGTTAATAAGAAAGAAAAATCCCACCGGGTGCCAGTATCATGTATCTGAAAGCTTCACACCCTCTTTTAATTTTTATTCTTTGGTGGTCAGTCGTCTGTTGATGTACTGGAAATTGACAAACATAGAACAATATAGAGGGAAGGAACCGGATTTGTAAGATTTTAGGATCATTAGGCCAGGGAGATTTTTTTGCTGTCATGACATGTGGGTTTTGGGATTGGAACATGGCAATCTAAAACTTTTGTAGATGGAAGCATTACCCCAGGAAAGGGAATTCCTTGATGAGATAGATGAGCGAGCAGGAATTAAATTTCTTTGTTTTGACTTGCTGGTTCTATCATCCATTTTGTTATGGCAGAGTGTTGTTTTGCATGTTTTCTAATTTTATGCGCATTATTGCAATCTATTGCGTGCTGCAGTGTGTGTCATGTTGAAGTCAAAGGGAAGCCATTATCGCCTGCATTTGGTGTTGAAATTCATGAACCATCTGGGGAGATTGTGTTGAAGAACGACGTGCAGGCCAAGTTGCACAACCAACCTCCCGAGAATGAGTCTGTTGTGATCTCCACTGTTAATTTCGAGAATATGGGAGACGACATGCTGCCAGTTGAGAATATCGAGGGGGAATATGAATGGGAGGAAGAGGAGGGATCTGATGAAGAGTATTTCCTCTAATTGTATGTCAAAAGTAGCGGTTTTTTCATTGATTGTTTCTAAACCATAGCTTCTGTCCTCTCGTTGAATTGGACTTCCGCACGTCGGGGGCTAGTTTTCTCGAGTGTATTAGCCCCGGCAAAGTGAGAGTGAATGTCATAAACAGTTGCTGTAGAGTTATATTTGAGGAGCTGAAACAGTGATAATCTCTGCTAAGTGCAAGTTTTAGCTGCTTGTATATTTGAGGTGTTTGAATATTTAAGGTCTCTCTCATCATATTTTTGGTGTATATTTCCTTGTTTGAGAATTGAAAGTAGGGTTTTTCTATTTGAACTCTACAACCCGTCTAGAACCTGAAAATAGGGGTGGGTTCAATTCCGTTCGTTTCGATTTTTTGCCGAAACTGGAAACCAAGCCGAAGTCACTCTTCTGTTAGGTTCGGTTTTACTCGAATAGAGCAATACTCGCAGTCAAACTAGGGATGTTTGTTGAACGCCGTTCAATTTCACTCGAAAACGTTCAGATTTCAGAATTTTCTAATTAGAAATAGATTTTCCAATCAAACTTGCACCTTCGATGAAACAAATTCGGATCAACGTCGAAACACAGAAAAGTAGATGAAAGGTTTTGAATACGTGAAAAACTGAGCTTGTTTGGTATTCAATTCAAATACAGTTTTTATAACTCAAAAACAAGTTTTGAATTCCAAACTCAAATTCTTGCTTGGTTTGGATGTTTTTAAAAACTGAAGTTAAGAACAACATAAAAACAATGCTTATTTGATAAAAACACAAAAAATATGTTGTTAAAGTCTTCAAGCACAACCTCCAAACACCACTCTACAGACCGACCCTCACCCGATCTTCGCTGCCAGTGTCGATCGAGTCCCGCCTTCCGCTGAGCGTCAATTCGAGTCCACCGCCAGCGTCAATTTGTGTTCTCCGCGAGTGCCGATCTTATTTATTGCTACGCAGAAAGGTTAGGGGAGTTGCTGGTGTTGGATGGTGCCAACAACCGTGAGGAATGAGGTGGGGAAGTTGAGAACCAAATAAAATTTTTTGATTCTGAAAAACTTGTTTTCAATTCCTTTTTAAGTTGTTTTTAAGAATGACTAAAGGTTTTTAGTTGAATACCAAACAGGCCATAAGCAACCCGTAAATACACCGATTAAGACGTGTTTAACCGGAAATAAAAGTAATGCTGCTGAAAACGTAAACCCTAACGAAAGTATGCTGCTGAGGTTCAGCTGATACAATTGTAAATGAAAAAACATATATAATTTAATTTATTACTATAGCACAGAGCATTATGGACGTTAACGAAGTAATGGTGAAAGTGTTCGAATTGCTCAAACGTTTGCACTAACAAATACTACAATTATTTAACGGACACTGAAGCACAATGAGCAAACAGGACTTCGATCTTTAGGGTGCCTTGGACTTCACTGGTGCTGGAAGCAACTGCATGGCAGAAGCAAAGGAGACTCAGTAAAAAACAATAGGAAAACACCTTTGGATCCGTTGCATATTCATAACAACAAATGTTCATTGAAGAAAGTATAAAAACCTGATAACATGAGATCAGAGAAGTAGTAAATCCCAAGGCTCCGGTAACACGAGGAGTAACTTTCTTAGGTGCCAACTGAAGCAACCCAACTGCTACCACTGTGTCCAATGCTGCTTTAACCAGGGCCAGCGATCTCTCATTTGACATTTTGAGTCTAGCACGGTATTGTTCATTCTGCAGTCACAGAGCCACACGAAAAATGTAAAGAACGTCGTATTCTGAACCATCGTGACTTATTTTATGGTCATTGCATTTACAAGGTACGTGGTCAACATACTTGATACTTCTCACTGTTCTTCAGATCCTTCTCTAACTTTTTAAGCTGTCCAGAAATCCTTCCTATCTCCCCAATCTGATTTACGAAGCAATTAGAATACATTGTTCATGCCATGTATATTTCGGAAAAAACAATATGTACTAGTAAGGGAAGCATAGTTAGGGAGCAACGAACCTCAACCAAAGTGGAACAAATTGAGGATCCCATCCAACAGAAAAGAGAGATCCGGCCAATCAGATCAGCACGTTCCTTGTTCTATAGCAAACACAATTTCTAAACTTTTACCCCACAGATTGCCACAGAACCCAATAGAGAACAATTGTTTGGAAAAAGTATGTGATCATACATACCTTATAGATACCTGTTCTACCGAGCCAGACAATTTGATCAAGAAACAGAAATGTTGACAGCAATGCATTTTTGGACTGTAAAGCATCAGTTTAGATTGTCATTAAAAAGAAAAAATTGAAGAAGAATCTCGATTCTAGTCGGAAGTAGATTATATGCATACCTTTCCTAGCAGAACAAGCGGAAGAGGAGTTCCTGGAGCGGTTGGACTAATAAGACCATGCAGATCATTGATAAACTGGAACCAAGCAGACAATTCATAAAACGTTCAAGAAAAGAAAGGCTTGAAATTCAAGTTCTATGACATATTTCGCTTAGAAAACTAGGGTGTACCACAAAAATTTGGTTCAAATTTGCCTTTGGCAAGAATCGAACCTAAGACCTCTCACTTACAAGTAAAGAGGAATACTAGTACTAAGTGGCAAGATTATGAGTGATTTTAATTCTTTAAAAAAATATCTAGGGGTATTCAATCAGGATTTTAAGTGATTCTTTGAAATTCAACATTATTCACTCAAGATTTTAAGACAATTTATTAAAATCCTTAGAAATCCGGATGTATTAAATTAGGATTTTAAAAAAAGTTCATAACATTCATGTGTATTCAATAAGGAATCTATTTTAAAGAATTTTAAAAAGTTGAGGAATTTGAGAGAATTGGCGAGATTCCATAATGTGAATTTTAAGCATTCACAAATCTCACCTTTCCCCCTGAGATTTTGAGGGAATTGGATCAATTACATGGAAGCTCTACAAATTATAAATCTATAGATTTTTAAGGAGTTTAATTGATTGTAGAGATTCATGTAAGTTTTGATTCAATTCCCTCGAAATCTCATGGGGAGATTGAGATTTGTGGATGCTTAAAATACACTACGAAATCTCTCCAATTCCCTCTAATTCCTCAACCTTTTCAAATTCTTTAAAATCAAACTATAATTGAATACACTTGGAATGTTATAAACTTCTTTAAAATCTTAATTGAATACACCCAGATTTGTAAGGATTTTAATAAACTATCTTAAAATCCTGATTGAATACCCATTGAATTTCAGAGAATCATTTAAAATCCTAATTGAATACCTCTAGATTCATTAAAAGAATTAAAATCCCTCAAAATCCCAATTGAATACCCCCTCAATTAAACTCCATCAAAATCCATGGATTCATAAATCCATTAAAATCCCTCAAAATCTCAATTGAATACGCCTCTAAAAGTCCTCCTAATAAGCATAGAGAGAGAATAAAAAAACTTAAGGAAGGCCTCATGGGAAGCATTATCCCTTTTTCCCTCTGGTTCTTCCAAAAAATTAAAAGGAGCAAATAGCCACAAAGAATGTTTTAAACAATAATAAAGGGCATATGTAGCACAAATCCTAACCTTGAAGAGGCGAAAAACTTTTCTTGCCAAGCTAGTCGATTTGTCAACATTTTGGGCAGTTCCAGGTTCTCCATTACTCAAGAATTTTGAACCATACTGTATTGCCCTGCATATCTTGTCTCTGGCCTCAGCCTTGTTCAGGTACAGAACTGCAAGAGCAAGTTCGGCTCTAGCCGCATCTAGTGTACTCATCTTTTATGCCAGGACCTAAGGAAAGAAATACGAGTAAACTGTAAATGAAACAAGTTTGGGAAGCAACTGATAGCATGGAAATCAACACAGCAAAATGGTATGTAAAGAATACACATATACAACACATGGATTGTCCCAAAATAATTATTCTAACCATCAGTCAAGAAATTAGTTTCTTTAATTTTCAATTAAGTTTTGACATAAAAAGAAATAAGCCAACTATTCGTTGATATACTTGTGATTTCTAACCCCGAGTTCAATCTGATTACGAAAGTAAGTATTCATCCCCACCATCTGAAAAACTCTATAAATTTTGGAAAAACTTATTCATCCCCACCATCTGAAAAACTCTATAAATTTTGGAAAAACTTTTTAAGGCGCACATAATAACTATAAATAATCATATAGATTCATTACAAAGAGATCAAAAAACCGTATTGACCATACACAATTTTCAGCTTTTCTGCTTGGCAGTCTACAACAAAAAGCTCTAAATCTTGCAATCTAGTCTATCCACCATGAATATACAATACAGTCAATACCCCTTTCAGACGAATTCTAGCCACGCGCGCACAGGCACAAACGCATACAAATACTTTAATTAGCATCTAACAACTGTAATTTTGTATTGTTCAACTTCTTAATTTCTCAGAAGCAAACAATTGCCGTGACAAAGAAAGCAAAACGATTCACTAATCATATACGATATCTATCTTTTTACCTTGTCAATCCAAAATTTAGCAATAATATTCTGTAGTCTACCCAGCTGAACTCTCGCTCCAACACACGCACAGACAGACATAATTTAACAGCAATCAATTTTCTTTTTCCTTCACTTTAGCAATCAATAACAACATCAAATCAACGAAATGAACAAAATTAAGAAATACCCAATAACCCAAATCAAAATTTGATCATACAAATCAAAACCCACCAGCCAAATCATCAAAACTAAAAAAATTTCACAAAAAAAATAAAAATAAATAAAGATTAAAGCTTGAGATTTAGATCAGAGTGTGTGTACCTAAAGCTGTGTTCTTTATGGTTCCTAGGGTGCAGGATGACAATCAAAGTTCTATAATTTGTGATAATCCATCTATAAATCCAGAAAGTAAGAGGAGAAAGAGAGAGTACCGAAGAGAGTGCCAAGGAAATGACCTCGAAAACAGCAAAAACTGGAAAGGGGGTAACCTTTGGACTGCTGGTTTAGAGACTGTTGGTTTTCTTTTCTTTTTTTATGTGTTTGATAGGCCGTGATAATTGATAATGGCTTGTGTGGTCCTCTCATTTCCGCTATGTACAAACAAAATACTATGTTCACTTCTTTAATAAAATATTCATAGATCTTAAAACACACGTCATCATGCATTGAATTTTGCTTTCGCAGCCATTCTCCCCTCTGTATTTTATTTCTATTTCTGTGTCGATCTTATTTATTTAATGTTACTGGAAGAACATTCATTGTAGTTTTTTTTAAAGGTATCAATTTTTCTACAATTTATTTATTTATATTTCTTGTGATAAAAAAATCGTAAAAATACTTTTGTGATTACGTTTTTTTATCAGTCTCATTTCCTCATCGAATTTTGTATTCAAATTTTGTTTAGTTTATCCATGTGAATTAGAAAATTATACATATTTTAGACATTGAAGTTTGTTGAATCACAATATTTAAGTAATAATTCATTCATCAACTTCCATATTATTTAGTTTTAAAAATTTAATCTACAAATTTAATGTGAGATCCCACATCGTCTACGGGAGTGATTCTTCTATATATATATATATATATATATTCCCATCCCTACCTAGCACAAGCCTTTTGGGAGCTCACTGGCTTCGAGAGCATTCTCAGGATGGATGATCCATTGGAAAGTTCTCGTGTGAGTTCTCAAAAACAAAACCGTGAGGGTATGGTCGAGACCCAAAGCGGAATGTGACATTTAATCTTCCTCAGACCGGGATGTGACATTTAATCTTCCTAACATTATTTATAAAAAATAAAATAAAAAAAAACTACCGGGTATTATAAATTTTTCCACCACATAAATAATATTAATATATGAATCACATCACAAGGATGATTTGTGCAATCAAGAAAATAAACAGTCCAGAGATAATACCAAGTTATAAATTGGTTCAGCTGTCAACAATGAGATCAAACTTACAACCCCCAACTATCTTATATTCCAAGTCAATCATTTTGAAAATTCTATGGTGCTACCAAGTATTTTATATTCTAATATTTTTAATTGTTACATTTTGTATATTTAACTAAAGATTTAACGGTTAAAAATTCAAATATACTAGAAAATATATGCATATTATTGAAAATATATTAAGTGTTTTATTCAAAGCATTTGTAACACATCCCGACCGGAATCAAGGCGTGCTGGCCGTCACGTGAGGGTGACGTAGCTATGTGCACAGTGCGGAAGCAAAAGATAATAATAAAAGTACGAATAAATAAAAACCAAACTACTAAATAAACTAGTTAAAGTAATTCACTAGTGTGAGACTAGGTGTGATAAACATAATCAGAGCACAGAAAGCCTAAGTGCAGTCCAGAAGAACGAATACTAATTACACAACACCCAAAGGTGATCCTACATTTGTGATGTTCTGTCAAAACCACTGACAAGTCCTCGTAAACCACCAAAGCTGTTTCTAACTAGAACCTAGAGGGGCGCAAAACAGAAAGTGTGAGTAGGCAAAAACAAAGCTTTTTAAAATCATTTCATTATCAAAAGTTCTAACCCCTTGCCGTAAAACCTGTATAGTTTCCCAGAAAATAAAATAGACACATATATCGAAAACATGTTCAGAAATATGCCATGTTGAATGCCTCCACATATACTATAAGTAACCCAGGTAATGTCAATCAATGCAAGTAACATGTCAGCCAAAGTCACCTAACGTGACCTATACAGCTGAATCTAGAGCTCAAATCCCCAACTCACTAACTATACTTGCACACGAGTCGGAACCACCTAAAGTGGTATGTACGACAGGACTGGGTGTAAATAAATACGCTTAAGTGCTACGATCACGTGAAGACTGGGCGAATAATCACGGGTCACCTACGAGTCGGAACCACCTATAGTAGTTTGTACGACAAGACTGTGCACCTAACTTGGATCCAAGATGAGCGTGTGGTGCGGGATGTGAACATCACGTTAAGGGCTGTGCCGTACTCTGGGTGGGAGCACTAACACTGGGGGTGCATGTTATGAGCTCTCTATGCATCTCACATAACCACTAATTCACAATCATAAACTATAAACTTACCTGGCACTTACCTGTGCGTTCGCAGCACTAAACATACATATATGTAACAACTAATGCATAAATAAATAGGCAAATGCTATGTATGGCATTTAAAACATATAAACATTCCATTTCATTTTCTGGGAAAAACCACAAGTATATAGGTATATACGGAAAACCAAAAGTCCACTCACTGATATGTGGAAGGGTCGTAACCCCCTTACCTCGAGTGACTGCGCTCGTCCTCAGGATAGGTCTCACCTACATGTGAAATAACTATAAAAACGTCAATTTAAAACACATAACCAAAACTAGGTAATAACTTCTCATACAATGCTCAAATGGGATGTTTGGATATATCAATGTGATCTACTCAACCTCACGAACATCCCAATATTTTTAAAATAATTTTTCGAGGCTCCACGTGCCAGCGAGGGCACGGCCCTATGCGCCCCCACGCGCAACCAAAACTAACGGATTCCTTAACCGCCGTTAGGGAATATTCCGTGAAAACTAATAGATTCCGTTAAAACTAACCTGACGCCGTTAAGAATATTCCGTTAACTTAACAGAATATTCCATTGTCTTCTCCGGTACCGTCGCCGTCGTCGGAAAACTGGGAATTTTTCAAATCTTAATATCTCACTCATTTTTCAACCAAATTTCATGAAACCAGTACCAAATTGAAGCTCTCAACTTGTAGAACATTTCCTTACCTGTTTAAAGCCACAAAGATCACGAAATGTCGTCGAAGATATTCAAGAAAAATCGGCCAAACTTGTAACTCACGATCCTGACGTCCAATTTCTTCCAATGAACCACTCCGAGACTCGTGAGGACCTCCTAAAGCTCCCTGTGAGCTTGAAATTCCCCAAAACACACGATTTTATGTGTGCATGAACAGTACCTCGAACTGGGATCTCGAGTTCTCGGGTTTTCCAAGCGTTCACGTCCAAAAACTGGTATAGATGAGTTTGTGATGACGAAATGAAGGTGATGGTACTAAACACGAGCTCGATCTGCACAGAAATGGGTTGGTTTGGTGTTGTCCGTACGACTTGTACGAACATTGTAGAAAATTGAAAGAGGGAGGAGAGAGAGAGAAGGCATGGGAGTACATGGTATGGGTGTGAGTGCGTGTGTGGTCCAAATGCAACCAACAAAACAACCACCCCAACATGACAAATAACCACCGAGGGCAAAATCGTCATTTCACACCTACGATACGAATAATTCGAGACAGGCTGTCACAATTTACATACATCTAAAATATTAACTTACATTATTCTGTATTTATAGATAAAGTACATGACATTGGGATGGTCCCAAAATATTGATGTGCTTTCATATTCAAAGTTATTAACCACCTACCCATTCAGTTACTGAAAAAGAAAAATGAATGCTACTACTTTCACACTTGAACGATTGAACCTGGTTCTATATTTTCGGTCCTCCTTCTCATTTCGTTGCTTAATAATTGGAATCATTTAGTCATATAATAGTTATGATCCAGGAAATAGAAGAACTTTGTTTCTCATTTAAACTCTAAATATGTATTGACAAAATTAATCGAACAATTAAATGTTTTTTTATTTGGTTGGTTTTTTGCAAACTTGATCTTTAAGGAGTGATTAAAAAGTAAACGATTCCAATCATCAACCAACACTGCAGGATGAGAATTAGAGTCGAGAAGGTAGAGTGAGATAATTGAAGTGAAAAGATAGCTAATGTTGAAAAAAAGTCTCTCGTGTATTATTATTGAACAATGAAATTTTCACCATCTATGCTGTAATTAGTTTTTTGTCTAGTATTCTATTTGTATTTGTCACTATTTAATTGAATTTGAAGTCTTACGCTCGACAGACGTGGTTGGTAATGATGACACATATTTATGATAAAAAAATTTATACAATTTAATATTGACAAATTGGACCAAAACAAAGAGGAGCAATATTGAGGAAGAAGAGTCGAACTCGAAATCTTGAATGCAGGAGCTCAATGCTCTTAAGGAGTTGCAAACTCTTAGCATATATTTATGATAAGTTCAATGTCTAATTGTAATTTGAGATGATTTTATCTAACTTTAGACTTCAATGCTTAATTGTATTAAGCACAAATGAAAGTTATTCGTGCAGAGAGAGAGAGAGAGAGAGAGAGAGAGAGAGAGAGAGAGAGAGAGAGAGAGAACCTATTAGATAAGGGTTTCTGATTGCTTGATTGGTTTTTCAATTTTCTTGGCAATTTTTTTTTTTAATCAAAAAAATTATTTGCTGTGTTGTTTAAACTTTATCTAGTTTTCTTGTTCTGGTGGTGATGGATTGAGATGGAGCATTGGACGTTTGTGGCACTACATGTGAACATTGAATGTTTGGATGCAACCATACTTGGAATTAAACTCCATTTCAGCCTTTTGAAGTATTTCCTCCTCTCCATCTTATTTTCATTTCTTTGGTTCCTCATTTTTATTTGAGATATTTGCTGATATTTTCTCTAAATTTGTAAAAAGCTATCAATTTTTCTCATGAATTTTAATTTTACCATTTACTTTTATAATTGACCAATTTCTTTCCAAAATTTTAACTTTAGTCGATTACGACCCGAATTTTTATAATGGGCCAATTTCGCTACTAAGATTTAGTTTTATAATTGCAAAAGGTAATTTTATCCCTACTGTGGACACCATTTTTTTTTTCTTCTTCTTCTCTTCCACTAGTTCACTTCGTACACTTTTTATTTGAGTTTTAGGGTTTAGAGGGAAAGTTAAAATTCAGGCGAGAAATTGGCCAATTATAAAAGTTAAGAGGGGTAATCGGGTAAAATAAAATTCAGGAGAAATTGCCCAATTATAAAAGTTCAGGAACTAGTCGACTAAAATGAAAGTTCAGGGTGAAAACTTCTTGTAGCTTCTTACAAGTTCCTGTTTTTGGGGGGGGGGGGGTGGTAAGTTTGAACATAAACATAATAAAGACTAAGAACTTTCTCTTAATAATAGTATAGATTGTTGTATGCCTAATTTACTGAACTATTATGCCTTTATTTAATAATAGTATAGATTGTTGTAGGCCTAATTGACTGAACTATAATTAGGGCTAGAGAGAGGGGCCAACGGCAAGATATGTGTTTGTGAAGTGTGTGTTATATCACCCTATTATGCCTTTATTTATAGTAGTAGGGAAGGTTAAATTATTGTCCTAATAGGATTACAACTCTAATATAATAATACCTAACCCTAAGGAATATTTCAAGGTATCCCTGGATACACCAGAATTTACACAATCACATTTTTAATCTAATAGGATTGCAACATAGATAAGATAATCAAATGATTATTATTTGTTTTTCTTTTAATAACATTGTAGCTAGGCATATTAGATTTGAAATGCATTTCATAAACAATTTATTCTTTCCTCAACTCAATTCAAAAATGTAGAAAATAACATAAACAACTGAACAAGGGAACATCCTCTTGATACTTTAGAAATCCTAAAATAAATAATTACATAAATAAATAAAATCAGGTTGCTCAAAATTATTTTCCAAAATATAATCAGATGCTGAAGTAGTTGTGCTAGCATGATGCAAATAATGATGGGGTTGGCCCGTTGGGGGCACTTTAGTTATCAAATATAACAAACCATGTCTTCCATGATGTCATGTTTGTTTCTCTCATCTTTTATGTGCATGCAAGATGCAACCACAACTAAAACCTCAGAGGCAAATTTTGGAAATTATGTTTTCCCACTAATAAGCTGATCTTTGGCAGAATTCTTAACTACTAGAATTGGAAATTGAGTATAAAGTTCAACTACAAAATTAAGTTAAGGAACAACTTCTTTATAAACTAGCCGATTGTTAAAAGCATTTTCAGTAGCGTTTAACAGACAGTTCAAAAACATTTATCGGGTTGCAATGCAAATTTTCGTTCTCTAGAAAGATGTACAATTGTATTTCTATAGTATTTTGATGTGAGCATCTATTCTAAAACTAAATGGCAACAAGAGGAAGATGTTTGTGATTTTTAAATTATTAGATAATTCATACTCTCAACGCTTAGCATTTGATTTGAAGAATGTCCCTATAACATGCTTCTTAGTAAAAGTGTGTGAAGACCTGTATTTAAAAACCTACATATTTATTTCAAAGTTATTTTCATATAAAATATAGAATTTTTTATTATTGAGATTCATTTAGTTGCTTTGTATGCATATAAGTTTATAATGTATCTATGTATGTTGGCCCTTGCTCCTTACTCTTTGCAACAAAATTTATTGTTTGACAAAAAAAATTATAATAATTAAATATTAATCCAATTTTGAGTTAGGTCCTTCCTTCTTCATTGGAATGTAAGAGTTGAAGAAATGTGTTGAATGGCACTCATCACTCACTTGGAAACCTTCTTATTATTATGTTACGATTATTTATATTAATATTACATCTGAATATTGTTTGATATATTATTTGGATGTGAGTGCCAATTCTGAATGTGAATTGGATTCCAATGATGTTTTCTGGATGATTACTTGATTATGTTTGTTATGTAAGGAATGAATTGGATACTTATGAACTACTCATGTGTAGGAAATGGTTGTTGGTTTATTTGAGAAGGGGAGTTTGGAATTATGGTAGTGACTAGGGTTTTTTGTGTAGTTAAAGCAGCTCAACTCTTGGTCAGGTCTCAGGTCAACTCAAAGTGTACATGATCTTTATTCGGTAATTTAGGACTGGTGATGAAGAATTAGGCAAGACAACTAACAAAAGAGAGGTTTCAAAAGGCAGTTAGTTCATATAGTTAGTAGTTGAGTATTCTAGATCACCATTATAGTAGTAAAATGCATGGTATGGGACATGCATGTTTTTTTGTTTAATTATACAAATTAACGGGAGTGGAGAAGGTGTTTTGCATTGCAATCATGCATATTATTTCGTACGTATATTTAACTACTTCTTTGATAATTGAAATTTGTCAGTTATATGTATATGAAGGTTTCAGTCCTACTAAGCTTTTTAAGCTCACCCTAACTAAATTTTGCAAGCATACAAACTAGGCAACTGAAGCGGGTAGACGTGATGAGATCAAATTAGATAGGAGACTTCGGAATTTTCTTTTATCATCGTAAGAATAGGAATTTTATTATTCCTTGTAGCTTTGTAATAAATTCTTGGTAATTATATAAGAGGAAATTTTTTTTTCATCTCGTTTTAGTTTCTTTTTAATTTAGCTCACATTTTGAATTTGGATTAACTACCGACTCCAAGTCCGGGGCGTGACAAAATGCTAATTGAAAAGTTGATTTTGGAAAAGCAATATTAGCACTGGTCCAGTCAGTGAAGCACCCAAATACAAATTCAGGTTCTAATGAGATTAAATAATTGGGCAATTTAACCAATTATCAGAAGTGTGTTGGTCTGCTGCTTCGGAATCAATTTGGATTAGTGGTGGTGGAAAACTGAAAGTAAACTGAATATAGCAGCATTTGCTGAACCGTGAGGATAGTCGACCTTCCAAAACACAACATAAATATACAGATGGACTGATGTAAAATGTAAATGTTGAGGCTGCTGTAGGACATAATAAGAAATTTGTACAGCTTGCACCATTTAATTCGATCATTCGATAGCTGGCAAGTAACAACCTTGTCATTTGATCAGAGAAAGAGACGACTTACAACCAATGACATCTGAGAATCGCTCATGGAGCGACGAGGAGGGAAGCTTGTAAGGTTAAAATTGTTATGGCATCCCAGAAATTGCACCAGATAGCAGAGAAGAAAAACTTAATAGAATTACAGAGACTTTATATTTTCATAAACCTTATAAATAATAGAACATACATAACATAGATTACACCGGGCTTGCGCATTCTTGTTCATATCATAAACTACATAGTTTCATATAGACCATGAAACAGCTGCTATTTCAGAAACTTCACAAAGCTTACAAAAAGTACACTTGCATTTCTTCCAAATTATTATTTGTTTCTCCTTCTCAAAACATTGTAGCTAGGTATATTAGATTTACTTTGTTCAAAAAATTCCCGCCTAACGATGCCTAAGTCTAGCCTCATTAATCCTTAGACGTTTAAAAATTAGGAAAGGGCGCTTAGACTTACCTAGGCACCCGTCTAACCACTTGGTCTCGACTCACTTAAACAGAAAATAGATAACTTTCATTTTACATTTTATTTTTCAATAAATTGTAAGAGACTTGTTTAATACTTGGATGAATACTCATTATATTTTGTTCCCCATGTTTTCAATATGTTTTAATATTTTATAATCTATATCTCAATCTATTTGGCAATTTATGTATCCCAGTACAATTATGTATGTGTGTGTGTATACATATATATATATATTTTTAAGTATAAGTAGATATTTATTTATATGTTATATAATGAAATTAATTAAAATTAACAAAACTACCTAAGGGCTAGACTCCTATTCGCCACCTAACTAGCACCTAGCGCCTTTTTCAAACCATAGATTTGCAATGCATTTCATAAACAATTTCTTCGCTCCTCAACTCAGTGTGAAAATGTTGTACAAAATAACTTAAAACAGAGAGACATCCTCTTATAGTTTAGAAACCCTAAAATGAATAAAATCAGGTTGCTCAAAATTATTTTCCAAAACAAAATCAGATGCTGAAGTTGGGATGAGGATCCCATCCGGATCCAAATGGCGAGTATCCCATCCGGATCCAAATGGCGTGGATCTTAGAGATCCTCATATCCTAATCGTTCATCATATATTGTGCGGTCAGCAATTATTTGAATTTTATTATTTAAAATTAAATACAAATAGTACCTGACGAAAACTGATCGTATCATATACGATGAACGGCTAGGATGTGAGGATCCCTAGGATCCCCACCATTTGGATCCGGATGGGATCCTCATCCCTGAAGTTGCGCTAGCATGATGCAAATAATGATGGGGCACATCTTCCATGATGTCATATATGTTTCTCTCACATTTTCTGTGCATGCGATGCAACCGCAACTAAAACTTAGAGACAGATTTTGGAGTTTATCTTTTCCCACTAATAAGCTTCAGTGGATAGGATCTTTGGCAGCATTCTTTAACTACTAAAATTGGAAATTGACAATAAAGTTCAACAATAAAATTAAGTAACAACTTTATTATAAACTAGTCCGAGTGTTAAAAGTGTTTTCAGTAGCATTTGACATAAACGGGTCAAAACTTATAACGGGGTTGCAATGCAAATTTTCATTTTCCGGGAAAATATACAAGTGTAATTATGTAGTAATATAATATGAACTATTCTAAAACTAATTGGCAATAGGACGAAGGTGCTCGTGATTATATAAATTATTAGACAATACTTTTTCTCCGATACATGGTTCATACTCTCAACGCCTAGCACTTGATTTGAAGCATGTCCCTAAAACATGCTTCTCAGCAAAAGTGTTCATTGGAAAGTAGATTTTGGAAAAGCAATATATTAGCTCTGGACCCAATGAGGCACCCAAATGCAACTGCAGTTCTAATGAGATTAAATTATTGGGCAATTTGACTAATTATCAGAAGTGTGTTGGTCTGCTTCTTTGGAATCAATTTGGATTGGTGGAGATGGAAAAATGAAAGAAAACTATCAGAAATATAGCAGGATTTGCTAAACTGTGAGGATAGTCGACCTTCCAAAACACAACATAAATATTAGTTATATACAGATGGACTGATGCGAAATGTAAATGTTGAGGTTAATGTATGCCATAATAAGAAACTTGTACAGCTTGCACCATTTCTATTGATCAATCGATAGGTGGCAAGAGACAAAATTTTCCCTTTCACGGGTTGTAACAACCATGTCACTTGATCAGAGAAAGAGACATGATTTGCAACCGATGATATCTAAGAATCGCTCGTGAAGCGACGAGAGGGAAGCTTTGATATAAGGGCTAAAATTGTTATGGCATCCCAGAAATTGCACCAGATAGCAGAGGAGAAAAACATGATAGAACTACAGAGATTTTATATTTTCATAAACCTTATAAATAACAGAACATACATAACATAGATTACATCGTTTCATATAGACCATGAAACAGCTACTGCATCAGATATCAAAAGCTTCACAAAGCTTACCAAAAGTACACTTCGCATTTCTTCCTCTATTTTCTTGTGAAGAAACTTCTCAACTTCCCTCTTTCCAGCCGTTCGAGTAGCTTCTTCGCTCCAGGGATGTCCATCTCTGTAAGCTTCTTGAGGTACCCGATTGCTCCATACGAGACCATCAGCTTCTTGCATTTCTTACTCGAACACAGTAATCCAAGGCAACAAACTGCGTATTTTTTGGCTGTGTTTTGGGGACTAGGGTCAAGCAGTTGAACTAGACTCGGCACACTTTTGTCATCCCTTTTCACTTCTCTGCAATTATGAGAAAAGGTCATCAGACTCGAAACTGCCTGTGCAGCAACCTCTCTTGCACTGTTTGATTTAGCATCGAGCATCTTGAGGAGGAGAGGAATGCACCCCACTTCACCGATCAATTTTTTCATCTCTGTTGAGCTGCAAACCCTGCAAATTGCCGATGCAGCAGCCTGCTGTGCCCCCAGTGAACCGGATTTAAGCACGTGAACTATGCGTGGAAGGAAACCAAGAGAAACCAAGACCTCCATAGAAACCGAACCAACCAAATTCCTCAATGCCCCAACTGCGGATTCTTGTGGCAACGGGCCAGCAAGATAAGCCATCAGGCTTCGAATTCCACCTTCTGATATTACAGACCTTCGGAGATTGTCATTGCTTGCAGTGAGATTCTGTAAGCATTCTGCTGCATATTCTTTTGAACCCAATAAAATTCCGCAATCAAGGAGATTGATCATAACTTTTACAATGCCTTCCTCAGCTAGAGTCTGTCGAACCTCAGGGACAGCTGATATGTTCTTCAAAGTGCTAGCAGAAGCAGCCTGAGAAACAGAATCACCAGTTTGGCAGATCTCAACCAGTGGACGAACCCCTCCATGCCCAACAATTGCACGTGCTGCCTCAGCAGACATTGACAACCTCTGAAGCGAAATTGTAGCCTTCTCTTTCCCTACTGCACTGCCAGACTCAACAAGCCTTATCAGAGGTGGCAAAACACCTTCAGAAACAAGCCAATTTTCGCAGCTTCCAGATTCTGCAAGTGAGCAAATTACAGTCACAGTCTTCTCTCGGATACGAGGAGATGTTGCAGTGAGCAGCTGAACTAAAGCAGCAATGTTACTACGACTCATAACTGACAGCACATTCTTTTCATCATCTTTCATGACCCCTACGAGACTGTCGAGAGCCCTGTGTTTTGCCTCCAAGTGACCAATCTGAAGCCGCGCAAGCAGCTCCCTTATGTTCCCATTGGCAGCAGCCTCCGGCTCACTTGAGGAACCGGCCATTGCTAAAGGCAAAGTAGCCTCACCAAGCACCCCGGTCTTGATCAATAGCCCGCAATCCCGCAAATTCAAATCTAGTTTCCCAGACAATGCATCCAGATTGCTCTGCATCCGAAGTTTTCCTTCGTGTTTCTCCCCCACACAAAATTCTGCCAATTCAATAACCTCCTTCAACGTCTTAGATACCGACTGCAATTGCTCCTTACAAAGAGCATTCTTGGAGAAGCACGGATGGCTAGACAAATCCGACAAACGCGAAGGGATCTGCTCCAACTTCGAAATGATCATCTTCCATCGACCCGGAAACCCCTTAACCTCTCTTGCCTTGTTCAGTGCCAATGGAACAAGCTCCCGAGCATGTAACAACCATTCTTCTGCTGATCGTGTACAGATCAAAACCTCATTGCCGCCTTCTTCCTCCATGATCTCAATCAAATTGGATACGAGAGCTCAAGCAACTGAACCTTGGAAGAAAACACAGGGTTGTTAGAATGCTAACAAATAAGAAGATGCAAAGTAAAGATATGTGCATATAAAACTAAAAGGCAGTGGAGCAGTTGCAATCATAAAAATATAAATTAAGCAATAATATTATTAGATGTAAATAAAAACAAATAGGGCCACATCAATAGCTTCGAGAATCTTATATGATCACAGCAAGCTTGCTTTGCTGAAAACAATATTCGACCAACCATATGGGAAATTACCTAAAAGATGCCCAAGGACATACTGTTGGCAAGCCATCATTAAATGACCCAAACCAAAATTAAATCCTAAAAAAAATTAATTAATTTTTAATGACGATTAAAAACTTCTAATATTATAAAAGTTTGCTTTTAAATGCTAATAAGCAGAAAGCAGTGCCGTCCAATTAAGAGGGCCTAAAGTTGGTAAGTGAAATCAAATCAGTCTTCTCTTCTAGTAGATGTTATGAGGGAAATTTATGTGACTAAAGACGGGTATATTGGTGAGTGAAACTTAAAGCTACAACTTTACTTTTCAACCACGATCAAGATCAATCAAGAGAAAACTTGATCTTGATCCTTTGTTCGAATCTATCTTTCTACCGATTAAATTAGACTAAAGTAGGATATCGCTTTGCAAAAAATTATAACGAGCCTTGATCGATATTCAAGGGTCACGATTTTATGGAAGGAGAATGGGAAAGTAGGGATTCTTGGCTTGGTTACCATTTTTACTCATAAATGAAGCTAGGTGGGGTAGAGAGAGAGAGAGAGAGAGAGAGGCTTTACTTTGAAGAGAAGGTTCAAGTCTCTATCTATCCCAAGTTGTACAAATAGAGTGTGTCTAAAACTTCAGCTAGATGGATGGACCAAACCCCACAAACTACTTTCAAGAAAATTCAAAGAAAAAATCATCAAACAAATACCTCAACTTGAATTGACTTTGATTATAATCCAAAGGCTTCCACCATTGACAGCCACAACTGATGAGACAAATGCCCTCTTCTCCCTCCCTCCCTCTCTCTCTCTCTCTCTCTCTCTCTCTCTCTCTCTCTCTCCTTTTTGTTACTGCAACACAAAAGGAAAGCAATGATTCCCAGAATTACATGTAATTAGTAAATATGATAAATTCCAGAAAGTGTAAAAGGGATGAAACTTTTCTTCTTTTACATCTGAAGTAGAGAATTTAAAGAACTAACCTTTAAGACTCAGAAAACAGAAGCTTGTCCTCTCTTTTTTCCTCAGAAAGCAACCCACTATAGCTTGCACTTCAAACCTCCCAGTTTCTCTGTGATCAACTTCAGCAGAGCCCAGATCAATTTACCTTCAAACCCCCCCCCCTCTCTCTCTAAAGCCCTCCTCCTCTCTCTCTCTCTCTCTCTAAATTACAAAACCCAACTCAGAAATGCTGCCAAAATCCTCAAAGCAACTGGATTTAATCTCTCTCTCTCTTTCTCTCTCTCTGAATCTCAGTCACTCACATTCAAGTGGCAGTTTCAGAAACAACCCAGAAACAATTTCTGGTTGCAATTAGAGAAACAGGAGGAAACGCTCGAAACCCAATTTTTAAAAACCAGCAGCAGAAGCAGCTAGCTCGATTTCAAACTCGACCCACTTCAAATTTTTGAACTTTTTTTTTGTTTTTCCAACACAACCAGACAACAGGTGAATATTTATACAAACAAAATCAAATCCACATTCAAATCTCCTCTCTCTCTCTCTCTCTCTCTCTCTAAAAGGAAGCAAATGAAATGACAAAATGTCACTGTCTCTCTCTCTCTCTCTAATATGGAAGAAAATAAAATTGAAAAAGAAAGTATCTTTTACTGCGCATTCTCTGTCGAGAGAGAAAATGCGTGCTTAAGTTTGGGCAGCTGGCCTTAAATGTCGAGCAAGATTGAAGACTCGACGGCTACGATTGCGAGTGAAGCAGAAAATCCGACCGTTGGGCATTGGTAAATTTTGAATGTTCTCTTTTTATTATTCGAATTGTTTTACGTTTCCGATGTGAATCTTTTCCACGTGTGAGCTGGGGTTTTGTGACATTTCAAGGTGACTTTTTTGTGGGAAAACGGATGATAACCATTATAATTATTATAACTTTTACATAAATTCTTTAATTGTAATCGTTGGATCAAAATTTAACAGCTCATGTAATTTGTTCAGCAAGCTCAGGAGAGGATCCATTCCCTTTTTGCCATTCAAAGAGGTCACACGTGTGAGGGTGATGGTTGTTTTGGAAATGACAGTGTGTGGAATTACACATATAGCCCTTGGCATCGTTGCAGATTTGGAACCCATTTGAATGAATTTGAATATGAAATGATTTTTGCAGATTTGTATGACACATTTGCTTATTCTATGTCCCTTAAATTTTTTATTTGAAAATTGGAATGAATATGAAGAAAAAAACATAAAAGGCATTTTCACTTTTGAGTATATCTTAAATGGATGTGGTGGGCCACATAAAAAATAATAATACTTGATTATTCATAAAATGAGTAATAATTTGTATTTAAAATTATTTATTATTAATCATAGAACTTCGTGTTTATAATAAAAAATCATTCTTATTATAAATCATTTTATAAAAATTGTTTCAACAAAAAAATCAATTAAAACTAAGGTCATTTAGTTATGTATAAAAATAGATTAACAAAATTGATAAAAGTATTACGAACCATCTGTGTATTTGTTACAATAGATTGACCAAATGACCTTAGTTATAATTCATGTTTTGCAAATATAATCTTTACAAAGTGAATCATAATATGAACAGTTCTGATCATAAACAAAAACTCTATGATTCAAACACAAAGAATTTTGAGTATGAGTTCATACTTATTTTTTAGTAGCTAAGTATTGTTCCTTAAAAAGGCTATACACTATGTGCAGACACTTATAATGAGCAGAAATAACACAAGTAAGAACATTCCATGGGTTGCAAATGCAAAGAAATATAACAAAACAATAAGGTATAAGACCTTATTATTTCTAGAGGTAAGATATGGCATCACATACGTTCAATTATAGCATATTTAAGAAAACTAAATAATATAATTTGAGATCAAAGACCTACTTACAATAATATTGCAGGGTCATGGCGGCCTTGCTTAAGCTCATTCTTGACGTAAGTTTCTCCTAAATGAGAAACGACCATACTAATCTTTACACTAATAAAAATTAATGTAAGTAACCTAAGTTTTTTCCTTTGTTTGCTCTTTTCAGGAATTAAAGTAGTGATCCATGTGCCGTAACGTGCCTGCACTTGTTGACGAGCGCTGGAGAAGAAATATTCCATTAACGGAGCTAGAATATCTATTGTCAGACGGAATTGTCTGTCACAGTTAAGCGTGACGGTGGAGTTAAAGTTAAAGGAGTATACCTTCGGTTTGACAGTAGATGCTAATGCCACTAGGAATATTATGTCAAAGTTGATGGAATATTCCGTCTTCTTCTTTCTGTCATCGGTCGTCGGAGCTGCCGTGCTCCGCCACTTGCCCGAGAGTAAGTTTCACAAATATTATCTATATACTAATCATATCATCCACTTAATACAATACATGAATTAAAAATATCATATGTGGGTGTAATCGTTACATTCCTAATTTCCTGTGCACAAATTGACTTTCCAAAAACGTTCAAATTTTGAATATGAATACTAAAAGTTGTGAAGTTTTTTGGTTTGACCGATATGTAAATTGTCATGTGGAATTTATTAAAGTGATGAATTAAAAGACAAAATTATTTCAACCGAGTAGACAAATACTACATGAATTAGAAGGCAACAAGGGGGCAATGTCAAAATTAAGGACAAGTGACACGACATAAGAAATTGAATCTCTTATCAGAAATTGGAGCAAAAATTTTAAATTGATAATGACATATAACGCGTCAAGTGCAATCGTAAATCTTATCGAAAATCAGATCAAATATATATATATTATAGTTATGGACACATTTGAATATCCTGCTCAAGGCTAATCTTACCCGTTTGATAATTATTAAAAAAATTTCATTATGCATTTAAATGAAGAAAAAACAAATTGTGAATAAAAATTGTGCTTAGTCAATTATTATTCAGCGTGAATAGCAACTGCTCTAGTCCGCTACCCATTGTCATGGCAAAACAGGTGGACTTACTGTGAGACTAACAGTAAAAATTTGACATCTACTGTTGGACATTTTCATTAAGAATGAACATGCTCGGGCAACAGAAAACAACTTGGTTTTTTTACGCAGAACGAGTTATTTCTTCTTTCATGCTCACTGTGGAGTAAAAAACAATCCAGAAAAGTATGGAAGCGACATGTGGATTTTTGGATTAAAAAGATAAAATTACCCTTAAGACACATTGGGATTCCTACGCGCATGCAACAGACAATAATGGCTCAATCAAGGTCAAAAGTGATCAAAATTGTATTTATTCAAAACTCTCTCATCACTTCTCATTAAATCTTCAGCTCCCAATTATTCTTTTCAAATTGGGATTAATTACCAAATTAATTGCAAGATATTATTTGACATAATATCTTGCAATTATATTCAAAATACCACCATAAGTGGTTGGTCCCTATTTCTCCAAATAGAGCCGGCCACACCCCCATATATAGCCCCATCTTCACACCAAAATGTAAGTTCATTCTCTTCCTAAAATTCTCTAAACACTTTGTCTCTCAAATTCTAACTTTGGCATCGAAGATTCTTTGGCCAAAGCTCCCCTCCATTCATCATGGGCGCGTGAGGCTCTCGGCCTTGATCTTAGGTGTTATTATTTTGCAGGTACATTTTTTTTCAAAGGAGAAGAAGAAGGAAATTTGCATCCATAAATTGATGCTTTCATTGAGAGTCTTGATTCACACACTCGAAGAAGACTCTTGCATTCGAAGATTCTCATTTCTTGTTCATTTGTAGATTTTTCATACGTTCTTATTTCTAAAATCTTTTTTATAAAATTCTCTGAATAAACGTAAAAGAAAAGTACAATGACTAGAAATTCGGAAACCACGACGAACAGAACTTCCTATGTTCAAGGATTTGGACCAAGTGATGGAGATCGTGACGTAGCCCTACCACGACGATCCACGAGGGTCAACGCAATGGCTAGTAAAGCGGCACTATCCCCATGAGGCACCACCGTGGTTGCCACTATGGTAGCAACCACGACGACAATGGCCCTACGCGAGCCCACTACCCACAATGAGCAGGCCACCTCGCAGTAGCAGGCCCAGGCCCGTGCCACAAGGTAACCCATATTCAACAAGCCCACGCGGTGCTGCAATGCCAGCTAAGGCCTTAGTAGCTGAGGTCCAAGCAATTAGGCAGCCACAAGCCCAAGCCCACACCACTGTGCAACAGCAAGCCCATGCATCAAAGGCAACCCAAGCCACTGCCCCAAGTCCTATTTTCCTCCACTCAGCGCACAACCTAAGTTGTTCAAGCCCAACGCTCGCGCACTTAAGGTCAGCGCAAACCCAACACGTTTCCAAGCCAAGCCCATGCCTAGCACTCACAGACGTGGAGCAACCCATACACGTGGCCTAGCCTATACCAGCGACCCAATTTGAGATCCGGCCCATTCCCATGGTCTTCCAAGCGATGCAAACCGGTCAAAGATTGGTTCAACTGTCCCGACTTCAAATTTCTAGACCGATGATTGAATCAGGGGTATTTTCACCCCATTTCTCTGCATATTTGACATATCCCAACTCAAATCTCGTGCCCGGAGTCCATTACACTTCCACTATTCAAGGAAACACATAACGTCCAAGCTTTTCCAACCAAAATGGCGAACAACACTTGTCTCGACAAGTCTTAGAGTTGACAAGCGCCCTCGCGCAGCAGACAACCTTGGTAAATCAGCTCTTACAGCATACTGAGATGCAATATGCCCCAGACGAGGTGTCCCGAAGTAGGACAAGGGCAGACGAAGAACCTCAACATCGTAGCAAGTAGCCACTCAACCAGTCATGAATCGAGTGTTCTAGCAGTGTACACTTCCGACTGACGCCCAAGATAACGTATACTCTCGTCTTAGCGCACAGAGGAGCGTGCACTTTCGGTTAAGCTCATGGATGAGCATACACTCACAGTTGGGGCCACATTCCAATAATCAACATAAGCAACTTTCCAGGTGAATTGTTCATTCGCAGCTATGCCCACAAGGAGCATCCTCCACCTCACATTAGAATAGGCAGCACGATGAACGGAGGGAAGCAGTTACTCAATATGGTTTAAGTTCAACCAACAACCTACAAGAAATTCGCTCACCTACTAGGAACATACCACATGCACCGTAGCCACTATATAGACGAGTCGAACACATGGAAGAGTAGCCTAGACTAATAGGTCAAGATCGGGGACAGCTGAGAGTTTTGCTACCCTAACAAAGAAAAATTTAGGAAGAAGTAGAAAGGCTCTTAACCGAACAATTGCACGATTTCCAACGCAACAAGGTCACTAATGAGGTGATAAGACGAAACATAACCAACATAAGCAGGTCACCCTTCACGGATTAAATCAAGCAAGCAGAGCCTCCACGCAAGTTCAACATAGCACATTTCACATCTTTCAAAATAGATGAAGACTTTAAAAGACACCTAAAACACTACAGAAGTGAAATGATCCTTTATTGGAACAACGATGCTTTCATGTGCTAGATATGCGCCACCACTCTACAAGACGAGGCTCAAGATTGGTTCCACACCTTGCTGCCATAATCCATCCGGATTTTCGACGAACTTGGTTTTCACCGAAGAATATTCATCCTATCGCTCAATCAAGAAGAAGTCCGACCATTTGTTCAAAGTCAAGAAGAACCCAAAGGAGTTGCTTCACGACTATGTGATGAGGTTCAAAGCAGAGAAAACAAAGATAGTCGGATGCAACGACTTGATAACTAGTGCAGCCTTCCAAAAAGGACTCCTAGCAGACCACCCATAGTTCGAAGAATTGATCATGAAAGAAGATCTAACTCAGGCAGACTCTTTCGCTCTGGCAGAGAAGCATGCACTTTGGGATGAGGCTCACCGATGCACATTCAAGGCAAATCCAAGCGATCTTAAATATGAAGTCCCACATTACTCTAAAGGAGATTCAAGGTCTTACCAGATGAGCAGCCGCACTTAACCTTTTACCCTTGCGGTCCACCGATCAACATGAGCCTTTTTTTCATCTTATTCGAAAAAGAGCAACAAGACAAATAGGACGACGAGTGCAAGAAAACATTTAAGGACTTGAAAAAGTACCTGACATTACCTCCCCATTATCCAAACCGAAATAAGGGAATGACCTATTCATATGTTTGACGGTATCTGAAGCAGCAATAAGCTCTACCCTCATACAAGAAGAGCTAGGGGTCCGACTACCCGTATTCTACAGTTCAAAAGCTCTCCTCGATGAGGAAACCAGCTACTAAAAATTCAAAAGCTAACTTTGGCGACAGTTGTTGCAACCTAGAAGCTCAAGTTATACCTTCAGACTCAAGCAGTCATCCTCATGATGCACTATTCTGCCCAATCCAGACACTAGCAGATGCAAAGTTTTCTGACGAACGCAACAACTCAGCCCAAAAGGCGCGCCAAGGGTAAAAGAACACTAGAATGACACACTTGGAAGTAAGTTTTGTCATCGTCGCCCCAAAAGATTCTACATAGAAGCAACATGTACCGGCAGTTGGGCACCATCTCCTACTGCGAGTCACACGGCCCCATCTGACTCTTGCTCCATAATTCAACTCTAAAGTGGCCCAATACTGACAGTTGAGCATCTCCCACTACGTGTCACGTGGCCCCAGCTTTATAGCTCCTTACTGCGCCTTCATACCTAGCCTAGGCGGCTCAACAGACCGACCCAACAACACCTTAAAGGCAACTAAGCATGCCCTAGCCACGCCTGTTTGATCCGATGGAGACTTCTAGCATTTGCATGTCGACGACGCATCCAACTACAAGGGCTCGGGAGCAGGCATGGTCCTTGCCACCCCAAACAGTTCGATACTCGAGCAAGCAATCACTCTAAGCTTCAAAGCATCCAACAACGAAACAGAGTACAAAGCTTTACTAGCAGGCCTTCGAATGGCAAAAGACTTGGAGGTAAAAAACCTTGCAATTCATTCTAATTCCTAGCTAATCACTAGCCAGACTACTAGGGAGCACATGGCAAAACAACCGAAGATGGCGCAATACTTAGAGAAGGTACGAAAGCAACTTGAGGCGTTTCAGACTTACACCTTTAGTCAAGTTTCACGGGCAGACAATGCCCACGCGGACGCGCTAGCCGGCTTAGGCTTCACCCTCGACCACCAACTCAAACACTCTATTCCGGTGAAGTATCTAGACAAGCCAAGCAAAGAGGTGGAGCCAACAGCCGAGGTGTCACATGTTAGTAAAACTCCAAACTGGCAAGATTTCATTATAGACTACCTGGTCAATGACACACTCCCCATGGAAATATTGCAGTGTAGAAAGCTCCAAACAAAGGCAGCCCGTTACTACATATGGAACGACATTTTCGTCTAAAGATCCTACACTACACTACATCATCGCTGCCTAGCGCCTCCTGACGACCAAAAGGTTCTAAGTTCAATCCACAAAGGTGTTTGTGAAAATCACTTTAGAGGCCGATCTTTAGCACATAAGGCTTTTCACGCAGGCTACTACTGGCCTACTATGCATCAAGATGCTAAGGAGTTAGTACAAAAGTGTGACCATTGCCAACGCTACAAGCCTGTACTAGCACTGCCTGCTAGCGAACTACACCCACAGACGAGTCATTGGCCATTCATACAATGAACAATCGACTTGGTAAGGCCAATGTCGCCCGCTACTAGGGGTAGAGGCATTATGATCACAGCAACTAACTAATTCACCAAGTGGGTGAAAGCAAAGTCCATGACAACCACAACTCAGATGGACATAGAGCGCTTCATATAGAGCAACATCATTTGACGATTTGGCATCCCTTAATACATCATCACATACAACAGCCCGTAATTCGTAGGCAAAGATTTAGCGAAGTTCTTCTAGAAATATGGCATCAAGCAACACATGTCCACGCTGAGGTATCCCCAAGGCATTGGGCAGGTCGAAGCATCCAACAAGATGATTCTCGACTGTTTCAAGAAATCCTTATTCGACAAAAAGGGAAAATGGCCAAGCGAACTTCCCGGATGTCTATGGGCGTATCGCACAACCAAACAACGAGCAACTGGTGAGACTCATTTCTCTTTGGTATTTGGTTCATAAACAATCATTCCTCCTAATGTCATTGTGTCAAGTATCAACACTTTACTGCCAAGCATTGAGCAGAACAGAAAGGAGATGGCTACAAACTTAGATTGGGCAGAGGAGAAATGCAAAAAGGTCATCACCTACATCGCATCCTACCAGCAGCAGCTCCTCTCCAGCTACAACAAAAGAGCCAAGATTTGGCAGTTCCAACCTAGAGATCTAATCCTAAGAAAAGCCTTCATCACTACCTACAGAGAATGATCTGAAAATATATATCCCATCTGAGAAGGTCCGTACAAGATTAGCAGATAGATGGCAAGGGTAACTACACCCTCACCACCGTGAACGACAAAGAGATTGAAAAATAGTAGAATGCCTACAATCTGAGGAAGTATCATGTGTGACCTCCCGCTGCATTAAAGCTCAAAGACTCAAACAGCTCCACAGGCACCACCTTGTAAGCCAAGGATTATCCAATTGTTTTGCAGTTCATACCTTATAGCTAAGTTTTCGTTCGTTTTTTCAATGAAGAATTCAGAAGTAATCTACAACTTGGCTCGGTTGCATGCTTACAACAACAGATCAATCATGCACTTTAAAAGAAGATCGCGCCCTTCTTAAGGACGTATCGTAAGAATTGTGCCCCCATAGGACCAACCATGCTCTCCAGTGCGAGATGGTAATCTAATTCCCCGACACCCACATAGGTTTGTTTTCCAATGCGGGAGAATAGACTTACACTTAGAATATCCAGACGTGGATGAGTCAGGCTGCCCTAGTGTAACTAGATGCACGATGGCTTGCGTCGGGGATTCCTAGAAGTAGCCATAATGGTCTTTTTCAAGTTTTAGCTAACTAAAGGATTTTGGGCCTCTTGGCCTAATTCGTAGGGAACCAGGCCTCAAAGATGGATGAGGCACATTACGCAGTACACCCTATAGACAACTGCCCTGGAACCCTAATGCTGCTACCAAGTGCACTAAGGTAGCCTAAGGTTTCCAGAAGACTGCTTATGGCTTGCCCTAAAAACAGTAAACCTCGTTAAACTTATACAACATCACATTTTTTGTGAAAAGTTAAACAGTTAGCGTGCAAATACGAAGCTCTATCCACTACCGACATGTTACGCAGTCGATAAGCTTCACTTCTACACTAATTCCTAAAGTGTTGTGATACTTGCTACGTGACCCACGAAATTGGTTACATAAAAACAAGAAGTTCTCTCGGACCTTTGTTTACGAAATTTCATACAACCACATACTTTTGATACGAAAGGTTAGCAAATTTCATGACCCAAAAATCTTTAGTATGTTGTGATGCAGGCCACATGGCTCAAAGGATTAAAGAAAGTCAAGGTTAACAGCCAAGTGGTCACGCAGACTCGTTTGCTTCTGTAAGAAAGGCGTCCGGCTACCGACCCTGTGGATAACAACTTTGCAAAAATTCTACACCAACACCAATGGCTGCATAGGCTACGTGGGCCTGTTTGCTTATAGAAAAGTAACACGTCTGTCCCTGGTCTAAAGGTCAAAGGTTAGGCGTAAACAAAAGAAGCGAAGATGAAGAAAAGCAAAGGAAGCAAGTTCAGTAAATTTTCTAGCAAAATTGATAAACAATGAGCTTAGACATCTCACGATTACTCGATCGCCACACCTTCAGGAGTCGCAACGCTCTCAGCAGCGACATCATCCAGCGTTTCACCCTAGCAGCTCCAGCCTGGGAGCCAACTTCTCTAACTACTTCACCAATGGAAGCCTCAAAAGTAAAGTAGTAATAACTGGACATTGGTTCGTATGCATATATCATGTGTGGAGAAGGACCCTCTAACTAGCCTTTACCCATTTACCTAAATTCGTTTTATAAAGTGTTTTCCTACAAAGTTTTGTTTTAAGTTTTATTTTCGTCAAAAACAATCCCCATGTTATTTAGTCTTCATATTTGAGTCAAAACTTGTTTTCTTTGAGTCTTTTGAGTCAAGTAAAGTCATATTTTCGTCCAAAACCTTTATTGAGTCTAAAATTGAGTCTTTTCAAGTATTGGTTGCTGTTTTAAGTGTCTAAAGTTAGTTTTGAGTCCATAGAGTCTAATTTAGTGTTTTTGAGTCTTATTTACATAGATTAGCATCCCTAGTTAATCCCCAGTCTAGAACGATACCTACTTACATATCTACTACAATTGTCACAAATAGGGTTTAATTTGTGTGTCAAGTTAATTTTCACATCAAATTTTGGCGCCGTTGCCAGGGATTAGCAAATTTGCTAATCCCTTTTGTTTGTGTAATGTCTTTTTAGTGTCTTTGTGTTATTCTTTAAGTGTGCCGTGCCTTTTTAATAGATTGCTGATTTGGTTGTGTTCTTGATTTTCAGGAACTAGTTTATGACTCGTCGTTCTCAACCTATTCGTGCAAACATATTGGATTTTGACGACGATTTTGAACGAACTTTGAGAAGAAAGAGGAAGCAACCGGAACCTTATCCACCTAGTTCAAGTTCAGATTCCGAATCTGAATTTGAAGAAGAAGAAAGCATGGCGGCGGACAATAGAACAATCAAGGAACTTTCGGCCTCGGGACTAGACAATTCCGTACCTTTGTGCATACAATTGTAAACACGAGAAATTCCTGAAACAAGAGAGACAAGAATACGTGTACAAAACATATATTTTGTATTAATGATTTTGGGGTTACAATCTCTTTGTAATTTGGTCCTCTGATTCTATCTTCGTAGGGTGTAGGTTTGTGGATGAATTGTTGATCCAAAGGGCCGTCGGGGCTTGATCTAAGGATGAACAGTTGATGAATGGATCTTCAAGGGGCGTTGGGCCTGATCTTGAAGAATGGGTGTATGAGTTTGTTGAGGTTGTTGATCCAAAGGGCCGTTGGGGCTTGATCTAAGGATGAACAGTTGATGAATGGATCTTCAAGGGGCGTTAGGCCTGATCTTGAAGAATGGGTGTATGAGTTTGTTGAGGTTGTTGATCCAAAGGGCCGTTGGGGCTTGATCTTAGGATGAACGGATGATGAATGATGAACACTTTCTTCAAGGGGCCGTCGGGGCTTGATCTTGAGTTGGTGGGAGTTCTTCAAGGGCCGTTGGGGCTTGATCTTGAATTGGTTGGAGTTCTTCAAGGGCCGTCGGGGCTTGATCTTGAAGGTTGATGGATGTTCTTCAAGGGCCGTTGGGGCTTGATCTTGAAGGTTGATGGATGAGCGGATCTTCAAGGGCTTTTGGGCTTAATCTCGAAGAACGATTGGATGTGTGGATTTGTTGAGGTTGTTGATCCAAAGGGCCGTCGGAGCTTGATCTAAGGATGAACGGATGATGAACGATGAACACTTTCCTCAAGGGCCGTCGGGGCTTGATCTTGAGTTGGTGGAAGTTCTTCAAGGGCCGTTGGGGCTTGATCTTGAAGGAGGATTTGAAGAAGAACGAAGAGTGCTTTCTTGATCCTTCGGGATTTGCTTGAGAGCTTTAGAGTTTCAAGGCTTCTTCCTTTCTTCCTTCTTTCTTCCTTCTTTCTTCTTTCTTCCTTCCCCCCCAAAATGAATGCCTTGGCCTCCTATTTATAGAATTCCAAAACTTGATTTTTGGATTTAAATAATCAGATGAAATAAATCATTTCTGCCAGGTATTGACACGTGTCATATTTGATGACTTTTCCAATTTATTTCGATTTTTCGTTGAATCACACGCTACATGTAAAATTTATGTGACACGTGAACGTTGAAATTTTAATTATTGGTCAACATTCATTTCACCGAAATTTTGATGTCTACAACAATATTCTGTGGCTGCCCAAGGCAAGACCGATGAATTCGAATTGAAGTCTAGCTTGTTGCATCACATTCCCAAATACCATGGGTTGTCCATGGAAGATCCAAACAAGCATCTTAAGGAGTTTGAAGTGGTATGTTCGAGTATGACACCCGTCAATGTCGATGGGAACATTTTGAAGATGAAGGCCTTTCCATTCTCTCTTCTAGAAAAGGCTAAAGATTGGCTATACGAATTGGCACCTAGAACCGTCACTTCTTGGGAAAGCATGAAGCGGGCATTCTTAGAGAAATTCTTCCCAACTTCAAGAGTGATTCTTTTGAGGAAGAAAATAAGTGGCATTCAACAAAACCAAAGGGAGTCCTTTCCGGCATAGTATGAACGTTTCAAGACTCTAGTTGCATCATGCCCTCAACATCAAATGAAGGAAGAACTTTTAATTCAATATTTCTACGAGGGGCTTCTTCCAATAGAGAGACAAAGGCTAGATGCCTCGACGGGAGGTGCCTTGGTTGACAAAACGCCCGTGGCTGCCAAGGTTTTAATTGCAAATAGAGCGTTGAATGCACAACAATATGAAGGTGTTGGCCAAAGAGACACCCCACGGCAACAAGTGAATGAGGTAAGTTCCCAATCCGACATTCAATCTCAATTAGCTAATCTTACTTCTATTATATCTCAGATGGCCGAAGGAATGAGGATTCAAGGTCCAAGTGTATGTGGTGTATGTTCTATCCAAGGACATCATTCGGACAAGTGCCCTCAATTGATTGAGAATGGGGGATGGGAAAGTGCAAATGCCATTGGATTTCCAAGCCAAAATCAGCCAAGGAATGATCCATATTCCAACACATACAATCCGGGGTGGAGAGACCATCCAAACTTCAAGTGGAGGGAGCCTCAACAACCTCAACAACAAGGAGGCTTTAGACAACAACCCCCGGGGTTCTACACCAAAACCTACGGCAATGATCCAACCCTACCCCAATCTGCTCAAAACAATCAAGGTACGACTTTAGATAATGTTACACTTCTTAAGTTACTTACCAATTTGTCTCAGGGGCAAGAAAATCAAAACAAGGCGATGCAAAACCAAGAAAAAAGGGTGGACCACTTAGAGAAGCAAATTGGGTAGATTGCGGAGTTTGTAGGACAATTCTGAGACCAAGGCAAGCTCCCTAGCTCAACCATTGTCAATCCAAAGGGAGGGTTCGAAACCGCCAAGGCCATTACGTTGAGAAGTGGTAAGGAGCTTGGAAATCATCCAAAACCATCCAAACAAAGCCTTAATGATGAGGAAAAGCTGCTGCAAGAAGAAGAACATGGAGCAAAGGCCACGGCAAGGGAAGCCAAAACCTTGCCGCAACCCTTTAGTACACCAAAACCATCCCAAACCACCAAGGTGAGTCCAAATTCGAATTTGTCTAGTTCTATTCCACTAAATGTGCCATTTCCTAGCAGGTTTATGCAATCTAAGACAAAGGAGGTTGAAAAAGACATCCTGGAGACGTTTAGGAAGGTGCATGTCAATATCCCGCTCCTTGATGCAATAAAGCAAATTACGAAGTACGCTAAGTTTTTGAGGAAAATTTGTACAACAAGAAAACGGATTCGGGAGAAAGAGGTGGTACATGTAAGTGAGAATGTATCTGCAATGTTGCAAAGAAAGCTACCACCTAAATGCAAAGATCCAGGTAGTTTCACTATCCCTTGTGTAATTGGTAAAACACGATTCGAACATGCTATGCTAGATTTAGGTGCATCAATTAATGTCATGCCATACTCTGTTTATGCATCTATGAATCTAGGAGAGCTTAAAAATGATGGTGTTATTATTCAATTAGCCGATCGATCTAATGCATACCCAAGAGGTGTTTTGGAAGATGTTTTGGTGCAGGTAGACCACTTGATTTTTCCTGCAGATTTCTATGTGCTTGACATGGAGGATTCAACCCACTCTCCACCATCGCCACTCTTACTTGGACAACCTTTCATGAAAACAGCCCACACCAAGATTGACGTGGCCAAGGGAGCCTTAACTATGGAGTTTGGTGGTGATACGATTAACTTTAAAGTTTCTGAATCCATTGAGAATCCTAATGATGTTCGTTCTTGTTTTGCCATTGGTACAATTAAAAATATAGGGCAGGAACGTTCAACACCAATCAAGAAGGATGCGTCTAGAACCACCATCAAGGAAGGAATTGAAGGAAAGCACAAGAAGCACGCCACTACCCTACAAACACCCAATCTAGCCGGACCTAAGGATAAAATTGGCAAGATGGTGGCTGCCCTAGGGGCATTGCCACAACATCCTAGTAAGTCTCCAATCCCAATTCCAATTCCCATTTCAACTAATAGGTTGTTACCTTCGTTGGTGCAGGTTCCACATCGATTTCAAGGTGGTGGGGGCGTCTACATGGACTATAGGAACCAAAACACCACAATCAGGGAGGATCACTATCCCTTCCCATTCACTGAGCCATACTATGAGAACTTTGAAGTGCATGCCGTGGGCCCAAATGAAGCTTAAGAAGAAGGATCGTCCGGCTGGAAGACGTTAAAGCAAGCGCTTCTTGGGAGACAACCCATGGAAATAAAGAAGAACTAGGAAGCTCCACCACTCCATAACCAGATTTGCGTTCCTAAACCCTACTCTTTATTGCTTTTATTTTGCCATGTTTGTCGTGTTTGTTAGTTGTGTTATGTGTTTGTTTGTTTGTGAGTCTATACTTAAAACATTGAGGACAATGTTTGGTTTAAGTGTGGGGGGGTAAACAAAGTGTTTTTCATGCAAATTCGTGGGATTTTATCACCTATCATTTCTAAAGTTGTTTTTTCACTGTTTTTAAGTGTTTTTAATGTGTTTTGAAGTGTTTTTATGTGTCTTAAATAGAAAATCCGAAAATTTGGAAAAAAAATCGAAAAATAGTGTTTTAAAAACCCAAAAAGAGTTGTTTTTAGAGTCGTTTTGTTTTTGTGTTTGTTTGTGTCTTAGGGTACCTTCCAACACAATGATGAGGATTTGGTTTTTAATTGCATGACTATTAAAGAAAGTTACAAACATGGATGGAAGTTTGATATGCTCTTTGGTTTATGCTTGGTTATAGTTGACATATACGAATTCACATGTAATCACAAATAAAAAATCAGTTTTTGTAACATACTTGAAGGAAGAAACTCAAACTAACGCTACAACCCTGAGAGATTTGAGCCTAAACATTCTTTGGAGAGTTATTAATCTTGATTCCTTGTTTTCTAAAGTCGTTGCATGATCTCATCATTCTTTGCTTGGTTGCTACTTAGAATGCGTTTCATCACTATAGTTCCAAATACTAGAACTCACGTCCATTTCATTCAAAGCATAAAATGGGTTAGCATAACAAATAATAAGATGAAGTTGGTTAGTTTAAACCCAGAGCCAAAAAGCCTTACCCCTTTACAGATGTATTGTAGGTTTAAACCCCTTTGAGCCTTATTTAGCCTATTTTCTTTCTTAACCACATAATCCTTACCTAGCCTAGATTAGGACTATCCAAACCCTTATTCTTAAAGGATAGTAAAGCAGGACTTAGAGGGAATTCCTTTCGATCTAAAAATTGCAGAAAAACAAGTGTGGGGGAAGGGATTTTCGTAGGAATTCATGAAGTAGTATGTTTGTGTGCCAAAGAAAAAATAGGGGACGAAAAAAAAAAAAAAAAAAAAAAGTCGTGAAAAAAAAAGAAGAAGAAAAAGAAGAAAAGGAGTTGAAAATAAGTGAGAATGAACTCACAAGTGTTGATTGTTGAAGAAAGGGTCCAAAAGGTTGAATTTGACCCTAAGTTTTGTGTAATTCCTCCCTTAGTGTTCAAAGTTGGTTTTTGCATTCAAAAGTGAATTCTAAAGTGCTTATTACTTTGCTTACTATTGCTTTAAGCACTTTTGTTTATCCTTACCTTTCTTTGTTAGCCAAATACCTTAGCCCCGTTACAAACCCTTTGACTTCAATCTTGGTTGTTATGTGTTTCAATATGTGGAGTTTAAAATTGGTTTGAGCATATGGTATCCCTGGTTCTCGCGTCTAAGTAGTGGCATTCCATTCATGAGATCATATACATGTTAATAATTCCGGAAAATGCCTTCTTTGTTATGACATATGTGAGTATTAGTTTACATGTTTACATCAATCTTCTCACATATACCTAGTGTAGGGAGTGTAGTCAGAAAATCTGTGTGAAAATAGAGAGTATATCCAGTGAGGAATTGAGGGAATTCTCTAAGGCACGTTACTACATTCAAAATCATGTTTTAATTGATTAAATGCGAGCTAGTGAGTGATAACTATGGTTAAGTATATGCTCGACAATAGGGATAACTAAAATCTATGAATGTGGTAGTCTTTTAATGTATCATGGTCATTGGAAATCCCTGAGATACATGTTGGAAGGTCTAGATTGTGTTTTGTTTATTTCGTTTTGCTCGAGGACTAGCAAAAGCTAAGTGTGGGGGAATTTGATAGGAGCATATTTATGCTACTTAGTTATGTTGTTTCCTTGCATTTATGAAGTTAATTACTATTTATTTCAGTCTTTTAAGTTATTTTCGTATGTTTTTAGGTCCTAAGGGCAAAAGGAGCAAGAAAGTGCATTTTGAGGCTATTTGGAGCATTTTTGGGCATGGATTGGATAGCTTAACCATGGAGCAAAGTGGATGGATGAAATTGAAGACTAGAAGAGCTAGGAAAGGCTACAAATCTGGTGGAAGAAGTTCTAATGCAAAGAGGATAAGGAAGAAGCAAGAAACAAGGAACCTTATCCAACCTTATCCAACCTTATCTTATCCTATCCTAGAAACCTTATCCTATCCTATCTCTAACATTATCCTATTCTATCCTATCCAAATCAGGTGGGGACTTAAACCTAGCTAATTAGGGGGAATCAATTACACATTTAAACACCTATTTCAGTTTCTAGAAACCTTATCCACTTGTTTGCCGCATATGGACCATTCCTTGTAGGTTTAGGAGTTGCAATCCTTCCTCTACACCTATATCATGAGTCCTTATCCACTTAGGTCCAGAAATCTACCCTTTAACCCTTCTAGAAGTCTAAATTCTGCAAAAAAATACCTAGTTTCTAGATGCCCTTAATTTCTGGCGAAAATTACCTATCCTATTCCCCTTTGGTTTCTACCTAGACTTAACCCTTTTTCAATGGGATTGTGCAATCCTTTTCCTTCACTAATTGTGACTAATTAAGCCTATATAAACAGCCTTATGCCGCACCATTCATGCATCCACTCACACATTCATTCATTCATACTTTCATCCATCAAACACCACAATCCATTCTACAACACCCTAGTGCCGCAAGCAAGGAAGCAAAGAAAGGAGGACTTGTGCAATCTGCCATCCAAGGAGAGTTCGAAATTTGTCATTGGAGTGTTGAGAGTTTCTAGGTGTATTCTATCCTTAGTTTTAGCTTAATGTTTAAATTTAATTATCTTTGTTTTGCGAACATGAGGAACTAACTTCTCTTTAGTTAGAGGAGAATTTGAAGCCATGATTATATGTTTTATATGAGTTGATTACGTCCGGTTATTATTACTTAAGGCATGAATGTGATTTGCTTATCTAAGTTATTAAAACTTGTTTATGCATGCAAATTAAGTGTTAACCCCCAACCCACATACATAAACAAGTTTTAATAACTTAGATAAGCAAATCACATTCATGCCTTAAGTAATAATAACCGGACGTAATCAACTCATATAAAACATATAATCATGGCTTCAAATTCTCCTCTAACTAAAGAGAAGTTAGTTCCTCATGTTCGCAAAACAAAGATAATTAAATTTAAACATTAAGCTAAAACTAAGGATAGAATACACCTAGAAACTCTCAACACTCCAATGACAAATTTCGAACTCTCCTTGGATGGCAGATTGCACAAGTCCTCCTTTCCTTGCTTCCTTGCTTGCGGCACTAGGGTGTTGTAAGATGGATTGTGGTGTTTGATGGATGAAGGTATGAATGAATGAATGGGTGAGTGGATGCATGAATGGTGCGGCATAGGGCTGTTTATATAGGCTTAATTAGGCACAATTAGTGAAGGAAAAGGATTGCACAATCCCATTGAAAAAGGGTTAAGTCTAGGTAGAAACCAAAGGGGAATAGGATAGGTAATTTTCGCCAAAAATTAAGGGCATCTAGAAACTAGGTATTTTTTTGCAGAATTTAGACTTCTAGAAGGGTTAAAGGGTAGATTTCTGGACCTAAGTGGATAAGGACTCATGATATAGGTGTAGAGGAAGGATTGCAACTCCTAAACCTACAAGGAATGGTCCATATGCGGTAAACAAGTGGATAAGGTTTCTAGAAACTGAAATAGGTGTTTAATTGTGTAATTGATTCCCCCTAATTAGCTAGGTTTAAGTCCCCACCTGATTTGGATAGGATAGAATAGGATAATGTTAGAGATAGGATAGGATAAGGTTTCTAGGATAGGATAAGATAAGGTTGGATAAGGTTGGATAAGGTTCCTTGTTTCTTGCTTCTTCCTTATCCTCTTTGCATTAGAACTTCTTCCACCAGATTTGTAGCCTTTCCTAGCTCTTCTAGTCTTCAATTTCGTCCATCCTCTTTGCTCCATGGTTAAGCTATCCAATCCATGCCCAAAAATGCTCTAAATAGCCTCAAAATGCACTTTCTTGCTCCTTTTGCCCTTAGGACCTAAAAACATACGAAAATAACTTAAAAGACTGAAATAAATAGTAATTAACTTCATAAATGCAAGGAAACAACATAACTAAGTAGCATAAATATGCTTCTATCAGTAAGCAAGTCTTCCAGAGAAATAGAGAAGGTCTTAAAGTCTTTCCCACAAAACTCAAAGTCAGACGGTCTACCAAAGAAATGATCTACATAACCCAGCTTGTAGAAATCAGCCTGACTCTGAACAAGCGAAGCCTCGAGCCCAGCATTTTCACCATTTAGCTGCTCGTTTTCCTTGAGCAGACTAACACAAACGCGCTGCAACTCATCCACTTCTTTCTTCAAACTTTCGTTAATCTTCAGTGTACATTGGAGTTCCAACACTTGGGGTTCAAGCCTATTGAGGATCTTCTTGAAGTGGATCACTTGATTATAAGTAGCAAGTAGCTCTTCATCCTTTACGTAAGCAGCGAAACAAAGCTCAGAAACGGTACGCTCAAGATCTTGAATTTGAGGTACTTAACATCCAATCTCCTTTTTTGCACTCTCATACTAAACTTGGATCACATCAAGCCTAGTCTTCAAGTCAACGATCTCTTGGCGAGCGGTATAAGCTGCAGAGAAGTGGAGGCAGAGATATTAGACCCCTTCAAAGTAACGACCTCCAACCTCTCAATCTTTTCGGCAGAGGAATAAGCTTCAGTTGATGTAGTCTTCGTCACCTCCTTGGCAACCTTGGGTATCCTCTTGGTCAAGGAGCATAGACTCAGCTGCTAGAATCGCCATTTTCTACATCATAGCAAGCAAAGCAGTCTTTCTATATTCGGTCGTATACTTCGTAAATGAACTTGGGCAAACAACCGCTTTAATGCCATCAACAAGCTTGGCACACGCGTTCATGTCTTCAAGCAAATCTGGTTTCAAGAGCGCACAAATCTCAACAGCCACCCCAGAAACATGTTTGGTGGATTTCTCACAACTGCCCATGCGAGCAGTCTCTTCCTTCTTGGCAAGCGAATCAGTCTCAGCAGCAAGGGGAGTGGGCCTTGGCGTCACTTTAGCAACATAGTCCACATTATCGCTCTTCATAGTAACAAGCTTCTCCAAAGGTGAACTGGACTTAGCTGCCAACAGACGTCTTGGTACAGACTTCAAACTGAGGGCATGACAGAACCTTTACGCTGAGTAATCCTATCAGCAATCATACTAGTCATTTTCGACATGGTAGGGGCCACAGGCTTAGATCTAGTAGCCTTATTTTTCTTCCCATTAGAAGAAGTCGAGTTAATCACAAGCCTCTCGGCAGCAAGCGTCCCCTCACAAGCAGCGGATGAAGTCTTCAGTTTTTTCTCAACCGACTTCTCTTAAGCAGGCTGGGAAGATCTCTTCTTTCCACCTTCATTCACAATAGGTTCCACAACAGCAATCGAACAAGCCAATGCATCCGCCTTGATCCTCTTTATCTCATTTCTCATGAGTAGCCCATATTTATCCCAACGAAGAAGACTAAGCAGCTAACGTTATTCATAGTACTCAGCGGGGGAGCTCAACTCATACTGGTTTTTCCCTTATTTTTTCTCTCGAATCAGCAGGCATGAGGCTTGCATGCCCAGCATTCCAGCTGCCCATGAGGCCTACAACCTCCTCATTTCTCTTAATCGTTAGCCTGGCCAGCGTCAGGTACAAGAGCCCAAAGGACATGAGCCATGCGGCTCGCCTAGCATTGCACCCAACGCCTCAATTCACAGCCCCAGTTGCACAGTTACCCTTGGCTCTAGCCAAGCTGAGCAACCCAAGCAATGGTTATTTCCACAACATTCTTTGGCCCATGCCAAGCTGACTCCTGGCCCCTGCCAGCTGATGTGTCACACCACCGTGACGGCTGCCCCGCAACATCACTATCTAAGAAGAAAACAAGGAAAATTAAAATTTTCTTACCTTGGTGCGGCGCAGAGAAGACGAAGAAAGCAACGAAAAACGGTCTTTTGCACCAGCAAGTGTAGAAGATTGCTAGAGGAGGGGGAACAAATATCCTCTAGCTTTCTCTCTCTTATAGGGTAGAATAAATTTCTCTCTGAAGTTAATTTAATCATCTACTTAAGGTAAACTTAAATAGACTTTACAAGTGATTTATTTCTCTTTCCTAGAAGGGTCTAATTTCCAACTAATGTGGGAATCTACATCAAAATAGGAAACAATCTTACGTTTCCTAAAGCAAGAGAAGATCTTTACACCTGTTACCCTCTCCTGCGAGCAGCCAACAGGTGTAGGGGCATTTGTGGAGCCAAAAATAATCAATAAAATTATGGAGGCGACACGTGGACTTTTGGGTGAAAAAAAAACAAAATTACCATTGAGGCACACCGAAATTCCCACGCGCATGTAACAGACAATAACGACTCAATCAAGGTCAAAGGTGATCAAAATGGTATTTATTCAAAACCCTCTCATCATTCCTCATCAAATCTTCACCCACAAGTTAACACCCAATTATTCTTTTCAAATTGGGATTAATTACCAAATTAATTGCAAGATATTATTTAACATAATATCTTGCAATTATATTCAAAATACCACCATAAGTAGGGTTGGATTCGGTTGGCAAACCATGCTAAATTCTTTGTGCCACCTGCCAACCACATATACATAATTACCAAAAATCAATTACTGCTAGCCAACCGTCTTCTTTTAGTTGCCAAAAATCGGTTCAACCAAAATTGTTGGCTGGTTCGGTTGGTAAATGGCATAATCGATGGTTTGTAAATAAGCTACAAAAACAACAGCTCAAGGCCATGCACCGACCCGTAAACAACAAACCAGAAAAGAGAAAAAGAAGTTGTTTCTGCAATTTTTCAATTGATGATACGCCAATATAATCATGACTTAACAAATTAAAATGGAAATCAAATCAAAACTTAATAAGCCAACAACAATGTCAACAAACATAATCCAAATAGTTATAAGTTCACAAACTCAAATTTCTAACTAATATAATTGTCTAAATTCAATTGTAGCAACTAATGTATAAACAAAAAACTCAAAACTCAAAAGTTCTGGTTATAAGATCCCCTTATTATAATCCCAAAACCAATAACTTCTTGTTTTGATAATGCAACATCACTGAAGTAGCAGCAACCAATGTATGTGAAATGTTCCATGAATCAATTCGTCGAAGCACTTGGAATTGATGTTCCTGCTTGAGATGTAGAACCATCAACTATTTCAATCCAAATGTTACATAAAAAAAAGTATGATTAGAATGAGATGTAATATTGAATAATAAATTAAAAATATCAATAAACATTGGATTGAAGTACTCTAATTAGAATTAGAAAGAAAAAAAATATAGCAATACTTGCATTTTTCCAGTTCTTGATATGTCAAGCATGTAAAAAATACATAAAATATCTAAATAGAAATATATATATTGGTAGGTATGGCATACCGTCGGTATACAAAATCCAATACCACAATCATACCATTAATTGTCAGTTTGGTATAATGCCAACCGATTATGAAAAAATGCCAAAACTATACCATACCATTATGAACAGATCGGTACGGTTCGGTCAGTAAATCGGTTTATGGCAAAATTTCCCACCCCTATATATAGCCCCATCTTCACACCAAAATGCAAGTTCATTCTCTCTCTAAAATTCTCTAAACACTTTCTCTCTCAAATTCTAACTTTGGCATCGGAGATTCTTCGGCCAAAGGCCCCCATTCATCGTGGGCGTGTGAGGCTCTTGGCCTTGATCCTAGGTGTTAAGATTTTGCAAGTGTATTTTCGTCAAAGGAGAAGAAGGCGGAAATTTGCATCCACACTCACAATTTGATATGTTTTGAGATCATAAACATTGTTTTTTACTCAATTATTTTGTATGTTTTTCTATAAGGCAATATTTTAAACTATTTGTCCATATCGTGTGAAATTTCAATTTAAGGGTACATTTGTTCATCACTAGGCTTCGTTGGACTGGATTACCTAAGACTCTCAGTTTGCATTTGGTGCAAGTAAGGACTCCCAAAGGTTCCGAACCCGGAGTCAGTCTCTCAATTTTGGCCTATAAGTTTATGTAACTTTTCTTACAAGGTGCTCTCCAAGGTTTTAACCAACAGACTAAAGCCTTTACTCATGAGGATTATTTCTCCCATGCAGAATGCGTTTGTTGGGGGAAGACAAATTCAAGGCAACATCAAGATTGCGCATGAGCCATTCTACTTCCTCAAGCTCAGAAAAACCAAATCTAAGTTCGAACTTGGCATAAAGCTTCATATGCACAAAGCCTATGACCGAGTGGAATGGGACTTCCTAGATGCGGTAATGGATAAGATAGGATTTTATCCCAGCTAGCGAAGGCTCATTATGAGGTGCGTGAACTCGGTTAATTTTTCTGTGATTCTCAACGGTCTTCCGAGCAACAAATTTACCCCTTCGAGATGACTACGGCAAGGTGACCCGCTATCTCCATACTTGTTTCTGATGGTTAGTGAAGTCATGTCCAAGATGATTAGCATAGCTATTGAGACTAAGCAATTGCATGAGGTACGGATGAGCCCTCATGGCCCGTCCATATCCTATATCTTATTTGCTGATGACACCCTAATATTCTTAAAGGCTGATACGTCGAACGGCCACAATTTGGGCCGACTCATTAAGCCATATTGCTTGACTTCGGGTCAGGCGGTAAACTTGCAGAAATCGTGTGTGTTCTTTAGTGCTAACACCCTAGCGGCAATTTTGGATGAACTAGGGAATATTCTTGGTATACCAGTGGTGTCCAATCCGAGGACTTGCTTGGGGGTTCCAACTATTTGGGGCCAATCTAAGAGCCATGGCCTCACCTATGTGAAAGGTAGATTGATGGGGAAAATCTAATGATGGAAGCAATGCACCTTATCCCAAGCTGGCAAACAGGTCATGATAATAGCTATCGCTTAGGCTATTCATGCATACCCCATGAACTTATTTAAATTTCCGAATGCAATATGCAACGAGCTAGATTCCATGATTTTGAGGTTTTGGTGGGGTCAGAAAAATGGAGAAAGAAAAATTCATTGGGTCTCAAAAAATTTGTTGGGCCACCCGAAACAAGAAGGGGGCATGGGTTTCAGGAGTTTTAAAATTTTTAATGATGCTCTCCTTGCCAAGCAATGTTAGAAGTTGATAATGGAGCCAAATTCACTATGGGCTTTAGTTCTCAAGGCCAGGTACTTCCCACATTGTTCTTTTCTTGATGCCTAATGGGGAAGTTGTGCATCTTAGTTATGGACCAGTCTACTTGGAGGTAGAGATATACTTTTGAAAGGGGCGCATTGGAAAATCATGGATGGGTGACATGTACAGATTTAGGTAGACAGTTGGCTCCCTTTGCTGCCTTCAGGCCACCCCATTCCAAGGGGAACGGTGTCAGTCACTAAGAATACAAAAGTGGGAACTCTTCTATGCCCAATTTCGAAAACCTGGGACCTAAATTCCCTCAAACCCTTCATACGTGTGGAAGGGTTGGAAGCTATCAATGATACTTATATCGGTAATTCAATGGGTAGGGACCAGTTCATTTGGCTAGCCACCAAGAATGGCTTTTACACGGTGAAATCCGGGTACCTCTAGGCTCAGGCTCGAGTGTAACATCCCGCCCTCGAAATACTTATTTTTGGGAAATAATTCCGATGATAGGTCAAAACTAAACTCTTATTTAATTAACTATGAATTTATCACAAGTCTTTATTTCAATTCCCTAATCTTTCTCAAAATCTTTCATAAAATCTATCCCATAATTTACTTCCCAAAACATAAGATTTAAATTCCAAATAATTCACCAAAGTTTCTTTCCTTCAAACAAAATCTCAACAAAAGATTAAACTCAAACATTTTAGGCTGCATCTAACCCTTGTTAGACTACCTACGTACCCTTGATACCGGATCAAGCCTTTCGTAGTTCACCTTTCATTTTTAATCCATTTCCGAAACTACTAAAGTATCCGAAATAACCAACATTGGGTTTAACAAACAAACACATCAATTGGATAAAAAATTCATACTTAAAGTATTAAAATTTTCACAAAATGACAGCATCGGCCCACTGGCCACGTGCCGCCACAGGTGGCGGTTTCTGGTGAACGGAAACCCAATTTTTTTGACTAACTCTAAAAGTTACCAAATTTTACATGCAAGTATATTTTAATGAGGGGAACAACTTTCATACCTAGGTCAAACTCCAATTCGGCCGGGAAATACCTCGAATCACCCTCGAATCACCTGAAACCCTTGATTTTGTGTGTTCTTGATTCGACTCCAAAACTATTCCAACACCCCAACTAATGCATGGGCTTTGTTCTAGACCTCAAGAGGAGTCCAAAGGTGGTGTTAATTGAAGAGAATCATTTCAGAATTCACCAAAAAAAGGTGAAACCCGTTGGAACAACTATGGGTTTATGGCTTCGATTCGTAAAATTAGATAAGAAAATTTAAGAATCTAACACCACAGGGATGTTGGGCTCGTCAAGAGCTTTCCATAGACACTAGAATCACCTCCAACGGACATCGAATGAGGAAGGTAGGACCGGGTCAAGGAACTGGGTCGAGTTGGCAGGATAAGGGGATCTGATTCACTCTCCTCATTCTCCTTCCTTTCCCCTCCTTTCCTTCCCACTTGATTCATCCATGTCCCTCCCTTTTCAGTCCTTTCTTTTCCATCACAGCCGTCCATTTCCTTCCTTTCTTTTCTTTTCTTCTTATCTTAGCCACACATGTGGCAGAATCTCAGTGCTCCAGAAAATTTGGAGCCTTCTAAAAGGGTTAAATTTACAAAAATGTCCCCAACTGTTGATGCGAGAATTATACGCACACTCAAATTAAACCCTCGTTTGACAATTGTAGTAGAATGGATAAGTGAGAGATCGTTCTAGACCGGGGATTAGGAGGGCTTGCTAAAACCTTCTAAATTGACTTAAGAACATAAAAACAATATAAAACACTAAACTAGACTCAAAGAGTGCAAAACTAAAATTTAAAACATTAAGACAAACCAAAAGACTCAAAACTAATTTTGGACGAATTTAAGATTATGGCTTGATTCAAAATACTTTAAAACATAAACTAAACAGATTCTAAGCACTAAAGAACAAGAAAGTAAAAGGGGGGGGGGGGGAAAGTTTTGATTTGACGAAAATTGAAATAACAAAACAAGTTAATAAAGTAAGCGGAATGTAAATATGAATTTGTGATGGAATGAATGGAATGAAGGCTAGCTAAAGGGTTCTTCTCCACACATGTTATACTTGCATACAAGATTGACTCTCAGTTGGTCTTTCGATAAATTATGAAACTCAACACTCCGGATTAATTAGGTCCGCTTAAATTAACCGTCAAGTTTTCCTTAAGTTAATGAATTGGATGGGTTTGCGCAACGCAATTCACAACATTCTCCAAAAGTCCTTTACGTGAATAGCACAATAAAGATACAATCAAAGATCATTAAGCATTATGAAAACTTTAAGTGTTGACGAGGCATTCGTTACTATGATGAGCATGAAACTCGTGCCAAGAATTCATTTAACGCGATTGTTTATAAGCAACCTCCACTACTTGTGAATATAAGTTCATAACGATTAGATGAAAATCACTTATATTCTAGCGTCTTATTTATGCATGAAAATTAAGCGCGCATTCTTAATAAACATTCATAAATAAGTTATCAATCAAACGGTTAAACAAATTGAATTCACAACTTATGAAATTCCAACAAAAGTTAATCAATTCATATTGCAAGTATAAACATAGTTTCGAATCACCCCCTAGCTAAAGGGGGTTTAGTTCCTCATAACTTTGAAATCAAAGAAACACCTAAACATTCCAACAACTCAAAACTTGAATTGTATGAACGTTTAAGCACTCTTCTCTTCCATTCCTTATACGTACAAAACAAAGAGAATTAAAATGAAACTTTGAAATCAAAGAAACACCTAAACATTCCAACAACTCAAACGTGAATTGTATGAACGTTTAGGCCCTCTTATCTTCCTCTTTATTGTGGCACAAGGACTAAGGGATGTTGTTGGTGTGTTGAATGGATTGGGGAATTATGGAAATGGAAGAAATGGAGGAGAAATGGAAGGGAAATGGAGAGAAACTCACGGCTAGGGAGAAGATGGAAGTGTTTGTGGTGTGGTGTGTTGTGTATGAAATGAGATGATGAATGAATGAATGAATGCAAGGGTATTTATAGGAGTAGTGGAGGGAACATATAGGGAGAGAATGGATGGGAGAGCATGTGAATGATAGCTAGGAGAATGATTAAAGGGGTGTGAATGGTTGGAAATGCATGTGGGTGAATTGGTGGTGCAATGATGAAAGAATAAGTGCATGTGTGTGTGTTTTGTGTTGGAATGAATGTGGATGCATGATGAAAAGTTAATAAATAATGCATGTAGGGTTAGGAAATAAAATCATAACTTAAAGGGGGGATGATTAAAGGATGTGGCTAGGTTGGAAAGGTGTGGAAGATGGATGGAATTAGGGGGAATGCATGGCAATGATGGGGAGTTCTTTGGTGATGAATGCAATGATGAAGAGTGAATAAATAATGCATGTAGGGTTAGCTAGGTTGGCTTTGTTTGGGTGCATGTGAGTTAAAGAGGGAGAATGTGGTGAAATGATGAAGTAGGAAGGTGGAAATGCATGTGAATGCATGTGAGTGCATGTGTGTGTGAATGGGTGTTTCTTGATGGTTTTGGGGTTGTGATGCATGTGAATGCATGTGGCTAAGGCTTGTTGATTGGGCTAGAGGTTTTGCATGGCTCAAAGGATTGTTTGATTGGGCTAGGCCCTTTGTTTTATGTCCAAAGTGCATACAAGGCTTTCAAATTCGTCCAACACTTTGGCTCCAAAAATATGCTATCCATTCCAAGCCCAATTTTGCTCCAAAATGCTCCAAAATGCATCTTTTTGCTTCCTTAGCCATATGAACCTAAAAACACACGAAAATGGCTTAAACTACTAAAACAACTATGAATTAACAACATAGATGCACGAAAACAAGCTAAGTAAGTCGCCTAAATATGCTCCTATCAACTGTAAACACTAATAACTTCTTCGTTATAACTCCGGTTCACGAACAGTTTGCACCTATGCGCTCGTAGGGCCGTGCTCTATCCAAAATTAACAAGAAATAATTTAATATGTATAAGTATAAAATACGTCCTCGTACAATTACGTTCAACCCACTAAGGCCATTTCCATCTTTTTCACTTATCAATAAATTTTACAACGTAAATTATAATAATTCCCGATAACAAAATTTTAAAATTTCTTGATTAAATTTTCATAACCATAAATCGATTTATTTTCGATTATCTCCATATATTCATATATTTAAATTTTCAAGGTATTACATCGAGCTTGGCCCCCGGCGCCACAACGCCCTTCTTCGTCCTGAGCCACCTCGGATTAGCTTTGGAAGATTATTTGGAAGCTGCAAACCCCAGCCAAAATCCAGAATTTCATGTGGAAAACCCTCCACCATGCTCTGGCCACGATGGATGAATCATTTAAACACTAATCTGCCCCTAACCTGATATGCCAAAACCAGGAAGAGTTAATTGAACACCTACTCTTATTATGCCTATGGGTGAAGCCCATCTGGTTTGGAGGGATATTTCAAGATTGAGTGGAATGGGGTTTCCAGTTGGATGAAGTGGTTTGACTCAATCTTTAATCTGTAGATAGGAGCCAATGGTGACCGACCGTCTTTGCTCTCGTATGTAGCCTTCAAGTGTTGGCATATATGGAAGGCTCGGTGCAATCTTTTGTTTAATCAGCGACTAATCAACCCCACACAGGTTTTATGTGCAATTACAAACTCAACGGGTGCATTTGGTGTTGTTGTACATGAGAAGCATTCGCAACCTGCTCCTATCCTTTCAGTGGCTGGACGATCAACCAGGTGGTTCTCCCGACCATGTCGTATACAAAAATCAATGTTGAAGGTAGTTCGTCGGAGCCGACGCGCTCCAGGTTCGCTATAATTATGTTATGGGATGCTGAGGGATCTTTTGTGGCAGCAATTAGGTACGTTATTCATGCTCCTTGTGTGGGTGCAGCTGAAGCATTGGCCTTCCTTAAAGGCTATAAGTTTGGTTTATCATTGGGGCTTCGAATGGTTATCGTGGAGTCTGATTCCCATGAGTCCATTTCCTCTATGTCAGACTCGCTTGGCAAAGGCAGATGGGAAGCTTACACTTCCTTACTGAAAGCTAAAAGGCTAGGGGAAACTTTCCAAGACTGTCGCTAGTCTTGGATACCAAGATCAGCCAACATGACGGCGGATGCATTGGGGTCACAGAGATGTGCGATGTTTCTTGGGTCAACAAATCCCCATCTTCATTAGTTCATGTGCTTCAAAATGATGGTTTACCTTGTCCTCCTTAAGGTAGCAGAGGCAGTGGAAAGGGCGACACGCTAACTTGGTTACTGTGTCTTCCTTATAACTCCCTCTACTACCCGTTTTTGCTTACTGTTTGCTTGCCTCATTGTAGGCTCTCCTTGTACCATTTGACATCTTTGCCCGGGTTTTAATGTACCAGTTTCCCAAAAAAATAAAAAAAAAATTGAACTCATGTTATATAAATGTAGGGGTACAACTTGGTCGGGTTGGAAGGTCAACCCAATCCTAACCTAACTTTTACAATTCGGGTTTGGGTTCGTGTTGGGTTTCATTTGGGTTAGGGTTTACTTGGGTTGGGTTCGGGTTGCCCAATGTTTTCAAGTTTAATTTTGTAACAACTTAGTTTCCAAGAATTCCTAAAAAAATTAAGCCAAGTAGCATCAAAGCCTTTTATTCCCTAAAAACTTAAGTAATTATAAAGGGTAATTTATTAAAATATATATATATATATATATATATATATATATATATATATATATATATTAGAAAGCACGTTGGTTTTTGGACTTTGCTCACTTGGGTGTAGTATGAACATTAATTGATATGGGTTACAATCTGATTAAATTGGGTTTGGTTAGGCGGATTGGGTAGGGTTGGAGATGGACGGGCAAATGATCAACCCAACTCAGCCTAATCAATGAACGGGTTGAAATTGGGTTGGGTTCGAGCAGGTTATAACTAAAAAAACCCCACTTGTTTGGGTTTAAAGTCGGGTTGGAAATAGGCGGGTTTGGATTGGCCCAACCCAAGTTGTACCCCTATATAAATGCTTCGCTGCATGGTCTTAGTGAGATCCACCAAAAAGTAGAGGGCTACTAAGACCGCTTTGCCAAATGCTTCGTGTTTGCTTCACACCGTGTCATCTGCTTCGCCAAACCCTTCGTGTCTACTTTGCACCGTCGTCTGCAACCACAATTTCTTGAAATCCCATGCAACCACATTTTCTTGCTCGAAACGCTTCTTGGGTGGATCAAGTTTTAGGTCCTCGTTGAACGTGAGCCACAACATCCGTGCATCTAGAGAGAGAGAGAGAGGGAGGGAGTAGAGAGAAATAGAGATTGGAACCGAGAGGGAGTTGGATGGGAAAAGATGGAGAAAAATAGGGAGAGGGGACTGATGTTTATGGGGAAAAAATTAATAACAAAATTAATAAATATGAATTAAATAATATAATTAAAGTTTGTTAATTATCTTGTTTCTTATTTGGACATTGTATTGAACGCTTCACTAAATGAATTCAGCTTAGTCTATTTTAAGTCTGTTCAGTTTAATTTCTAAAGTTAGTCTAATCTAAAATAATATAATGTAAAAATAAGTTAGTCTAATCTAAAATAATATAATGTAACAATCGCCCCCTAAGCCTACAAGTGACCTGCACAAATTTAATGTTACTGTATGTATACTGGTAAAAGAAAGACAGAAATATGAATCTTGCTGGATTGACTTTTGCACTTGTTGGGCTACTGATTTTACGGAAACTCAGATCCTTTTCCTGAGAATGCTAAGGATTATGTGATCGTGACTTTTCATCGTACATCATGAGATCAATTTTCGTTAAGTACTATTTATATTTAATTTTAAATTTTAAAATAATTTCTAACCGAATTTGACTAACGAATGAGTAAATTATTTTCAAAAATCCATAAACTAATGATTTTAAGTCATTACGTCGAAGGTGTCAACTGCCAAAGGCTGCGGACACAAAGTAGCCAGCCTTTGGGAGCGTCCCTACTCTCGTCGAGTGAACCAAGACGCCCTGGCCTTGGGCTTTTGGTGACGCATGGCCTGGACGTGACGCTGTTTTCTGTGTCGGCTGTTTGTTTGTTTGTTTTTAAATTCTTGTATTTGTGTCCTTCCCACGTTCTCTTGTCCTTTGCTCGCTCCACTTTTCCTCACCCATTTTGTCACTCACTCACTCTATCATTATCAACCATCAAGCTACGAATACCACTACACTTACTCGTGACGGGAGCAATTTATATAGAACAAATTTACCGTTGTGAATCTCGATTTATGAAATATTGTTTTGTGAAAAAATTTTGTATATAACAATGCATTATTAGATGAGAACACCACGTGACAGTGAACTCATTTTATGTAAATCTTTCTTCCTCATGCTTAGGTATAACATCACAATGACGTTCCGTGCTAATAAATTAAAAATGGGTAAATTTTTATCCCGAGTGACCGTGTCATTGACGCCGGATATAAGTTGAGCTCATGTGTGTAATCCTTTAAACATATAGTTTCCTAGTATAGTGTATACCAAAATATTTGACATTGTTGAAGCATTAACACTTTGTTGATACGATGCATGCCATACTGAGAGCATAGAACTTTTCGCAAACAACATTTTCTAATTGGATTCCTTTAAATTTCTACTCTCAACATTCTTTTTCTTTGCTATTTGCACCATCTCAACATCTGAAGAACCGTAGCATTTCAACACCCGTTTTTTTATCATCGTTCTCTAAATTGGAGGGGTCGTGGAGGCCACAAGAGGAGGTCCCAACTCGCTATTGTTTCTGTGATACTTCTCTTTCTAATATCAGAAGAAGTTCCAACTTCGGATCCCCTCCTCCCGTTGACCGAAATAAAAAAGAAAAGAAAAAGGAGGCTTGATTGAAAAACCTATTGCAAACCTATTGCAATATTGTAATTCAAAATTCAATAGGTAAACTCTCAAAGTCAAATAACGCAAAAATTGAGTAAAATGCAGAACATACAAAACCCAAGAGCGGTGGTTTCCGGCATCGACCTTGGTAGCTTCAAAAATGTCGATTACTTGCCTGCCATTTGATACCCAAAACCCTAAAGAAGTATAAATTATAATCATGCAAAACCCAAGAAAATCCAGTGCCAAGTGCCAAAAGAGACGGTTCTGTCTCACTGTCTCCCCCAGACCTAAAATAAGAGCCTTCTTTCCAAGGAAAAACACAGATAATATATCCTTTTTTAAAAAAGAGGTGCAACGTCCAACATTCACGCCAAAGCCACGCTCACGAAATTGCGACTACTGTCAAACTCACAGAAAAACAACAATTTAGGAATCGAATACAGATGTACCCGATAAACCATGATTGGCTACTAAATAAACTTCGAATTCACCACTTTGAAAACATGTTCAAGTTCAAACTGATCATGTATCTGAATACTAATAAAGAGGGAATAACCAAACTTCGGAATGTCAACTATAAATTAAAGATAACACCAGCTAACCACTACAAGGAGGTTGCATATCTGGCTGGTTCTCAGGAACGAGATCTTTCCCGTGGTGGGGGTGAACGGCTGCAATATCAACAACAAAAATATACTCAGAATGGTGCTAGTATGTGTATACACGTTCACATATAAATACAATCTTGACAAATCATGCAAAGGAAATAATCCATGTTAAAAGAGATGGATTCTGACGGTGTCCTCTAGGGATTTAAACACATGGTTAAACATGATTTCATTAATGCATTAGAGCACCCCCACACGTCTTAAAGGATAATAAGATTAAAGATCATACAATTGAGAACTAAAAGTTGAGATCTTAACAAACCTGTGGTATTCATCATTGACGGGGCTTATAGCTCCCTCATCACTGGGACTTCGTAGTTCAGGTCTAGAACTTGGACGGGATCTATCATTGACTGGGCTTGCAGATCTCTCATAATCGGGACTTCTTCTAGGACCGCGTCTAGAACTTGGACGGGATCTATCATCGACTGGGCTTGCAGCTCTCTCATAATCAGGGCTTCTTCTTGATTCAGTTCTAGAACTTACTCGGGCACCATGGCCATAATCAGGGCTTCCCCTATCTCTGCGGTATGGACTTGGAGATCGCCCACGATCATTGCTTCTTCTCTCAGGAGACATATCACGGCCCCTCCTGTCAGGACTGTGCCCATTTCTTTTATCATCATCATCATCACGAGCAGCATATTCCACAGAAATAACCCTGTCCATGAACTTGCTGAATTTCAAAAATAAGTTCACTAAAGTTAGTATAAAGCAAGTTGTAATTGTAGAGGCGTGATAGCCTCATCTAGGCGACAGCCTCACGGTACCTAAAATTATTATAATACTTGATATATATATATATATATGTATATGTATGTATGTATGTATGTATACACGCACACACATACATACATATAATATTGTACATTTTTTTGAAGAAAGAATATAACATAATTTTGTAAAACAATCAAGCAAGCATGCCAAGCAATCAAATATTTGACTATTATTATTATTTCTAATTCACATCATAAAGTCATAACAAACTAATAGAAACTACGTTAGAAACATAAAATTAGCATGAATTTTATAAAACCCTGCCCAAAACGTCGTCTTATTGGATTTGGGCTGTCTTTTTTATTATATATAAAAATTCAAATGCCCAGGTCGCCTATGCGTTTAGGCTAGTCTATAGCCCACACCCACTGGGCAGAGGCGTTTTCTTCATAGCCCCGCCCCAAAAACCACCCAGGTGAGTCCTAAAACTAGGTTTTTAGAACACTGGTAGAGATGGATTCAGACAAAGTAGTCTTTTGCAAAATAAAGCCATTGAATATTTCACTTTTCGTTTAAGACCTTTTTTCATGACAAACCAAATCAGTGCATTTAATTTTCATTACAAGCATTAGAGGCTTTTTGAAGTAAAAAAATTTACAGAATTTTTCTGTTGCAATGATGGCTTGAAATTGAGGGGCCATTCTCCCTTTGAATTCACTTCCAAACAATTTGTCCAAAGGAAAAAATATCTGAACTTTTAAATCAAGCAAACAGCACTATAGAAGTTGTCAAGGAAAACAGAACCTTGTATTTGTTGCCTCCAGAGCTTTGGTAGCATCCTCCTGTGATTCATATTGAATGAAAGCAAAATTCCTTCTAATCCTTATGTTCGTTATTTTCCCGTAGGGATCAAAGTGCCTCTCCAGATCCTTTGTCCTGGTATGGACTGGATCAAAGTTGATAACAAACAAGGTTTTTGCGGGCTTCATGTTAGCAGAAGGTCTTCTTGAATCAGGTCTCCTAATCCCTCTTTCATGCTTCAACACAGAATAGTGTAACTAAATGAGTGAAAAAAGTCAAAGAAAATAATCAAGTAAAGCTTATCACATATAGTTTATCCATTTTATCACATGTAGTATGAATTTATATAATTGAAAGAAGTGTAAAGAAACATGAAGCAGTTACAACATACGTACCATTTGCATGCATGAACTTAGAAAATGAAAGGGAGTAGAAGATATGGCTTTGATTGACACAATCACAATATTAAAAAATATGTAAAGGAAAAGGTTAAGTAAGAAGTCACATGTTAGACAGAAAAGTCAAATTCTAGTATTATACTTGTATGTGATAGGGATTGTGCTATGTGCAATGCCAACATTCTCAGAAGTATGCTATGCAACTGACCATAAAATCCTAAATCATTTTTCTGAAACCCAACCACATGTTCAACTTTACCTTGGTCCACTCAATACGAAGTCGCCGTCCCTTCCTACCAAATTCTGTCCTGTCAAGTCTTCGAATTGCATACTCAGCATCTCGTTCGTCGTCCATATAGACGAAAGCAAATCCTATTTAAACCAATATATATATATGGAAGCAATCTATTAAAACCACCGTGTGAAGTAACCACAGACTGTACAACAAAGTCACCAAAACATACTTTTTAATGCAAGTTTGTTAGGCATACATCTAAAATATAAGGAAATTTTAATGTCTCATACACTAAACAAATTATACGCATACAAAATCTTCTGGTAGGAAGTAACACAAAACCTGCCAGTGGGTGCGATATCATCATGGAATCTATGTCGGAAATTGAACATGGAGCAAAAGTCATGATGAATGAAAAAGCAATGGTGTCTGAGGGAAAGTATGATGGCAGGAGTAAGGCAGATCAGATTAATTCTTCTGGAAAAATACAATTAGTGATGCTTGGGCACATGCTACAAAAGAAATGTAGATAAGCGGACCCATCCAAGAAGAGCATAGACATTCCAAGTAATCCTGCGCCAAAGAAATTCTTGAGTACAGGGGTTTGCACTGCAATAAAAAAGTAACCTGTTTCTCTGAAAGGGAAAATAGCGAGTACACCCATCCAAATAATATTCTAACGAATAACATATTGCCCTTTTGAGTAACAGCTGAAATCTTTCCTTTGCAAACATGTCCTTTTTAGAATTTACTCCAACCAAACAGCCCAGAGAAAGAGCTCAAGCTTCTCAGTTCTCAGCATGAAGGAGATGTCATGTGCATGAATGCACTGCAATCTCATCCTAGTTTTTCCATAAAGGCATATCTCTCATACATTTTCAATTTACAGAGAAAGGGAATTTCTGCATATCAAGATTTTGAAAAGAAATGGAAAAAGGGCCAAGGAAGAAAACCAGACTTCATGTTTTATGCATGTATTTGCTGCTATACAAAAAGGGTCAATGAGCCAATCTTAAAATAATCATTTTTCATTTTTGCAGTCATACACACATTTTCCTTTCTAGACATACCAGGAGGCGAATAAAGCCAGAATAGTCTTTCAGACACACAGCAGAAAATCATGAAAGTAGCAGCTGTCACATTTGCACGGTGGTAAAAGTCCCCCATTAAATAACTCTGCTGCTGTAGGACTTGCTGATAAACCCCGAAAACACATTTATTTTTTCTCTACCCAAAATCCTTATCATCTCATAGGGATAAATTGAAGGTGCTCAAACCCCAATCTGCACTAACTATAAAGACCATATCCCAGCAGGATGATTCAGTAATGACCCACTTCAGATTTCATCACAATAAACATAACGAAACTTTTGAACATAACCTTGGAACCAAAAGTAGAAATCAGATAATATAGCTCTAAAATCCACAATAGCTTAAAATAACTACAAGGCTTTAAGTTTGGCCACTAAATTCATATGCAAAAAAAAAAAAAATGTAAACGAAACAACACAGCACAACAACTATGCTACCAACAGTCAACAAAACTAGTAATCTCGATAAAGAACTAAAACAAACCGTTACGAAAACACAGCGAAAGTTTAATTATTTAACCAGAGAACTTATTTACCAGACTTAATATCCACCCTCTCAACTTTCCCATATCGCTTGAAAAGCCGCTCAACATCTGACTGCCGCGCGTCAAAATCCAAGTTGCCGCAAAATATTGGCTTCATTTCTTCAAGCTTCAAACTTTCCAACCCTTCCAGATACAACAATTAGACAATTAAGTAAGTAGTTTTGTCACCGGCATTTCTACAAACACTTGGTGAGCTTTCGAACTCCAAACAGCACCAAATGTACCACATGGAAAAACAGAAATAAAATTCCATAGATAAAAAGTGTAAAATTGTGACTTTAGCAACTAATTAAATGATACGAAGCTTAATTACACAGAAAATTGAGTAAAGTTAGTCAGGGAGAGGATAATTTGTAAAACCCTAGCGTGAACGAGCAGAACAAACCTAGATCTGCTGAAGACATTGAAAGGAAAGCATCTGAGCTTGGTTTTCGTACCTTAAGTCGATGGCGATGGAGAGAGCTCAGAGAAACCCTAGGAATAATTGGGAATGGGCTCAGTGGAATCGATTTGTAGCTCCAAGACAATTTTCGGACAGATTTTGTCTAAAAGAGGAGACGTCAATCGAGCGGCGACGTATGAGTCTGATGCCAGCCCTATTTCTTATTAGCGCAAAAGGTGATTTTCAAAAGAAAGATAAAAAAATAATAAAGAAAACTGATACACCCACCTCGCAATCCTGTACATTTTCACCCTCATAAAAGGTCAAAAAAATTTAACTTTCCCACCCACTAAGGCCTGGTTTGGTACTGAGGTGATTCTGAAAAAAGCTGGTATCAAAAAAAGCTGGAAGCTGTTTTTGCGTTTGGTAAACATTCAGCTTCAGCTTTTTTTCACAGTTTTGGGTGAAAAAAAGCCAAAAACAAGAAGCTGCAAAACCCAGCTTTGAAAAACTGGCTTTTTTTCACATCTGTTTTACATAAAAGTTTACCAAATACTATAATACTGCTTTTTTTTTTTCAAAAGCACTTTTACAAAAAAGTTTACCAAACACTCTGCTGCTTTATTTCACAGCTGCTTATTCTCACAGCACAGCAGAAGCAGTTTTTTTTCAAAGCACAGCAATACCAAACCAGCCCTAAGACTCTCTCCAACCTTGGGCTAAATGCCAAAATACCTCATTTATTCCCTGCCTCGCAAAACACCACCCAACTCAAGCAAAAACATTGGGCTAAAAGCCAAATGCTAAAAATGCCCCCCCCCCCACCAAGATTCCCCCCACACACGTGTCCAAAAAAGGCCCAATCTTGGCCCGCTCACTCGTCCACGCGCCCGACAACAGGGGGCCCACTATTAGACTCGCCCAAAAAAGGCCCAATCTTGGCCCGCTCACTCGCCGACGCGCCCGACAACAGGGGGCCCACTATCAGGGCCGTTGTCGGCCACATCCTCGAGCCCAACGGCTCTTTTCCGAATCCAATGGCAAGAATTTAAGGACCATTGGTTGATCTAACGGTCTAGATTCAAATTTTATTTTTTTTAAATGTTATTTTAAATTACATTGAATCCAACGGTTGAGATCGAATATAATCAAATGTAATGGTAAAAAAAAAAAAAAAATCTAACGGCCCATATTTAAATTCAACAGTTAAAATAATTTAAAAAAAAAAACTATTTCACTCAAAATTCACCAAAAAAAATAACTCTATAAATACCTATGTATTTGTTCAAACATCTATAAAATAAAAAATAAAAAAATAAAAAATTCAATTTTCTCCTACAATTCTTTCAATTTATCTTTCTACCATTTATTTCCATTTCCAATTTATCTTTCTAGCATCCGAAATGCAAAAGTGAGCTTCTGATGAGGTGATAGATTTTGTCGACAACAACATCTATCCTCCTTGCAAAGTAGTGGTCATGATTGACAATTACATTCAAGATGCTATCAAAAAGCTCTTTCCTCATCCGAAACCGCCTCTGAAAATCATGAGTAGGAAATCTCGGATGCTCTATGAAATAATCTTTCATCATTCGGTCATGACACTTTTCTCTATCACGCTGCACAAATGAACGTCCCGTGACAGAACCACGATTGCTAGATTCGGCATGGTGCTCATATTACATAAGCGAGTTTGCAAGTTCAGCTTCGGTGTTGATCATTTCAGCATCCTCAATGTCAAGCCTTGCTTGGTATTGTGCCATCTGCATTGCCCTGCTACGCCTTCTTCTATCACCCATTAATGAGATATTGAGGATTTTTAGGAAACAAAAACACTTTGAAAGTTGAAAGATTGGTGAATATAGAGGATGATTGAAGGTTGAAAGATTGTGTGATCAACTGATATTGGACTTATGTTTATATATAAGATGAAAGTTGAACACCTGTGTGTTATATAGAGGATGAAAGTTGAACGATTGGTGAAAGTTGAATGTTTGATTTGTGGAAAGATTTAGTGATTTTTCAATATTTATCAGAATTTAAATATTTTTAGATTAAAATGTTCATAAAATTAATTTACGATAGTCTACATAATTTTAAAAAAAAAAAAGTTAATTTAAGAAAAAAAATTAGCCTAAGTTCATTCTTTAATAATCTCAGGCTAAAATTTTAGGCCAGAAGAGTTAGAGCAAAAAAACTATTTATGGGCTAAAAGCTAAATTTTCCAGGCTAAAAAATTTGACTTTTAGCCCAAGGGTTGGAGATGGTCTAATATTCTTAAAATATCCCAGCATCAACTTAACTATCTTTTTTTTGTTTTGAAGGATGAGGATAGGGGAAAAAAGAGGGCAACTAGGGTTAGGGTTTTGTCCGTGGGATTTTGAATCTTACAATTCGATCCCAATTACGTTAATTAGTTGGATAACTTGGTTTTTGATATTGAGGAATCGCGTTTTGGGGGCAATTAGAGTAATTTTCAATTGAGCTTATACAAGTAAGTGTCATGATTAGAAATGGAGTCGAAGGGGCTGGCGTGCTTCAATTTGGAAATTGAGATATTTGGAAAAGCTAGGGTGCTCTAGTTGTAATTGACCCAATAGGGTCTTCTTCGAATTCTCTTTGTGAAGATTTCAGAGATTCGTAAATCGTGTTTGTTCATCATATATCGTGCAATCAATTTTCGTCAGGTACTGTTTGTATTCAATTTTATATAAAATAATTTCTGACAATACGATTTACAATGAACGAACATAATTTACAGATTTCCAGAATCCTCATAAAGAAGATCATAAAAGAATCCAGATTCTTATTTGACCTAATTGTAGTAACTCTTTATTTTGATCGATTCGGTTTCCCATATATGTGGGTCATTGAGTGGTTTAATTATTGAAAGAAGCCGGAATCCGGATGGATTTCCAAGGAAGGATTGCGGGCAAATAATTGACAATGAGAGGCGGATAAACATCAATTTAAGTATACTGACTTTGAGAAGATTACTTATCGTGTTTAATTTGTTGAGATATGAAAGTAATCATTGTGTGGGTATATTATTGGAGAGATTTTTCAATGTTATCGGTACACGGAATTGTACATTATGTATCACTATACAAAAGATAAGATATGTGTGTTAAAAAGTTAATAACTTAAAAAATAAAATTTCTCACCACTTCTATTAAAACACGTGATGTATCACTTGTGTTCTCGTTGCAATGAAAAATTTCTCATATTCTTGGGGTTGGAAATTTGTTATTTTTCTTACTATTTGTCGTTTCTCAAGATATGTCCAGCCACTATTTTGATAATCATTTGGTTGAGTGTACTAGACTAGAGGGTGTTTGCTGGTTTCTTTGGACTCTCTAACGTCTGGCTTTTGTTTAGAAAAAAAAAAACAAGGAAGAAGAATTAGCCAAATATATCAACAAATGAGAAAATTATTCCATGTTGTGTAGCATTAAATGATACGACTCTTAATGATTTAGATTTATTTGAATTATTATTTGTGTTGAGGTCTTATAGATTTAGATCATTCAATGCTCGTACCATATAATACTACGTAGCACTTAAAAAAATGGTAGCTTGAAGGATTAGTAGTTTAAGGCATAAGAACTTAATGATAATGATAGAAAGATCAAATTTTTAAATCAAATGTGTAAATCAAATGATGTGTCATCAATAGAAAATAAACACGGTAATCAACACTTGGACCATCTTCAACCCTTGGGGATAAGGCTTAAAAATTTAAGCTAGAAAATTTTAAGTCATAACCCAGAAATTGCTTTTCTTTTCCAACCCTTTATGGCTTAAAGTTTTAGCTCAAAATTACTAAATAATGATTTTAATCTAATTTTTTCTTTTGGGTAATCTTTTTGAAAATAAAATTTATGTAGAATATCCTAATTTATTTTTATGACCATTTTAATATAAAAATATTTAAATTTTGATAAGTAATTAAAATTCATACAAATACATATGTATTTATAAAGTTTTAAGTTAAATTTGATTTAAATAATTTTCTTAAATTATTTTAAACATTAGATTTAATTTTGAACCGTCAAATCTTTTCTTACCATTAGATTTGGTCTCATTTGATCATATCCGTTAGATTATAAGTAAAAAAAAAAAAAAATTGAAATATGACAATTTGGTGGATCCAAAATAATTTAAGCCAGGTATAAATCCTGGAGGAAATCTAGCCCAAAGATATATTTTATCCCTAGAGCTTATTTTAGCCCAATGATTAAAGATGGTTTTGAGGGGTTTTAAAGCTTATATTTTAAGCTTTATCCTATGGGTTGAAGATAGTTTTATGTAATAATCAAATCATCAACATTCACATTATTTGTTTTACAATTTAATTTCTCTAACATTACCCAAAACTTTATTCATTTAATTAAGGGAGTTTTAATGAAACACTCTCGGTATTGTTCACTTTTAACGAAAAACCACATTTGTCACATCCCGCCCCGGGGCGGACCACTTCCCGCGCCCGCTTCACCACCGTAGCACGATATTGTCTACTTTGGGCTTACCATTCCCTGACGGTTTCATTTTTGGGAACTCACGAGCAACTTCCTAGTGGGTCACCCATCATGGAATTGCTCTAGCCCCCTTCTCGCTTAACTTCGGAGTTTCTACAGAACCCGAAACCAGTGAGTTCCCAAAAGGCCTCGTGCTAGGTAGAGATGAGAATATACATTTAAGGATCACTCCCCTGGGCTATGTGAGATGTCACAATAGCAATTCCATGATGGATGACCCATTGGGAAGTTGCTCGTGAGTTCTCAAAAACAAAACCGTGAGGGAATGGTAAGGCCAAAGCGGACAATATCGTGCTACAGTGGTGGAGCGGGCCCGGGAAGTGGTCCGTCCTTGGTCGGGATGTGACAACATTTTTACTTTTCCTGGCTACCATTCACTATACATTTATTTTGTCATTTTTTTATTAAAACTAAATTTTTTTTATAAACTTTTCGTTAATTTTTCTTTTAATTAAGAGAGTTTTAATGAAAAGCTCACGGTACTGTTCACTTTAATGAAAAACTGTACTTTTACACTAAAAAGTCAATCCTGATAGTATTCATTTTATCATTTATTTTATCCTTATTTTTAAAACTTAAAATTTTCAAATTCTTTTTATTAATTTTTCTTTTAATTAATTGGTCCGCCTTCAGCAGCTAAATGTTCAAAGAAACTGCGCACAGTTGTCACATCACCATTTTTATTTTTTTGTGGCGATTAAGTCATCCTTACGCAGGCGTGAGTAAAATAGCCAAGCACTTATCGTTGACACGGAGAATGGTGTCCTTTCTTTGTCCAATAAAACCCTATACACGTCCTTTTTCAAGCTGAACTTATGCTTTATACAACTATAAAACTAGGTGGCATGACCAAGTTACGAGTCTACAAACTAAAAAAGCTAAGTACAGATAATCTTTGAGTTACGGGTTACATTCAAATGACATATGAATGCTATACATAAGTTCCTTAACTCTGCTACTAACTTACAAAACCCTACTATTTAGAAAATTACTCGTACTCCAAAATTATAATTAAATATTGAAACTTCCAACTTCTCCAAGATCATGGACCTATAAAAAAATAATCAGAGCAAAGCGAAACTTTCAAACTTCCAAAGTGAGGCGAAGTCAAATTTGGTAGGTATGACTGGTGGAATTTTTATATGACAACTGATTAAGATCTTATAACCTTCCATAACCAAAACCATTAAACTATGTCAACTGAGTTTTAGTCTTTGTTTTTATTATTATTTTTCCCTTTATGTACCAAAGAGTACACACACACACACACACACATATATATGCACACACACATACGATGACTTATATTTTAATTGGATGCCAATCATGCCTTCCACGAGTCGATCCAAAAGACAGATTACACTGAATAAATAGCTTTATGTTAAAAGATTCATTCCTACCTTGGCTCCTTCCAATAAAACCTGAGAGGAAGACATAAAGCAAAAATTGATGTTGCTTTATATTGACATTTGTACGTCTTTCACAACCAACAAATCAATAAAAGTATAGATGGTATATATGTTTAGCTGCAAAGAATCGTGCCCTTTATCCAAAGGGATCCTCATTGTTGGACAAAAATATGGACTAGTTGTAATGCCCACTTCATGTCGAATTTCAACGATCCGAGTTGGCTATTTTGTAAGCTTCGATTCATAGATCATTCTTGCAAAAATTCAATTTAATCCGAAATCATTTGCTTATTTAATTATCACGTCGAAATTTCATTGTTTATTGTTGAACAAAGTGTTTGTCAATTTCCTTGAATTCAATTAGATAGTTCAAATATGGCTAATATTTTGCAAAGATAATCTATAAGGTTCAACTTGAAAAAATAAACGGTTCAAATCGTTGAAGTTCTATATGATATGAATCCCACAATTAATCCCTGTTTTCATAAAAATTTGAGATCCCTTCCTTTAAAGGCCTCCAAAAGAATAAATATATGTTAGTGAAACTTTTAGATATTTGTTTTGTCATCTGTTTCACGCGCATGAGCTACATTAGCATCACGTAACGAAAACAAAGATGCATAAAGCAAGGTGCTCATATGAGAATGAGAATCTAGTGCATAGGACACGTAGCTTGACATCTTCCCAACTGTTGAATTACAACTGTGACATTTTTTTTTTTTATTCTTTCTCATAAATGTATTCGCTAGTGGGGGAAAGAATGGCACAATTTGATTAACATGAGTTGCTACTTTTTTCGTGAAACCTATTATTTTTTTGGGTTAGATGTAGCCTAATTTTTTGCTGCCCAATGAAGAAAATTGTTAGCCCAAGTGGTGGATTTAGTCCCATTTTCTAGCTCATTGGGTATTCAATTTTTCACTAGGGCTTCAAATGTAGTAGTCTTATGAAGGATAAACAACCCACAACCACAACATCCACATGTAGCCTAATTTTTTGCTGCCCAATGAAGAAAATTGTTAGCCCAAGTGGTGGATTTAGTCCCATTTTCTAGCTCATTGGGTATTCAATTTTTCACTAGGGCTTCAAATGTAGTAGTCTTATGAAGGATAAACAACCCACAACCACAACATCCACCCCCCCCCCCCCCCCCCCCCCCCCCGCAAAACCAAAACACACACCATTGGGGAAGTTCTAAGCGTGTAAAGAGAGGCCAAAATTTCTACACCCAAAACTCTTGTGGCCTCTCTCCTACCTCATTGCTTGACATCTGTTTCCAAATTTAACCCCATCTAACTCTATTAACTCTTAATAATATTAAATACAAGATAATGTTATGAGGACCAAATTTTAAACCAAATTTCTAAACCCTTAAATAAAAGTACAAGCAAAAATTAAAGAAGGAAGAATCCCAGTAACCATGCCTCCGACGACCACTCACCCACCGTAAAAAACCACCCCAAACCAACCTATTGCATCTCATTCCCTCCATCACCTCAACCAGGCCTCCCCCTCTCACTATGTCTCACTCTCCATCTTTATCTCTCCCCCTCTTTGTGTCGATCTTGCAACAATCAATACGCCTGCTCACATCATCACTAGATCCGGTCTAATTCAAGCGCCACGATACTGATTTAATTCAACAAACCAATCATCAAATACTTGGGGTGCAACCTATATAAGGCCATCTCCAATGAAGATGGCTAAAGGTCCAAAAGCCAAAAAATGATTTGATTTGCTAAAAAACTCATCTCCAACCGATTTATAGACATCACGGCAACCAAATGTATCCCCTCTTAGCCCTTTTTAGGGTCTAGCTGCAAAAATTGATTCAAATTCAACGGTTAGAAATGAAAATCCAAAGGTAGTTTAATTAAATTAACCAATAAATTTAAAGTATAAATTTAAAACTAATAAATTATTGAGTGGGCTATATTTAGCCCTTTCAATTGGAGCTGGTGTATGAGTATGACCTGACAATGACAAAGTTAAATGAGATTAAGTTTGAAGATGTGTCAAGCAATGAGAGATAACACACAATTACCGAAAGTTTTGGATGCAGAAAATTTGTATTAGTGTGACTTTTTTTTAAGTGCATCTATATTTATGTTTAATATTGTAATTGAATAAATTAAAAAAAAAACCTAATTTATGGAAGTAAAAAAGAAAGAAAAAGAATGCACGCAAATTATTGGCATGACCATCTTTAAAGGAGATGCAAATATGACAAATATGATTAAAAGATATTCAGGTGTTCTTTAATGAATATGCCATACATGATGTAGCATGTGAATCATTTGACTCCTTACTTTTTAGTTTTTTTTTTTTTTACAGCAAACAAAGAATGAGTCAAGTATATTTAAGTTAATTTTTTAATACGCGAGTCTCGTTATTAACTAATAGAATAAAAACTAAAACTAATTTTGATTATTTTTTAATAGTTAATGTAACTCTGGGTTCAATAAAATAATAAAATAAATATTTGATACATCTATTAAAAAATAAGAGAATTTAGCATTTATATTCAATTTGTCATATTTATCATAAAAAGAAATTTAATATTTTATATTTGACATCTCATTAGAAGGGACTTGGCTTCTCTGCCCTCCCAGTTCTCATACACTTCCATCCCGTCATATTTTGTACGATCACGGTTAAGCCATGTCAACATTTTATATTGATTTGTTTATAGAGATAATAAGACAAAAAATAATAGTGATATAAAATATTAACGTGATTTAACCGTGTTCATACAAATAGAAAATAATGAGAGTGTATGAACCAGGAGGGTAGAAAAGTCAGGTCACTATTTTGGACCCAAGTCCAAGCCTTACCGAGTAGTGGTTGAGAAAGTACAGAGAGATGCAAATGCTAGAGGCAATACGGATTCTCTTCTTCTCCTCTGAGATTTCTATGTACCTTAAACAAACATATGGGAATCTTATCAAATAAAAAATCCAAGTTTTAACCGTTGGGTTATGTACAATCCCCCCGTTAATACTTGTTGGGTCCCATTGAAATGGACCCATATGGGTTTTTATGCAACCCCCTGTTGATACTTGTAGAAGGATGCAGCACCCCACTTTGTTTTTGCTTTGAGTCCACCCAAAGCGATTCAGATTCCAAATGAGTAACCCTTTTTTGCTTCAGACTGTTGTTCCTGAATCTTTCTATTCAAAACCAGCCATTTCTGGATAAATCCTGATCTGGGTTTTCCGTGAAACTTCATTTTCCATTAGTTTTCACCCTTCTTTTGATATTTTTAAGTTCTGGGTTTTCATTGTTTTAGAATTTTAGTGGGGGGTTTCAGCTTTTTAGTGATTGGGGATTGTGTGAATAGTTGGGAATTTCGCAGATGATGGGTTCGGGTATGAACTTGATTACTACTGTGATAGGTTTTGGTATGAGTGCAACATTTATCGTGTTTGTTTGCACAAGAATCATCTGTGGGAGGCTGAGAGGTGGCGAATCGCGGCCTATGTTCGAGATTGAATCAAGGGTTGATCTTGAGCAGGTATGTGATGGATTTTCTGTGCTGAACTATATTTGTTTCCTCAGATGAGAATGATCTGATTTGGGTAATTTTCCCAGTTTTGAGCATTTTTTTTTCTGTAGGAGTTTCTGTTTTGACTTGGTTATGTATATATGTATGATTGATTACTTCCCAATTTAGCATCTCAATAGCATACTTGTGTGAGCTTTTATGTATGTATTTATTCTTATATGCGTTATTCTATTCTAAATTACTCTAATTTACGACCTTTTAGGTGTTTATTATGTTCTAGTTTTGATATGAATTTTTGCTGCGGTTGAGAGTCAACTCTGAGAAATGGAAGAAATCATAATAAAAACAATAGATGTTGAAATGTACTAGTTTCCTGTTGCATGCCGAAAATGCAATTGCAGGATAAGGGAGAACAAATAAAAGATGATGGGCAAGTTTGGGATTCTGTCTTATTTCTTTTCTTATCAGCTTTCTTATTTGGACAGGCTGCTTGGTCAATAGCTTTTTTGACATTTGATTGTTCTGTGCTCCATAATATGAAGAATTCCTACCTAAAAGCCCACCATTTGGTTTTTAGTTTTCCATTTTAACTTTTGGTTTTTAGATTTTAGTTTTCGTTTTGTATTTTCCCATTCCATTCCTTTCCTTCCACATCTTTCCTACCGCTCTTCATCCTCCATTGTTTAGTCCTCATTTCTCTCCTGCATTTCCCTTTTATATATCTAACAATAACTAAAAACTAAAAACCAAATGGTTATCAAATGGACCTAAATTTTCGTGTTTTTCATTTTTGATTACCCGAAGACTAAAATATTTTCGTTTATGCCCTTTTGTATTTTTGCCCATTGCTATTGAGATTGATGTCATTCCACTAAAATTTTAGAGTTTTTCATCTTGTCAATAGTAACTGAAGTTTTGATCAATGGGTGCTAAGTTTGCATTGTTTGCTGGCAGCCAGAGCATCAGGCTAGTGGCCTTGAACAAGTTGTGGTTTCTGCAATCCCTACGATGAAGTACGATCAAAAGGCTTTCAGTTCCTTAGAAGATGCGCAGTAAGCTTTGCAGTTTCATTTCTCCTAGCGCCTAAGAACTCTCATATCGTTTCCTTCTTAAAATCTGATTTTAATATTGATTGACAAGTATCTTGAATTTAGAGGATGCTAGTTTGCCACACCTTTTTGTGAGATTTTCTTGAGAACTCATGCGTTTTGGACACTGGTGAGAATGTCTAATCTGTATGCTTTTGCAGGTGCTCAATATGTTTGGGGGAGTACCAGGAGAAAGAAGTACTGCGAATCATGCCCAAATGTGGCCACAGTTTTCATCTCTCTTGCATTGATACATGGCTGAGGAAACAATCTACCTGCCCAGTTTGCCGTTTACCATTAAGAGAATCCCTCGGAACAAAACATGTGAGGTCAGCAACATTTAGCGTGGCTCGATCTTTTGACAATTCTGAGATTTCAACTGAACATTCTCATCACTGGCTATTACCTGGCACAACTGAGCGTTCAGCAGGAAACGTTAGCAACCAAGGGCATTTAGAATCTGCTCCAGGAAACCCCTCTGAACCGACCCCATCTAGAGTAGAACCAGAAACAAGGCATTGATACAATCAAAGAGATTGGTCCATGGAACCAGAAAAGCGATTGCTTCTAGCGAGCAATGCTTTTTCATATGTGGAGATGCAGTAGGGTGACTGCCCTTTCTTTTTCCTTCCCTGTCGGCTGGGAGTTGTTTCACATGGTAGGCCGGGTAGGTTTGATTGAAGAATTCTCTTACGTTGCCTAGAATGTTGCTATCCATTGTAGATCGTTCGAACTAAAACTGTGCGACAGAACTCTGAATTTTTAGGTAGAGTAGAAAGTTTGAAAATGGAGCTTACTCATATAATCTGAATGCTGTATATAAGCGCTATTCACCTCTGTTCATGCTTTGTACGAGTCAATTCATTCTACTCGCTATCGGTGCATCTTATCTACGTCCTATTAAGTAAATGCATGTACCGTGGTAAAGTCCATCATTTACGTCCTAAGTCTTGTTTCTGCTAATGGGAAAATTGGTTTCTAGGGTTTTCAACTATAGATGATTATTTTTGTTTTTGGGTTTTGTGTGAGTACATTGATATTTTTACACTAAAGGAAGGGGGAGTGAGTTCGGCTAAGCCACACAATGGGCAGCTTAATTTGGTATCGAATTCGCCATCCACGAGATTCAAACCTAAGACCTCTCACTTCTAAGTGAAGAAGAATACCATTAGACTGTAGTACTGAGTGATTTCAACTATAGATGGTTAACTTAAAAGAAATTTCTCATATGATATATAGACACAATTGTAAAGCCCAGTCGATTGATAAGGGAGGGTCGGGATTTCCGGGTTCGGACATCTTCAAAGGACACTGCTTGGTTTACATGACTACGGACGTAGTTCTATAACACATACGTTATAATTCAAATTGTTTATTACTAATCATCATTAGAGATCATTTCTAGATCATTTCATTCCAAGATTGTATTCTTATGGATCAAACAAGTTAGATGATGTTATTACCTGTTACTGTAATCGTCGATTTGTTCGACATATGAATAGCTATAATCGTCGATTTGTTCGAATACCTAAAAGGTTTTGAAATAAATTAATTTCTAGAAATAATAAAGACAATGAATGGTTGGTTAAAGCATTTGGAGATATTTTAATATATAATTCGGATCATGTCATGGACGAGAGATATTCATTTTTCTTAAAAAAAAAGGACAATTGATGTCAAGAAAAAGGATCCCGGTTGTACCAAGAATCCCCTCAAATTGGCATGGCATCAAAACAAAAACCCAAACTGAAAACGCAATCTTTGATCCTAATCTACGAGTGTCGTCACACCTGTAAGCAAACAATTTATTGGAGAAGCAGAAGCAGAAGCCGAAGCCGCTTTCATCACTCTCCAGTTAATTTCATCACTTTTTAGTTAACACAACAGGTTGATTGATTTCTACAGATACTGATCACTGCAAAGATTGAGACTTCTCCAATGGAATCCATGGCAGAAGCAGACCCAGAACCACCACCGCTACCACTATCCGACCTTATCCTCTCCCTAGAACAAGCAACCCTCATGGCCAAACAGCTACCTTGCACCGCCGACCCCACCCACCTTCTCCACATCTACTCCTCCCTCCACCAAGCCCACCACCACCTCTCCAATTTTCTCTCCACACCCAAATTCCCCCAGCCCCAGCGGCAGAACTCCCTCTCCTCCGCCACCGGCAACGAGACCATGCAAGTCGGCGACTGCGACGATGACTGTGATGGCTTTGGAGAGGGAAATTCTGGGCCCACAATTGACATTGTTGAGGATTAGATGAGGGATTGCTTCATCAAGAACAAGCGGCCCAAAAGGCGGCTTTCTCCTTCTGCGGCCACCCTGGCGGAGGAGAGGCGGCTTAACGGTGATGGGTTTGTGGGCAGTGTGAAGGGTTTTGACCCTCAGGGCTCAAAGGAGAGGGCTTTGGAGCTTGTGTACCAGTTTCGTGGGTGAGTTGGGAGGAAACAGAGCAAAAACAGAGGAGTCGTATTGCATTTTGCACTGCGATGAATGCGATGAATCCGACGATTCGCAAGGACATGAATACAGTGAGTTTTTTGTTGTATTGTTTTTTCTAATTTATGGTTTTGTTTATGTCATGGAATGGAAATGTATGACATTGTGGGTTTGATGATTATGGATTTTCATCGATTTATAGAAACATTATTAGTAGTAATATGTTGAATGAGAAAATTGTTCTTCTTGTTCATATAAGTGCAAAAAATTTAATTGGGGGCAGCCTTCTTGCGGGTCTTATAACAAACATGACGACAAGAGTGATAATATGTTTTGTCAACTTCATAATATTACAGCATTATGCATTGCAACCATAATTATCAGTCAAATAAACTGCTTGAAACAAGTTTGCGAACGATTTCTTCTTTTACTAGGAACAGTATTTGGAAATTTTCCAGCTTGCTGTATATATTGTTGTGTTCACGATTGAGTGAAATATGCTGTAAGCCTGCAGCTCATGTGCTAGAGAAGGCTTGCTATCTATGTTGTTATACTTTAAACTCAAACTATGCAAACGAGATCATCCCTGGGTAGCTCTTCTTGTCTTGACTGCCAACCAATCACAACAATAAATTAGCAGAACATACTTGAGTCTTGACCAACATTTCCCCAAGCATTTTCAATCATCATCGGAGTGCATTTGTTCTGAACCGCAACATGTTGGATATCCGATTAAGTGCAGAATGAATTGTGTCAATACCTTAATCCCTAATTGATCATGCTATATGTCATCTACACATGGGAAAGAATCCAAATGATAACTCATGTATTGTTGGAGAATGACTACTCAAACCCTAGTCCTTACTACTGTATGCTAGATACCTGATAAGGTTGAGACTGCAATGGTTCTTCCCCTTGTTTCGTGTCAGGAACAGTTTTATTTTACCTTTTTGCCATCAAATTGTTTTCTATCTTTTTTGCCATTGAATCTTGCGTTTGGAAATCGAACAATCATCGAAGAGAAGCCTTCAGTGAGGAAATTGGGGGTTAAGTGTGGAGATTGCTTCAGCTTAAACTTAACAAAAGAAGCATCAACCTCCACCAGAAGAAAAAAATTCAGTTCAATCTCTAGTACTAGTGGTTCATCAATAATTATTAAAGTTTTGACTGAATTGTTCTTTGATGTTGTCAGCCCATTCAAACAAAAGAATTGTTAGACTTTCTTCCCTTGTTTTAACTGAATTGAATTCCTCTCTTTTCTGTTATAAGAAACAGAAAACATACACAATGGTAATTCTCCTTGTTTCCATCTCTCTTCATAAAAATTTCAAGGCTTCTTTCATATCCTTAGGGGGGCATCAGTACAACCGATAAGTGTATGTCCTCCTTCCTCGAACAAGGTAACCATCCCTGCCTTACTGTATCTATCACCGTCGTCCTTTGACTAATATGTGTACACACACTATTGTTACAGTTACGTTATTAGTCTGATTATTTATGTAAAGAATAGTCTAGCATATAGGCTTTTCTTCAGGTCGTCTCTGCTAAAGCACTAGAAACTATTTTCTAATCTGATGCTGCAGTGTCAAGTAAGATTCAGGTAGGGAAGTAGTTATCCAGTAATAAGGCCATTGTAAAGTTTTCGTATGCTAAGCCAGGTTACCATTTATAAACTTGTGTCATTTAGTTTTTGTATTTTGCACTGAAGAAAGAAAGTTTAGTGCCCAGAGCATATGTAGCCAGACCGGATGTAAAGGGTCAAGGTCTCTCGGTGCCAGGCACCATGTAGTTATTTGCTAACTTCAACTATAACGGATTTTTGTATTCTTTGGCCTTTCAAAAAATTTCATCATGTAGAACAAGTGTTTGGTTGAAAGACTAATTATATTTCTCATTTTTCATGTAGTTTCACCTTGCAGTCAAGATATGCAATTCAAACCTTTCGAATTAGAAATTAACACGTGGAATAGCTGTGCCCCAATTGATGAACTACAGGCTAAAGGGTTTTCTACCCCTACCGATTGAGGAAGGTGAGTAAAACTTTGTTTCTCAGTGTTATATTGTTCTTGTTGTTTGCATCGGCAAAACTAATCAGATTCTTTCTGACTATAAATTTTTATGGGTTACTATTGTTTAGTCTTGCATCATCAATGAAGTATGTTTTCTTGTTAAATTATGAATTGGGTGTTCGTTATAGTAATTCTTCATCATAACAGAAACTTCAAAAACACAAAAACATAATCTTGAATTCTGTGTATGAACTTCAATTGGAATGATCCTCTTACTCGTCAAATGAGTCTTACAACAAAACACAAAACATAAACATTTTGGAGCATGTTTGCTAAACATTTTGTTTTTTAGCTGAAATAGAGAAGATATTGGAGAAATGACAGGGAGAAAAACATGTGATCCCCTTTGGCCCACCCAAGCATTTCCATATGTTCCCTTCACTGAAAAGATACAATTACTGCAGCTAAATTCAAAATGAAAAGTCTTCTCAAAAAAAAAAAAAAGAAAAAAAAAGTCATTTAACCTTTCTATTTAACTTGTAAAAAATGATTCTGAATATATTACCATGCTATCACCATTCAAAATAGCTTTACATACGCAAGAACACATGCATATACTATGAATAATGGTTAGTATCGAAAACTTCTTTTGACTTTAAAATTACTTTGAAAGGCAAACAAAGCGGGTTTTTCTTTCTCAAATTTCCATATAAAATAGCATTTTTTAATTTACTTTGAAGAGATAAATTAAGGGAGTTTTAACCAAACACTCCCGATACTGTTCACTTTAACGAAAAACCAAAGTAAATCCTGGCACCATTCACTTACAACACTTTTTGTCATTTTCGTTAAAACTCAAAGTTTTCAAGCCCTTTTCATTAGTTTTCCTATAAATTAAGCCATGGAAACGGTTTTTTGTGGGAGACTTGTGGTGCTAATGTTACTTACTATCGCTGTGCATGTTCTATTCTATCAATACTAATGATTGTGGAAGCTGATGATCTTCTCTTCATTTCTCTTCACATCATTCCCCAATTCTCTTTTCACTTGCTTCTAATTCTAGTGAAGACTTTAAAGTTACAAGTATTATCCCCACATCGGTCATGATATTTAGTCAAATTCCCGACAACACGAAAGAAAAATTTGGGTTAGGCAGAATTAGGATACTCTTGTCCGAGAATTGGTTCATTTTCATGAATAGATATTCTTGTTTCTGGGAAAGGAAGTGAGATTTCAAATGCCTCACAAAATGTAAATGCCACATATGTCTTCCATGTGGTAAATGATGCATACAATAACCTTGTACAGAGTTATGTTGTTGCAGATTTTAGGCAGATTGGTAACCTTCTTGGTGATCATGACATAGGGCTATTTAGGCAGACTGGGTCTTGATGTTCTTGCATACTTGCAATCTAATCTTTTTGAAAATACCATAGCAGATCCTGAGTTCTGGACCTGGTTAGCCATGGCACATGCACTGGGGACAGCATATCTTGGAACTGAGAAAAGAATTATGGAGAAATCAAACAAGTAGGTTTTGGGGTGTTAGTAGTTTCAAGTGATAAATCAATATTTAATGTACTTTTAGGGCAAGTAGATGTTGGTGGCGGCCAATGTTGCGAGTTCTAGGGCCATTATCTATTGTAAAAATGGTATGCTTAGACCATCTCCAACTATAACCCGCCGCCACACCAACCTCCCCCCCCCCTCCCCCCCCAAAAAAAAAAATCCAACTAAACCCAAGCTTAAAACTGGACCTAAAACCTAAAACCTAAAACAAAGCCAGATTTAGCCCAGGATTAGTGGGGCTGGCCCACCATATATGTATATTTTATTTAGTGTGATATTTATAAATTCATTGAATCCAACGGTTAAAATCTAATTTGATGAAATTCAACGGTAAAAACAAAAATTTAACGGTCCAAATTTAAATCTAACGGCTAAAGTAATTTAAAAAAAAAATTTTATGTGTTTCATATTTTTTCATAGTGTTTAACGAGTTTCATGGTGTCTGTTAATGATTTTTCAGTATTTGTCAGAATCTAAATATTTTTAGGTTAAAATTTTCATAAAATTAAATTAGTCTCCATAATTTTTTCTTTTAAAAAAGTTACTTTAAGAAAAAAATTAGCCAAAGTTCATTCTTTAATAATCTGGGCTAAAATTTTAGGCCAAAAGGGTTGGAGTAGAAAAACTGTTTCTGGGCTAAAAATTTTAGGTTTTAGGCCAAGGATTGGAGATGGTCTTAAAGAAAGTGTCATAAACAAGAAAGGTGGTTCTTTCGGGGCATCATGGTTAACAAGGGTGTTCGGTGTTACACACATGAAGAAATATATCAGTTGCGATTCTCACGGGGTTGTGGAGACGATAGATGATGAAATAGAGTTCCTTGTGTTGGCATACGGAAGTGATGTCCAACCAAAAAGTTGTGGATTCCGTCATACAAATAAAGATTGTGCATAAAGCAGCAGAGTACCTTACACAAGAGGCACAGAATATGACGAGCTATGATCGCCATGCTGGTATTTCTTCTATAATTGTAAGATTTTGGTGATTATTTACAAATCTGTCATTGGGTATTTGCGGGCTTGCCATTCTGAACTAAGCACACGCGTCTATCATCCGGGTGTGTTTTGCTTCCATCTTCTCTGTGACACTCAACCTCTCTATAACCCTTTCTCTTTCACTCTTTTTCGGACTCTGCATCTCTCTCGATCCTCACCGTGTTCACCTTCTCCATAAAACCCAGAGGCCGAGAGGCTTGAGTCCACATCACAACTCGCCACTCCGGCAGCCTCAATTCCATCAAACAGCTACTAGCTGCTGGACCTCCCTCTTTCTCTTCTCTGTAAACACCGAGGCGCACCAACGTCCCCATTTTCCGGCAAAACATCACCACAGAACCACCACCATTCACTCCGTTCTACTCAGGATACACAGGCGAAGGCCTTTCACTGCGCAGTCAGTTCTAAAATGTCTGGTTTTGCCGTGACGGGTTATCGGGTTCTTGCGTCGGGTTGTTCAAACGGGGCATTCAGGTATTGTATTTATTTGATTAATTAATTAACTATTTATTAATTATATGTTTTGATTTCTTTTGGGTTTTTTTATTTTTTATTTTTGTATATTTCTGTTTTTCTTAATTAGTCTGAAATTTGGATTTTTAAGTTTTGCATTCATGCAACTTTAGGCTTCTGGGTTTGTTGTTTTAGAGCTAAAGAAGATAATTTAAATATAATCTGAATCATTGAAGTGATCACCGCTTCCGACCTGGGTAAGCCACCCTTACACTCCTCCTTTCTGTTTTCAATTTAGGACTCGAATTCAAGCTTTCATGTCTTTTAGGTTTATACATACTTCTTTCGTCCAATCCTCATCACTCTCTCCTCTCTGTCTCTCTGTAAACAATTTCCAATTGGTTTTTACAGAGAGAAGGTGGCAGCAGCAGCAGTGGGGAAGGAAGGACTATTCCTGTTTCTGTGATAATTTCTGCCCTTCAAAGCTCTGGGGTTTGGCTTTGGCTCTGTTAACTGTTGAGGTAATTATTAATCCATACTTTGATTGTAATTTTGGTTTTTTTTTTTTTTTTCCTTTCAGTATTCGGTGAGTTTGATCAAATGGGTTTCTTTGGACTTGCATAAGTTGTGTATAATATTGCTTCAATCATTTATTGCGTTCCTTTTATATTATTGAGTATTGAGTTTTGCTGGAAATTGTATAAATTTGATCTTTTATTGAGTATTGCGTTCCTTTTATATCTGTACTCAAATTGCATAAATTATTGAGCTTTTGTTTGGTACTTTTACAGCTAACTGTGCTAATTAGTTCATACCCAAAAAGGAGCAGAGAATAATTGTTCTAATCAGTAATTCCCCACTATAAGAACTTGAGACCTTGGACTGATATGCATTTATGAGATTTTCTGGTATACTAACAGACCCTGAGATTTTCGTGTCTCCAGAGTTCTCCAGCCAACCACAGACCCCTGGTTGCCGTACTTCCGTTGCACGCAGATCTTCTGGTATACTCACTAAGCATAAATTTAATGGTTTACAGAAACTTTTAATTTATCCGTCCTAAATATCTTCTTTTATTCTTGATGCCATGCTACTTGCTCGACCTTTTCTTGCATCAGTTGTGTCACCTAAAATTAAAATGACATGAAATAGTTTCCCTACATGCTTAATGTTGTGAATGCCGGTGATGTTAGAAATTTAGTGATTGTTGCTCTCTTTAATATATCTGTACTCATGTGTTTTACAGATGCGCAATTCAAAAGAACTGGTTGCTGCTTGGGTGAGAGGTGTATAATTTCATTTAAAAAAGAACTGTTTTGGTTGCTGGTGGTGGTTTATCTGTATTTGATTGGTAATTTCAACAATCGACGATTCAATAATATTTGAACTTCCATTTCTATTGTTAGAAGACAACATCTCCATCTCAATTCTGCATGATCAAAATGTATGTTTGGCTAAGACAACCATGCTTTACAGGTAGAGAGGAAGCTGCGATTAGAAACAATGTTGAGCGAGATTTAAGTCTTCATTTGACCAAAAAAAAAAAAAAAAAAAAAAAAATCTTTGATTAAGATATCTAGATTTGTTATTTTATTCTATTGACAGTTCATTGTTTGATTGGTTTTGTTGATTTCCTCCACTTTTTAACAAATATTCGTTAATCTACCTATTTTATTTGGGTGATAAGTTCACTCTTTCAGTCTTAGCTGAAGGAAGATATAGGGCATGGTTTTGTTAATGGCGGTGGATGATTTGGATGAAAGTAATCTTGGGGATTTTTTTGCTTGCAGTTGTTTAGGCCCGGACTGAAGAAGTTTTGTGGAATGAGATTCTTATCAGATTCTTACACCAAATTGTTTCTCCGTTTATGGCCGGTAATAAACAGTCCAACCAGTAGCTGATAAAATGTCATTGTATATATGCTTTTGACGATTTCTTCTACGATAATGAGGGAATCTAGAGGATCGAGGCCACTCGATCTAAGGTCTGTACTACTCTATCCCTTTCTTTCTCTCTGTGAATTTCTTGAAATTGATGACTCACGTTCTGATTCTTGCTGTGTTTGGGAGCGAAAGCTCTAGATTAGCTTTGATCACTTGATTTTTTTCTTTTTTAGTTCAGCACAGTCAAACTGCATAATCCTACCGTTGGGCTACTTCTAGGGAGGGTTTGTGTTTACTTTTGTTAGTCTGTTAACAGTTTGGTATGTCTATCATATTGATGGAACTAATTTGTGAGTTAATTATGGTTTAGGTTGTTGAATTTTGAATTCGGAATTCCCTTTGGAAACTGTCACAAGCGATGTGTCTGTTGCGGCTACAGGAATCAAAAGTGAGTGAAAGGTAAAGCTTTTCTCTCCAAACATTCATCGCCAGCAATTCCAGCCAGAGCCAGGTATATCTCTCCTCTTGCTTTCTCTCTACGATGTTCTATCCCAATTTCTCTCAGAAAGTAAGGGTTTTGGTTTGCATTCTTGGATTAGATTTGTATATATTCCATTGCATCTCAGTTTTCTCTGATATAATAGCATAATCTGGCTCTTGGTATTCTAACTTTGCTTTCTTTGCATCAAAATTGTTTATGGCTCTTGGTTTTCTTGATCTAATTTTTTATTTTATTTCTATAATTAGATAAATTAAGGTTAAAATTTTCCATTAGTATATGATTATTCGATTCTGATATATCACTTTCCTCCATTTGATGTGATTTTGGATTATTAGGGACTCATGCTTGCCTTCCGAGTTTTCGTTGAAAAAAGGCTTTTAGCTGAGTAATTTACTAATTTGGTTTTGATTATCAGCTAAAGAGAATAGGGGGTTTAATTTGTAATTATTTTGATGTGGTGAAAAATTTTAGATTTTACACATTTTTCCAGTTCAGGATGATAAAAATTTAGGGCTTTGATTTGTTGATGTGATTTCCACGTACTCTGACTTCACATAGAAATGCAAGGATATATTAAATGTGTTTTTTAGTCTTCATCTATTTGTTTAACCCTTAATGATATGTGAATTGTTGATTGATAATTTGATAATATGTACGCTATTATTGAATCAGAAAAATTGGTTCTTTATTTGTTGGGCTTGGTTGTTTTGGCACGTAAGGTTATGAGGAAGAGGAAAAAGAAAATTTATAGCCTGCCAAGGATGTTTTGGAATACCTTGAGTTGACGTGTCTTTTTCCAGGTTTTAGCGAAGTTTGAGGTTTGATGTGTCTTCTCCATTCCTGCATATAATTTATCAATGAAAGGCTTTCTCTCACTGTGAGCTTCTAATTGTAATCCTTACCTTCAAATTTGAACCTTCCACGATTGAACTTCCACTGTAAAGACAATCTTTGTACGTGACAATTGCATTGGTGGGCCTTTTTTGCAGCTTCCAGAAATCATTGCTGCTTTAATCTCTTGCGCCCAATTGTTCATCATAGAAAACTCCTAAATACAGTGAGATGCCTTGTAATGTTGTTTTAATGAGTGCATGAGTGCATGATTTACTTTATACGTGACCTTTAAATTGACTTGTATGCTTGGGTCCTTGCTCCCTACAATGATCTTCCCCTGAACTGCTGCCATGCACTTCACCTTTTTACTCTTGCAATTGTCTTTGGCCTTTCTTGATGCATCAGACACCTGGAAAATTGATGTTCCATAAAGATAAGCAATTGTTCCTTTTATTAGTAATTATATGAAGTAGGCATATTATGCAATACAATGTCTACATTCAATTAGTAAATATTGAGTTTATTTTTTTCAAACAGTGGCATTTTGATTCAGGTTTAAGCTTCTTAGTGGCATCATAAGGGTTTCTTTGGGGAGTGCTGATAGTTAATTTGATGGCTTATACATATAAATATTCAACCTATATTGTTAATTGTATGTAAGAATTGATTCAAGACAATATGAAGCTATCAATGGACTATAAGAGTTATCAATGGATTACATTGTTGACCTCCTTCAATTCTATTCCTTTATACATGGTTGAACTGATACCTCCTATTTGTTGATGAGATAGTCTACCAAAAGATTATGGAGTTCAATGTAGGTGAGTACAATTTTTTCATGTGGAGGTATTCCTCATTTTGGTTTAAGGTACTGAAGTCTGAATCAGGAGACGTTTTCTGATTAAGAAAACATCAACAACGTACAAGAGAAAATCAGGGTTCTCTTTTGCAATTTACACCACCAAAATATATATAACTTCTTCATCTTTGTACGGATGTCTCTGTAAAAATATATTATTTCCTGCTTTTAATTTTAGTTTTTTGTTTCTCTTTTTGCAGTTTTTCACCAAACAAACAGATTATAAGCAACTTTTTTTCCAATTATTTCTTGCTTTTAATGTTCATGAGGTTGTAGATTGAAGGAATAAAAGAGTCAAAATAATATGAAGAAAAAATAGTGGAGACATCTGCAACCGGTTGAACAAAGGTAATTCTTATAGCCACCGAATACTCAGGGGTTCAATCATACAATTTGTTTTATGTTCTTTTAGTGTTTTCAGGCATTCACGTGTTTACTTATTATAGATGATGTATTTCTGTATTGTACTAATATTTGTTATAAAAAAAATAATTAGTTTTTCCTCCTTGGTGTTTGCTAATGCGCTTCTCGAGACAGCGTTGGAACATGGAGATGATGGGGATGCAGGGGATGAGGAGGAAATGGCAAAGGAGGAGGACCAAAACGTGTTCTCTGTTAGGATAATTGGTGCCCTTAATTATATGGTTTGTTCCTTTGGTTTTTATGGTTTAAATGTATTTAATTTGATGGTGTTTTTGATAAATTGTTGAATATATTTTTAGTTTAGTTATTGATTGTATTGAGTGTGGTTTATGCTTTTGGTATTAAGTAGTTTTTTCGTATCGCTAAACTCCTTTTGCGGTAGAGAAACGTGAGTTCTTCTAAGGTGTCTAAGTGAGTGTCAATCACAGAGTATTGTGTTCGAATATCTGTCCAAACAAAAAATTTCTTTAGAATGAAATAAATGAAACAACTTTTGAGACTCCCTCATTTGAGATGTGTATTGGTTCTGAAAGTATAAGACCAAAAGTTACATTTTCATTCCCATTTACAGAAATACAACTTGCAGAATTAGTTAAAAGTATCAAATGACTAGCATGTGAATTTGTGTATGGTTAAAAATAATCTTATCCTTAAGGAATTGTCATGTTGCTTTGATTAAGTTATACATGGCCATGATAAGGTATTGCTCATCCCCACAAACATTTTGTACACGTGTGGCATTAATATATTTTATTTTCTGATTGAATTTGTTTTGATTCAATGGGGTTGGTGAGCTAAACAGCAAGTGGCTTTCTTTTAGTTTGTGGATAGCTCTTCTGGGTTTTTCTTCTTTTTTTTTTCTGATTGAATTTCATTTGATGCAATGGGAATTCCACTTTGTTTGTGGTTTGTGAATTGAAATACATTATACATGTATTGTGAAATTCATTATTTTGAGTATGTTCTTACCTGACATTTGGAAACTTTGAGTATGTTCTTACCTGACGTTTGTAAGCTTTTGATTAGTTATGAAAGTTAATATATTTTGTCCGTGTTTATAAACGTATGACGTACAATCAGTTTCTTTTCAGTTGGGTTGAAATGATGTTGATTGTGCTGTTATAAAGCTCTTTTTTATAGTTAGGTTGAAAATCATGTTAATAGATTCTTATTTGGTTGGTCCGATCTGTAACAGTCTAACAGATGGATTGTTTTCTTTAAATTAAAATTTGATCCTTTTTTTTTTTTTTGTTTTTTTTTGTTTTTTTGTGTGAAATTATAATGGAATCGCTAATTTGTTGAGTATATCTTAGATTCTTGATTGCACCTGCCCGCAACTATTACATTGTCTCTGGACTGGATGAATTTTTATAATTTCTAGGATCCACAGTTGCAATGCTTTTGAAGCATAAAGTAAGGAGGAAGCTACTATTATGGAGCTTCTTTGGCATGGTAAGTTGAAGTTGTGTATCGTTTTGTTTTTTCGTTCATGGAATTCATTATCCTGCTAGCTTGGCAATTAGCAGTGTGCACAATTGGTAAAATGTTTGAACAAATTTGTGGAAGTTTGAATTGTACTGATGAAGGTGAATTTTAACAACTTTAACTTAGATTTCTTAATAATTTGATCCGTCTTTCTTTCATTTGTGTTCGACTACTTTACCTTTTTTGTATATAAGTAAACTGTTAATCGAAAGCCACAGAAACTACCTAACTGGAATGTGTCAATCTTTTGTTTCTTTATTTTTGCATGTAGATAGAAAAAGAGACTTTGATCTTTTGTATGTGAATTATATTATGTATGTGAAAGTTTTCCTACCATTTTCCATTTCAAACGTATTAATCTTCTGACACAATCGTTCATATCTTTCGAACATAATCTTTTATACAAGTTCTAATGTCGCAATGTGTGTTATCTGCATTGGTGCATTTGTGGGTCTGATTCCGTTCGTACTGCCTCTTTAGTGCACCATTGATGCATTCGAGTCATCAAGTATTATAATGTATGTGCATGCATCAGTCATTCCGTTTGGTGAATTCCAAAAAATAACAGCATCTCTGTACACTCTATTATTCTTTGTACATAGGCAAAAATGAGAGCGTCTCTGTACACTATTGCCCTTTTGTATGCAGGGCAAATGGAGATGGCAATTGTTGTGGTTCACACACTCCGTCCTTTTTATTTAGAGCAAGTGGAGATGGCTGTTTGAATAAAATGAAGAATTTGGCCAGGTAATTCAGTTTTCCACTAACTGGCATTTGGTTTTTTAAATGTTTATGCAGGGAGAGATGAGTTATGTACTCTGATTTCCTTACATTCTCGTTACATGTTACCCAATTTAAAATTGTGACTCACATGAAAGTGGATTTTGACAGGATTTGTGTTTTTAAATTGTAGTGTCATGTTGGCATTATTGCTTATTTATGAATGCAAGTCTATTTTACATCTATTTAATGTCTTTAATTTTGATCTCCACATTATTTAATGTTCACAATTGCCTCGTTACTCTGAATACCAAGGCAGCCCCAATCAATTCTGGAATCATTTTTACAAGTTCCAAAATACAGTATGTATAACTTAATCTCAAATTTATTCATTTCACAAACATTCGCATCATATCCATAGTTTTTTATTGCTCGAACTTCCACACTTCATTTTCCACTATTTTGCATCTGTATAGTAGACTTATCATTTTCCCAATCGCTGGGTGTATGTAAATGGAAAAAGAAATATCAGACACAATTTCGTAAAAAGAAGTTTTCTGTGTTGCTTAGTTAGGTGTGTTGTTCAATTGAGTTACAAGGGACCAATCTTGATTCTTCACTATATGCTTGAAATTTTCAAAAAAGACAACTTAAGAGCTCAAGTCTAAATATCTTTGTTATTTAGTAGTGAATTTTTAGCACAGTGGAAATATGTGGAATGATATTTATGCCCTTCAATTCTAATTGGCAATCTGCTGCCAATTTAAACCTTTTCAGGGCGTCCGCCACCGGAGGTTACGCAGGTGTGCAAACGGTCACACAGTGGAACTTGGATTGCACAAAGCACAGCGAGCAGGGTGATAGGTATATTTTCTCACCTTTACCATTTTAGGATTTAGATTAGTGATAAATTAATTTGAATCATGTGGCGTGATATTTCCATTGTGTTACAGACTATGTTATGATAAATTAATTCGAATCATGTGGCATGATATTAACATAACTAGCTACCTTTGTTGTGGTTTTGTCGATCATACCCAAGGGAGACTTTTCAACTTTATGGTTTGAACATCTGTGCTTGACTAGCTGCTCGAACAAGAACGGAACTTCTTTTTTTTTTGGTTTTTTGTGAACTGCTAAAACAGGTGCCTAGCCTGCAGGACATATATTTTGCCATCGTAATTGCAGTGGCAAAATAAGTCTGAGCTGCATGTTGCTTCTGTTTCTTCTCTTTCATATGGAAACATGGGTTCTGCATATTTTTGGCATTGAACATTTGTGCTTGGAAAATTAGCTACTTGAACAAGTATTGAACACTTTCTATGTTTTTTATTAACTGCTGAAATAGGTGCCTGCCCTGCTGGACACATATATTGCCATCTTAACTACAAGGGAAAAATATGTGTGAACTGCATGTTGCTTCTGTTTCTTATGGAAACATAACTTTTTTTGGCAACTATGTCTTTGTGATCAAGAACGTTCAGTTTCTTCCTACTAATTGCGCAATGTCTTTATGTGTCAACTCAGTTGAATGTATATAAAAGTCAAGCTGTTTATCTTATCGACCTCATTCACTCATGTTTCCCTCTGTTCATTCATGATTGTGTTGAATTTATTCAGGTTAAATGTGTCTTATTTATGCAGTTACGCCTGGAATAGTTAGTTCCCTGCCGCAATGCGCGAGCTTATTTTCTAGTTATATTTATTTTAAGGATTTATAAGTACTTGAACTCCATAACCTCTTTTACATAACTAAGCCAATCCAAAAATTCCTCAACTTGGAGGCTCCCTTACCTAGCTACGATGCAGATCGCAAATTTTATCCTTCAAAGTTTTGGGTTTGTTAGGAATGCTTTTGCAGGAAACACTTTTGCTAATAAGTACTTTTGTTTGCATGTTTGTTTGTATGTATGTTTGTTTATTTAAGACATTTATGCTAATGGGTAGAGGATTTCGGTTAACCCTCACATTGAGCAATGTCATCATAGTTTGGTATTGAAACTCGCCGTCCACGAACTATTTGCTCACAAGCATTGATGGGGCCAATGAAGGCCAAGAGGGTCGCATGACCCTTCTTCCTAGTTTTTGTTACATGATTGTACATTTTTACATGAAAATCCTTGAGGATTTGACCCTACTTGTAAGTGAAAGAAAAATATTATTAGACTGCAGTACTAGGTGGCATAATATTTTCTTAACGTTGAACATACGAGGTACCAAACGAGCCCCTTAATTTCTCCTCATGCTCGTCAATTAAGCTCAAGGAGCTTCACGAACTGTAAATTGGCCGAGAAGAATAACAAACTTTCAATCTGAGTGCATCAGCCGATTGGTTGTGAGTAGAAATAAAATGTATCACAATGATAGATCATGATACGTGACCACATTATTATTTAATAAAAAAGGTAAGAATCGATTTCAACATGTTTAGTGTTAAGCATGATCATTGTTTAGAGGCTAATCGAACTAATATTGTTTTACATGTGGAAAAATTGCGTGTTAAAGTACCAAAACCATCATTGATGTTTATAGTGTGCTAATTTTTGAAAGGTTTTTTTATTTCTTTTATGAAAAGGGGGTTAGCACGACAGTCCATTCTTTCAATAGATGGGAAGACTTGTAGAGGTATACAAGCCTACCCCTAACCACCGGTGATTCACCAACGCCAATAATTTTGAAGCAGTTTAATTAGCCTGTTTATATTGAGTTGATACCTTATTTGCATGAGGAGAAATTTTGTGGTCCGGAAACCAGACCACATTTCCCACAGCTAGGGTTGGTTCAGTTCAAGATACCAAACCGATACTTGAATACCGAAAATCAAAGTAAAAACTTTCGGGATAAAATTTTGAAAATCGAAACTGAACCAAAATTTCAGTTTCTTGAAATTCAATGATACAAAAATGATTTTGATTTTTCGGTTTGGGATCAGGAATGGGCCTTCAGGTCCAATTTTTGGGCTTTCTAATTTGATCTAGATTTGGGTTGAAATTTGGTTAGCCCAATTTTGGGGCCTTTTGAATGTGTAACTTATCTTAGTTTGGTTGGTCTAATTTGATTCATACCAATTTGGTTTGCCCGATTCATACCAATTCATGCCAATTTTGTCAGTCCAATTCATACCAATTTTATTTATCACCACATTTCTTTGCACAATTTATAATTTTATAGTAACAAACTACAAGCAAATCATGTTCATTAGTATCAATGCATCATTACTAATTACCATCTCTATACTGACAAACTACTTAAATTAAACATGCAACCAAAATGAAATAAGTTAAGTTACAAACACAAAAGTAAAAAATTAAGTTACAAACCAAAATTCTAAATGAATTTAAAATTAGTTAAAACTTGAAAGCTCAAGTTCATGAAGATTGAGAGGAGTTTCGAGAGAGAGAATCAGAGATAGGTGTGGATGTGGTGTGGGTGGACTGCGAATTGGGCGACGAAGTTGGGGAGGAGGAGAGCTTGAGTCTTTTGGGTTTGGGCAGAGGAGTCAAAAGGGACAGACAGTTGAGGTCGAGAGAGAGAAAAGGGTTTAATTTTATTGAAAGGTTGATTAAATCTCAACCAAGCCTAGCGGTCTATAATTATTAAAATTATATATATATATATATATATCGTATTGAAATTTTCGGTATTGGTTTGGTTTCGGGTACCGAAGTTTTGGTATTGTCGATTCGGGATTTGTTTGGTTTCGGTACGGGTTTGGTCGGTTTCAAAATTTTCAGTATTTTTTCTAGCACGCCTACGACCAGAGACACAAAAACCAACCCATACCTACTACATGTTCCTCTTACAAACACCCTACTCCTGCTCCTGCAAAAAAAATCTCTCCTGCACTAGAAGCGGGGCTGTGTGTGGACTACCAATGACCTTCTTCCCGAGAAATTTTTTATTGTGCTCGGAATATGGATAGTACATCACGTGTCGTCATATAAATAATGAGAAGTTTTATTTTTAAAATTGTTAATTTTTTAACACAAGTATCTCACTACTATCAGAACTATATCACAGATCATTGATATGCCAACTGAATCACCAACACTCCAAGAATCAAACTAAATAACAAAGCTATAAACTTGAACAAAAATTGTCAAGAACATACCTGCAGAACTTGAACTGGAAGAAGCCATAGCAACTTCAAAACCAAGCAATCTTCTCCTCTTTAGCACAACTAGAAAGCTCTTTGAATAATAGGTATTCAACACAAGATGAGCAGCAATCCTTGCAAGAGTAGTGATTAAGGTTACGTACAACATTAATCCAACTCATTCTCCTTTTAGAATTAGCGTTGAACTCTAAAACAAAACCTTATCATATTATAAGTGTACAAAATCAATCAGTGCAGAATCTAAATCCTTTTCACAATGGAACACTAAAAGCACTTACAATCCTACAAAGAATAGGATTCAATCGAGCATATTATCAAGACTTTTTCAGTCACTAATTCAATCAATATTATAGTTATTCTTCAATTACGTTTCATACTCATACTCCAACATTCTTCCACTTGAGTATGAAAACGCAATGATTAACTAAAAACGACGATATGTACACACAACTACATCAACAATGTATATACTTGCTTGTCGGCACTTTTTACGTATCAATAATTCTATTTAAATACACTTGTTCATACTTTCTTTAATAGGAGTGGATCTCATCATGGAGAAATTTTCAGAGTTCTGTGGTACATGAATTTGGATCCTCTCCTGAGTCCATAGAACATGAGACGGCTAGAGCACCTACCCAATAAATATCTGACATGTGGAAAATCTATTTTCTGTTAAATTTCATGTCATTGTTTTTGTTTTATTCAAGATAAGTCTATTAATAAAATATTTCATCTATGGGAAAAAGAAAAAAAATAGTTTAACTCCATTAATTTCTCAATCTGTTCATCTTCTTTCTTGGTAGATTGCAGATTCGCCCAACTCCTCAACATACAAAATCCTTTTTCTTTGCCGGGTTGAAGCCCTTGTTGGTGTTGCGCATGGTGGACAACTCGACCGGGGACTTGACAGAGAGCAGGCGAGCAAGATGAAGGATGTGAATGGCGAGGCGAGGCGATCCGATGCTGTCAGTTTTAGGCTGGTGAGGAGGGTGTATAGAGGGAAGTTACCACTCCTCACGTTTTAGTAAAGTGACCTCCAATCCAGAGGAGTGACAACATCCACCACCACCTGGCTTTGGCTTGTCAGGCTGGTCGACAACCCTCACTCAAAGACCGACGTTATACTCCCTCTCCTTATGCAGATGCATGAATCGCAATCAAAATATATATGGATCTGAACAAATCCAAAACCCCAAAACCCGCATAAGTAAAATGGTCAAAAATTCCAAGAATTTTGTAAAGGAGAACAAAAATCCAAATGATGAAGCGACAAGGACAAAACCCAATTTCTAGTTCTGGGCTCCGGGAGAGTAGCCAATTTCAATGATGATTAAAAATTAGAAGAATTAGGGGTTGCAAATGAAGAAGATGAAGTTTCAGAATAAATCTTAATAAAAATAATAAAGAATTAATTAATTTTCAACAAAAAGAGCAAGAAAAAAAAAAAGAATTTCTTTGTAAAAGCATATAGCCACGTGTCATATGTCTGTTGGTTCGGTATTCCCCCTGTCATGCATGAGGTGCAGTTCCCAGAAAAATTTCTCTCTATGATATGATGAGATGTTTTTACTAACAAAAAGGTTATTAATTACGAAATTAAGTAAGAAACAACAAATAATTGAGTGTTTTTATATATATATATATATATGAGAAAATTTGAAATAGGTCCAATTTTGCTCATGGTACGTAATATATGATATGGCATGATAATTTAATTCTTCATTTACTAAAACATTTCTTATTTTATGTGCAAAAAGGTTTGGTAATCCATTAATAAATTTTTCTTTCCAAAATAGTTGATTACTATATTCTCGAAACATAACTCTGGACATGAAGACATCTTTATATTATCTGAAATCACTTAAGGTAGGGCACTTTAAGTTACTCAGTTGGTCGTGAACTCTAGTAGTGACATTACTAGGTGTTCCTATAAAATGTTCTATGATAATGTAGAGTAAGGTATTTACTCCATCAGGTATTCATTGTCCTATACTTTCATCAAAGATGGGAAGACCTTCCTCATCTTTTTTAACCGCATGGCGTATTTCATCTCGGGATTGAGAGGTTAAGTGTTTTTCCCACCAGGAATGAAGCATTCCTGTGAAACCAGTGACTAAGAGGTCGACTATTTGTGTTTGTGTGAGATTATGATTGATAATATAACTATTAGCAACCATGGACATGTGTTGAAGTTTGTTAAGAAGTTCTTGTTCTGACAATCCATCTATATTCCATTCATAGAGTTTGTCAGCAGAGACTGAGAATTGATTTTGGGTATTTCTTTCTTCAAATTGAAGATCTAAAGGTGTTGGTTTGGGATACCAGTTTTTTGTGAGAGTTGTGGGGTTGACAGGAGTAGTGCGAATACGCTTAAGATCTAAAGTCGGTTGAAGATCAATATTTTGAAAAGCATGTTTAATCTTCTTAAGAGAAGTATCAGTATCAGTTTCTTGTGAAAAATCTGAAGTACTAAGATTTTCTTCTTTTAGAGAAGTATCGGGATTTTGTAAAACATTAACAACTTTTTCTTTTTTGAGCTCATTGAGCATTTGATCTATTTTTTGCATAGTAGTCATAGTTTTCAAAGCAGTAGAACTTGAAGAAGTGTCAGTAAAATTCACTAATGGTTTTTCTTTTAGAAAAGATTTCGGTTAAGACAATTTGTCTATTTTGATTTCAATTTTATCTAACTGTTTTCTAATAGTATGAATACTCTGGTTTGCAAAATTGTTCTGTTCAATGACAGATTTGAAACCTACTTCCTCTTTTGGAATTTTAAAAGGAGTGGCTGAAATTTGGGTATTGCCAGTGGAAATCAAAACAGTTTCTTTGAGAGGATGATTGGAAGAAATCAAAGTTTTTCCATCCTTAACCCAATTTTCTTTGGTAACAACCGTAAGTTTATTTTTTGGCTCAAAATGTTTTTCAATAAAATCAAAGAAAGATATTTCAAATTGATATTGCACTACAAAAGCTTTCCATTCTTTGTAAATGATTAGTTTTTCTTCATCTGAATACCTTTTTCTGAAAACATTTCTTCGAGGTATATTTTCAATAGATTTGATGTCGGCCTTGAGCTTCTTTCATCGAATTTTGTATGATTTGTTTAAAACAAGTAATTGGTGATTCACCGATGTTGTTTCAAAATCAGAGGTTGTAGGTGAGGTTTGTTTTTCCTGATTCTGAGGTTGGTAAACAGGATGTGCTATTTATGATGAGGTGTCTACTGACTTTAGTTTAATATTAATCAATTCATTGATTAATTCTTGCTGGGCAATTGCAGGATTAGTTTCCTGCTCTTTTAACTTTTTATTTACTAAAGATTTTATTAAATCTTGATCTCGACCCAATCTATCGGCTGATGTAGATGCAGAAAAAGAATTTTTGCTAGAAGCAAATGATTTATGTGAATGTACAGATTCACAAGATCTTCTTTCTGGTCGGTTAAAATTAATTTTTACTGTACCATCAAAATATTGTTCAACATTGTCAAGATTGACAAAGCTGTTTTGTATAATTACTGACTTACTTTCATTGATTAAACACCAATCTGAGGGTAGACTGATGTTTGACCACCTAATGGTTCTGGGAACTTTTATATTTGCATTTTCTTGGGCTGTTTGGATTAAAAGTGTATGGTCACGAGGGCTTTTGGTTAAAACTTGAAAATTCATGTTTGTGCCAGTGACTTTGTTATAAACTCTATAAATAAGTGCCAAAGGCTGTGTTCCTTCAAGGACTTGATGTCCTGAAGTTTTAATATTGAGCGTGAGTGCTTCCAGCATATGTGGATCTGAAAGACTTATGGTAAGATCTGGAAAACAATCAAAATGGATAGGTCCATTATAAAGACTGGATTCAATCATTCCAAGTATACTATCACTGAAATCAGTGAATCTAGCATCTCGGAGACATAAAAGAATAGAGGTATTAAGACATTTTCTTGTTAATGGTTTAACAACTATTTGGACTAGACCAATATGAATATAGTTATGACCATCTTTCCTATGGGATTTGATTTGTTCAGGAGAAAATAATTGACAAGTTTCATGTTCTTTACTAAGAGCATAAACCTTTTCAACTGTTTTAACATGATGTTCAGATTTAAAAGAAGTCAAAGACCATTTTTTCTTATAAATATTTTTGCTTGAACTTTTGGAATATTCCAATCATTAAAATCAATGCTTTCATCAGTTTGAAAATCAAGGTTTTATTCTTCATTTACGATATCTGGTATAGTTCCTAAATTGGATCTGGAGCTAGTGCTGGCCATTGAATTAGATCTAAGCAATCTACTCATGATAATCACAAATCAGAAATTCTATATGCAAAACTTAAATGATTCACATTCCTCGTCAATTGCCTAAACCATTTCCCCGCTTATGCCTTACATCGGGCCTTACTGTTTGGACCACGCCTTACTGTTTGATTGGGAGTTCAACAAATGAGGACTAACAAAAAAGAAATTGCATATAGGATAAAAGAAATGTGAATATAGGAATAGATCAGATAGATGCTAATGCAATTACCAACCACTTGACTCTAATACTAAATGGGGGAGGAACCAACAGAACGAACGAATTTCTGTGTTTTCGAACTTTAGAAACCTAATTTCTGTTTTGATTTGATTGACTTCTTATTGTAAGTCTTTAATGATGATATCTTTTTTGGGCTTACTAAACCTTTCCAATGTGGTACTAAGAGAGATCTTTTGAGGTGGTGGTTGGCTAGTACCTTGTTCTTCCTGCGAAATCAATTTCTTTAATTTTTTTAAATAAAAAGAATTCAATTATGGGTCATCAACTTTACTTATTAATTCGACTAATAATTCTTCCTGTTCTTCTTGCTTATGAAGCACTGATATTTTATTATAGCAAGTATCGGTACATCCTAACTTGATGTTTGCCGAAGAAACTTCACTGGAACTGCTATGATTAGAAGAGGATAATTCCAAATCTCCTTCTGATTGACTATAGTCGGTTTCCTTAAGTTCTAGAACTTGGATAAGCTGTATTTTCTCTTCGTCAGAGATTTTTAGCTGGTTAATGGTTTTCTTGACCTTACATTCATTGGCATAATGGCTGAATTTGCCACATTTGTAGCATTTTCCTTTTTTACCTTGACGATGCTTGTCAGGTTTACCAAAGGATTTCTTTTTAGGTTTCTCATAAAACTTGTTGGATTGAAAGGGTTTATTAAATGACTTTGGCTTGTATTTGTGGTACCTGGGATATGGTTTGGAATATTTGCTCGTATTTTGAGTTTTCTTCCTTTTATGAGAAGGAGCAATGGGAGGCAAACCATATTGTTCACAGAACGTTCCTAACTCATATTTGGCAATTGATTTGTCTTTATTGACTTGTTTGGAAATTTTCATATCTATACACATTTTCAATCCTTCTTTCTGGATAACATTAACTATGTTTCCATAAGTAAGGATATAATATGGTATGATACCTTCTTCATTTACTAACAGAACTAAATTAGATATTTAGTAAATTTGCATTTGCTGGGGGTATTTCCACAAACATGTCTCCTCCCACAAAACCCAAATTATGGGTGGTTCCTTGCAAGTAAGCCACCACGTGTGGTTGGTCAAACACAATGCAGTTGATGCTGGGGAATGCATTGGCAATGGCCTTGGCCATGGTTCCTGTTCCTCCTCCAACATCCACCAAGGATTTCAAGCCCTCAAAAACTCCTCCACACTCTTCCACCACCTCCCTTCCGATAAGCTTGGAGTCAGCCTCCATTGCTTCATCAAACAAGTTACCGAACCTTGGTTCCTGAGCTGCAAAATCCCAACAGGACATTCCATTTTCCATTTTAAATGGTGTACGTATAGTAGCTGGATCATCACCACCGTTCATCTGCAACCAAGCTCCCATCAAGTGAAATGGGGTTGTCATTACCTGATAAAGTAAAACCTAGTTAGGATTCCTTGTTCCACAAGTATTGTAACTAAATGTAAATTAGTTTTTGTTGCTTTCCTAGTAATCTTAATATTCACTGTCATTAAATCCCAAGACTTGTGATGTATATATAAAGAAGGGAGACTTTGAATGTGGTCTCTACCTATCAATGTTTTTTCAGTTTTTTTATCAAAGTTGCTGATATTAATGTAATGGTGTGGTTCTATGTAGGTTATTACATTTTTAAAATAAAAATTGAAATTTGTACTTGGTTATATTAGTGAGATTTTAAATAAAACCCATAATTTGTGGGATTAAAAATATCAAAAGAATAAATTATGGTCTCCAATAAATTGTATACATATAAACATGGGTAGATTCATTAAAATTACCAAAAAATTATTGTACCAAAACATGAATACATTTTTCAAAACTACACCCAAAAAAATAGATATGAGGCTTAGTAACATTATTAAATTTCTTCGACCAAACTTGACATGGATACATTCTCAAATCAATGAAATAGAATGTACCAACATAAGTTTAAAAATGGATTAGAAAAAAAAATTGAATGAATTTTATATAAAAAAAAGGGGTACATTTTATATTTGAAAATGGTACATTTTACATATAGCAAATTGTATATTTAAGAATTGGTACATTTAAGATTATAGAAAATTGCAAAATTATATGAATGGGTACATTTAGGATTAAAATTTTGAAAAATCCTTTTTATAAAATAATAATAATAATAATAATAATAATAATAATAATAATGGGTATAAACTTATTCTAATTTTTTTTTTTGGAAATGTTTTAATTGAAAATTAATTAGGTAATAAGGGTGTGAGTATTAAATCCTAATCAACTACTAATTTTTATTTCAAAATTTATGTAACTGACATGTAAATTTATTAATGCTAGGGATTTCGATCAGAATCTAAAAACTAATAAGGTTTCCGTCAATGAATATTCGTAAGTAGGGACCGGCTAATAGTTTTGCTTAGAAAGAATATTACCCTGTAAATAATATATATCAAACTCAATATACACTACCGGATCGAGTATCATGAATATAAGTGGTTTGGTGTTTGATGGCCCGTCTTTGAGAAGAAGGCTAGAAGTTGGTGTTAGGCTATGCAATACAACAGCTTCTTCTACCTCCACATCGTCACAATCATGATGAACATGATGATGTTGTGGATGGGTTGGCCGTGGTTGTGAATCACATCTGGGATGCCTAGTTGAACTGCACATTTGAGTGCCATTGAGTTTATGAACTGGAGCATGTGGTTCCAAATCTGAGCTTGAGCTCCAAGAAGCTCATAACTAGTAGCACCCACTCCATCATCACTCAAACCCGCGCGCGCGCGCGCGTGTGTAATAACTCAGTCGCTTCCACAATATTTTGATTGATTATTCTCTTACTATATTAGTTTTGAATACATGGGTACGTGGATCGGGATATATATAGCACTGGCCAGTGCCCACATACAAAATTGAAGTGAAAAATCATATTACACTCGACACTCTACCTATCGAGGTTTCATCTTTCACGCTCCCTTTAAGCATGTCAATTGCTTTCTAATTATTTAGCGGTGGACAAACGTGTAGAGGAACCGCGGGTCAGGATGGGTAGTCTAAGTTCCTGATACGGGTCGGTTCCAAATATTTTAGAGAATAAACGGGGCGGGCTAGGGCAAGACTCTATCAATTATGGGGCAGGACGCTGACACGTAAATATTTTATTATTAAAATAATGACGTGAATAAAAATCAAAGAACCTTGATCAATAACTAAAAAGGAATATGTTTCAATCAATGAAATAAAAAAAAAATGAGGAATGAGAACCTAATTTCTTCAAAAACAAAAAAAACAAAAAACAAAAAATAATATCAGAACCCTAACCAAACGTATCAATTATTGGCGTGGGGAAAACATGTCAATTATTGCAGGGGCAAAATGAATCACATGAATCATGTAGAATTATATCATTTGGCATCAATTATTGGCTTGGGGAAAACAAGTCAATTATTGCAGGGGCAACATGAATCATGTAGAATTATATCATCCATCTTTATTTTGTAATAAATTGGTTAAGTATATTATTCAGATTTAAATATTGTTATCATATCCTCTAAATAGAATGCTTCGTGCAAAATAAAAAATATATCCTTTAAATAGAATGCAATTGTAGATAGTGCATAGTAGGAATTTTAAGTGGGAAAGGGATCCGCTCGGATCCCTTATTTTTAATCCATCAAATCAGGGAATCCGTACTATTAAAATTTGATGCAACAACTATAAATAGGGATCCATTTTAAAAGTTATAATAACTTCAGCAGTTGAATTAAATTTCAATGGCATAGATCCCCTGATTTGGTATATTAGAAGAAAAGGATCCGGATAGGATCCCTTTCCTTTTATGTGCGATGGGGGCCGTTGACAGGCCATATGATACAAAAGAAAAGATAATCAAATCTTTCAAATTTGACAATGTTTAGAAAAATACAAGACACAAAACAATTATTTACTCAATCTTGTATCTAAAGGATGGAATTGGATTAGCTTTGGACCTTAGAGTCTAGAGCCTTCAAATCAAGTAATCTGGGCCGCTGATTGGTGTGCAAGTCAAATAAGGATTGTTAGTTGTGTGTGGTAGGCTAGGAAAATGAATTAATGGAAACCATTAGATTAAATTTGTGCAACCCAAATTGCTTGATTTGGAAGCTCGGGACACTAACATCTGGAGTGGACCCAATTCCTTAAAGGACAGATGAGGATCCTCTTAGATCCTCTTTGTGTGAATTAGAAGGAGGGATCTCCGGATCCCTTTCCTTTTATGTGCGATGGGGGCCATTGACAGGGCATATGAAACAAAAGAAAAGATAAGGAAAATCAAATCTTTCAAATTTGGCAATGTTTAAAAAAATACAAGACACAAAACAATTGTTTACTCAATCGTGTATCTAAAGGACGGATGAGGATCCTCTTAGATCCTTTTGTGAGGATCTTAGGAATCTTCACATCATAATTGTTCATCGTATATCGTATTGTCAGTTTTCATTAGGTACTACTTATGTTTTTTTTTTTTTTTAGAGAAAGACGATATTAGATATTCAATTCAAACAACATAGAACAAGTACAAACTTAAAACAAACTGAGAATAGTGTGCATACTGGGCCTCAATAAAACCTTGTCAAAGCTTTCAACCCAGTCGAAGGAAAGAGCGTATATCCATTGCTGTGCTGTGAGCGTTAACCGTGCGGCAAAGTAAGCGACCATGGCTTCCATAGTCCTTTCCAACGCTGCAAAACCAACCTAAACCACCAGCTGAAAGCCTTCAGACAGGTGCACTCCGCATAGAATCAAAATGACAGAACAAAGGCAAAATACGAAGTGAAATCTAACAAAGAAAGGCCACAGCATGATTGGCCGCCTAAAAACCGGGAAAGTAGTGGCTCATGAAAAGGAGAGATAGCTAGTGGGGCAAACAACATCTCTACAAAGCCCAATACATTATTCAAATCCGGTACAACTAGAAAATATGCACCCATAATATTTTAATTATCTTGCTCCAACCCCCGACCCCCACCTATTGACCCAACCATCACTGACTCCTCCGTTGCAATCGCCACCGCCCACAATGGACAAACACCAAGCACACCATTGAACCCTCAATAGGAATAATAGGTTGCCACCCTTAGCTCCTCTGCAATAAGCGCCAACCATGTGGCTAATACTATGAGCACCAGAACCAGATAACCACAGTGCCATACACCATAAGCAACTTCATGTCGCTGCTCTCCTAGAGAAGCCTAGAAACTAGGGAACCCTAGAGAGCAATTAGGACCCTTTTAAAATAAAAAAAAATAAAGAATTGAAATAGGAGAAAGGCTCAATGCAACACTCATTGTTGCAGCCATGGTGGATGTCTCCACCTCCAACAACATTCCTTTGCAGGGTTTGCGTGAATGCGCTAGGGAAGGGAAGTGAGCAAGGGAGATGGATTTGGCACCATTTTCCTTGGCGCACACAGATCGGAGTCCAGTATGGGGTGCGGGTGGAATTGTTGGAGTTTGAGACCCTCTTGTCCCATATTGGTCAACAGTATTTTTTCACTAGCCTTTATATAGACTTATTCCTTTTTCTTAGTAATTAGAACTTGGACCATTTGGAAATGAATTGAAGGCTTGGGCCTTATGGTTGTGTGGATTAGGCTTGATGATTATACTATAATATTAATATTAATTAATATTAATTAATCAAGACAAGGGCCTTGGGGCTAAGGAATTAAAATTAATCTGATCAATTAGTTTTAATTTCGAATTAAGTTTTTAATTAAATTAATTAAAAACATTTTGATTAATAGACACAACTCTTTGAAAAGAGTTGTACCTTTTTGGAAAGAGCTGTATAGCTTCAGATACATCCAAAAGGTGTTTGAAGAGGTATGAAAGAGCCTATATAACTGGAGTCCTCATTTCCATCAATCATTATCTTTTTCTTCTCCTTTGTCTTCCGTACAAAATTTCCAGAGAGTAAACACATAAAGCAATTCGCTAGAGTTCTATAATCCAGTGCGGGTTGTAGAATTAGATAGTTGTATCCTGGTTGAATAGACGTTGTAGAACTACAAGCACACGAGTGGGACGGAAATACTGTTCGAAGGACATAGCGTTTGCGCTAGCCTCTACCTTCAATTCATTCAAGTTAGTATCATATTAATTTTTGTAATTATTGTGTTATTGCATTCTGTATTGCAAGTATTTGTGAATAATAAAGTATAAGTATTTTAGTTTTGTACATCTGTTATTTTATTGTTTCTAAATTGTTCTCTAACAATATGATGGGGTGAGGTAGAGAGGAAAGGTGGGGGATAAGCATAGGGAAGGATAGAGACCAAGCTCACAAATTCAAAGACAGAATTGAAAAGGAAAAAACTAAAATTAGAGCAAGAAGAAAGAAGAAAGGGAGAGATGAGGAGAAAAGAGAGGGGAGGAGAGGCTGCCACACGCCCCTAACCATAGCTAGAGGCCGGCGACTATGAATTGACGGCTAGGGTTTTTTCTTTGCTGAGAGAGGTACTGCATATGTTTAATTTTAAATAAAAAATTCAAAATAATTTTTAACTCACGATGTACAATGAACAAATAAGATATAAGGATCCCTAAAATTCCCACAATTTGTATCTCAAATCCAAATCCCTAGCGGACACTCGTCATTCTTTCAAATGTCAGAAAATCATTTATGATTGACTTTTGACATTTGACAGAATGTCAAAATGATTGACGAAGATTTTTAACATAATGAGTAAAATAATTGACGATGAATAATTTCATAGATCAATTGTAACGATTTTAAATTTTATAGGCCAAAATACAAAATCATGACAATCTTAGTAACCATTTTAGCTAAATTTTTTTTTTTTTTTAAAATGGCAGTGGAATTTAACTTGATTTTCTGTGCGGGCTGCCATGCAGTCCTTCCTGGTGATTTTTGGGGGTCAGGTATACAGGTAAAATAATGTCACCATTTCAACTAGAAAAACCTAATTTATTAATATAAAGTAAGAGAAGTGTTATTGGCACTCCAAAATTCTCATTTTACACTCCTCACAATTGTATTTTTTCTTTCCAAATATAGAAAGTTTGGAGTGTAGAATGAGATATTTTTGGAGTGCCAATAACAATTCCCTAAAGTAAACTTGTTATAAGTTCAATTTGTGAGTCATTATTAGGTTTAGTCCACTTTGTTGAGTTAGGTCCATTCATTGACTATTCAGCATTCACATCAGATTATTTTTTATTAAATTGTGATAAATGTTATCCTTTATTTATACTAGCAACCGACACACATGCTATACATGTGCAACTCAACTTTCTTTTCATTGTGATATGAGTTATAATCAATGTGCAATGTAAACGCATTTCGAAAATTCTTTTCGTTGTGGTATGAGTTACATAACTTATGGAAAACGAGTTACTAACATTAGTGAAATAAAACCAAACTCATGAGTTAAGAAATACTTTGCATGGGGGAAAATGTAGAGGTTGTGGGAGTTGTTGGGTGGTGGGTTTGGCAAAGGGTGATTAGGGTTTTGGAGGAGAAGAAGAGCCTACATAATTTGCAGGTGGGTTAGAGACAGGTGGGGTAGGAGAAAGGGATGAAGGAGGTGGGGTGGTTAGAGTAGTTGAAGAGGTTTTGGCAAGAAAGATGCAGAGAGAAGCCGAAGAGAGTTGATGAGAGAGAATGCTGTGTGCCAAAATTTTAATTTAATTTTGGATTTTTAAATGTTTGTTATTATTACCTGGTTGTCACATCCCGGCCCCGGACGGACCACTTCCCGGGCCCGCTTCACCACCGTAGCACGATATTGTTCACTTTGGGCTTACCATTCCCTCACGGTTTTGTTTTTGGGAACTCACGAACAACTTCCCAGTGAGTCACACCCATCATGGGATTGCTCTAGCCCCCTTCTCGCTTAACTTCGGAGTTCCTACGGAACTCGAAGCCAGTGAGCTCCCAAAAGGCCTCGTGTTAGGTAGAGATGGGAATATACATTTAAGGATCACTTCCCTCGGCGATGTGGGATGTCACAATCCACCCCCCTTAGGGGCCTGATGTCCTCGTCGGCACACACACGGCCATGGTTAGGCTCTGATACCAAATTGTCACATCCCGGCCCGGGGCGGATCACTTCCCGAGCCCGCTCCACCACCGTAGCACGATATTATCCGCTTTGGGCTTACCATTCCAATCCTTGCTCTAGCCCCCCCTTCTCGCTTAACTTCGAATTTCCTATGGAACCCGAAACAAGTGAGCTCCCAAAAGGCCTCGTTCTAGGTAAGGATGGGAATATACATTTAAGGATCACTTTCTTGGACGATGTGGGATGTCACAATCCACCCCCCCTTAGGGGCCCGACGTCCTCGTCCACACACACGCAGCCAGGGTTAGGCTCTGACACCAAATTGTCACATCCCAGCCCAGGACGGATCATTTCCCGGGCCCGCTCCACAACCGTAGCATGATATTGTCTGCTTTGGGCTTACCATTCCCTCATGGTTTTATTTTTGGGAACTCACGAGCAACTTCCCAGTGGGTCACCCATCATGGGATTGCTCTAGCCCCCCTTCTCACTTAACTTCGGAGTTCCTACGGAACCCGAAACCAGTGAGCTCCCAAAAGGCCCTGTGCTAGGTAGGGAATCTGTGACATCCCACATCGTCCAGGAGGGTGATCCTTAAATGTATATTCCCATCCCTACCTAGCACGAGGTCTTTTGGGAGCTCACTGGCTTCGGGTTCCGTAGGAACTCCGATGTTAAGCGAGAAGGGGGCTAAAGCAATCCCATGATGGGTGACCCACTGGGAAGTTGCTCATGAGTTCCCAAAAACAAAATCGTGAGGGATTGGTAAGCCCAAAGCGGACAATATCGTGCTACGGTGGTGGAGCGAGCCTGGGAAGTGATCTGCCCGGGGCCGAGAGTAAGCCCAAAACGGACAATATCGTGCTACGGTGGTGGAGCGGGCCCGAGAAGTGATTCGCCCGGGGCCGGGATGTGACAATAACTTCCCAGTCATGGGATTGCTCTAGCCCCCTTCTCGCTTAACTTCGGAGTTCTTACGGAACCCGAAGCCAGTGAGCTCCCAAAAGGCCTCGTGCTAGGTAGGGATGGGAATATACATTTAAGGATCACCCTCCTAGACGACGTGGGATGTCACACATATAAGTTTAAAAATGAATTAGAAAAAAATTGAATAGATTTTATATATATATAAAAAAAAGGGTACATTTTACATATAACAAATTGGTATATTTAAGAATGAGTACATTTTAAGATTAAATTTTTTTTACATGAATGGGTACATATAATTGGCATGGGTACATTTAGCAAAACAAAAAGTACAAATAAAAAAAATATATGGGTACAAATACAAATAAACTTTAAAAAATATGGGCACAAAATGAAATTAATATATGGGTACAAATTAAAACTTAAAAGAAAATTGGTACAAGTTAAAAAAGAATTACAAATTAAAAATGGGTACAAACTAAAACTAAAAATATATGATAAAAAATTTAGTCATAGATATAAATATACTAATTGTAACATTTTTAACATTAAATGAATATATTTAGAAATAAAAAAATATTTTATTATTGAAATAATTAATGATGTTATTAATACCCAAGGACCTTGATCAAAAATTGAAAAGGAATAGGATTTTAATCAATGGAGTAGCAAAAGGAAGGATGAGAACCTAATTTCTCCTTAATAAAAAGTAAATGAAATTAACAAGTGATGGAAAATGATGAACAACTTGCAAAGAAAATTATAAATCAGTTGTGAAAGACACTAGAGCATTCGATTTACCATAACCAATCCAACTTAATTCCAACAGTTAATTATTAACGAATAAACATCCATCTTGACGGCCTAGTTCCTCTAATTCATATAGTATCCATGGCATCTAGATTACTATGTATACTCAAATGTGCTAACAATCTATGGCATCTACATTACTCAACACACAAGAGTTCATTAACGATTTGGGAACTACTTAAGAGACCGCATGAAGCCTAGTGTATGGCATCTACATCAAGGAATTCATGGTACCTTTTGCAAGACGCTAAAATTGAATTAACAACACAGCATCTACGTTAATTCGCATCACATACACTCAACTCAAACCAAAGTGGTGGCCAATCACCAAGATTAAAATTAAGCTCATAAGCACAACATACTCCAAATGAATGAAAATTCATAAATAATTAAACTGAGAAATTAAGAATTCATAGTTAAGCTACATCGTAACCCTAGCGAAAAGAAATTAGTTCTGAAACATAACCGGAAATATTATTGAATTCATAAAAAGAAAACTAAGTATGGAAAGGCCTGAAAAACCCCATGCTTTGCCGCACTACACTTCTTTTTTCTTGTTTAGCCTTCCCCTTTTTTCCTTGAATGATCTGATTGCTTCTCCGTGTGCTCCTTTTCTTGAATCCTCATTAATGTTTAGCCCCATTACTGATACCTTAATACCAAAAGACTCCCAGCCAGTTTTTTTGTTTCTTTGCCTTCCCTCTTCTTCTTCCTTCTTTCCTTTTCCGTAACCGACGAATGCTTAACATCAATTTATTGTTGATAGTAAAGGAATAGATGATAATTAAATTCCTTGATGGCCACTTTGTGCATTTATTCACCTCCGTTTATTTCTCAATGAAGAAATACATACTCTCGTGCCTTTTACTTGCTATTGATTGCTCCTTAGAATTTAATAAGATAGCATCAGTTTTTTATTTTATTTTTTATTTCTCTTCTATGCAGATGAAACGATAAGAGCAACCTTTCGTGAGCTTTGTGGCCACATGTTCTTCTATATTTCTCATCCTGCATCCAATTCACATTGAAATCAATTAGCACATGGTGGTCTTGGCTTTTAATATTTCAAATGCACATATGGTTACATAGTTAGAGCACTAGATAAATGGCCATTTAAAATAAGTACCAGACTCACTTGACTAGCTTTAAATATCAAAGAGTTATGATATATTTCTCCATCATGTTATTTTAGCCATAAAAATACAAATGACATGTAATTCCTTACATTTAAATCCAATATTTCACAAGTAAATGTAATTTTCGGGATCAAATAAGTATGCAACTTGCGCTCATAAGAGATTTCTACCCAATTTGTTTTTTTTTTTTATATATAAGATACTTAGCATAAATTGGTGATGCAAAATATTAAAAAACAAGAGCTAATTCATTGGAGTTCAAAAGAGTACTAAATTTACAATATTTTCATAAAATTTAGTTCATGGAAAGTTTAAAATTAAAAAAGAAAAAGAAAAAAAAAGAAGAGACATTGAATGCATGCGCTGACATTAAATAGAGTTTAGGAACTAAACTTAATTTTTAATCTTGTGTAAGACAAGATTAAAATTTGATTTTAGTCTAAGCTCATTATAAGGCTTAGCCCACTGTCCCACCCCTTAGTAAAAACATCTCACCCTTGTCTTTGCAAGTTCTAGCTAGCATCTTTGTCCCACGTCCACCTCTATTAAAGAAATATGAGCGAGTGTGTTTAAATATAATTATTGATATGTAAAAAGTGCCGACAAGCAAGTATATCATATGCATACATACATTGTTGATGTAGTTGTGTGTACTATCCTCCTTTTACATAGAGATTAATTGGGAAATGTTGTGACTAATTGGGTAATGTATGAAAATAACTAACGATCTCTATCTCAGTGGATTTTGCATGATTGGAGCAAAGAAAAAAGCGTGAAGATATTGAAGAAGTGTAGAGAAGCCATAATTTAAGCAAAAACAAGGGAGGGAATAAGAGGATTATCATCATAGACATAGTTGTGGGGTATGTCTATAACAAGAAGATGGTGGATGTGAAATCATTTGACAACTAGCTCAGGTTTGATATGCTGATGATGTCTACCATCACTGGCAAAGAGCATGGTGAATCAAAATGGGAAAAGATCTTTTTGACTGCTGGGTTCACTCACTATAACATCACTTATACGCTCGGTTTAAGATCTCTTATTAAAGTTTACCATTGAAATAAATCTTCCTACTATTATTGTATCAATAAAATTATGTGGACACAAACTCTAGCTAATATTGGTGGCCTTACTATTATATTCCATATATGTACTAGATTAAAGAGTGTGTCAGCGAGTGTCAATTTTCGTCATTTTAACATTTTGTCAAATATCAAAAGTCAATCATAAATGACTTTCTGACATTTGAAAGAATGATGAGTGTTAATCAGGGATTTGGTTCTCAAATATAAATTGTGAAGATCTTAAAGATCTTTACATTTTAATTATTCATTGTAATTTGTGCGTTTAGAAATTGTTTTAAATTTTTTATTTAAAAGTAAATATAAATAGTATCTAATGAAAACTGATACCACGATATATGATGAACAATTAAAATATGAAGATTTCAAAGACCCTCACAAAGGGTATCCAAGAGGATCCTCATCTGTCATTTAGAGTTTAGATACATGATTGAGTAAACAATGATTTTGTGTCTTATATTTTTCTAAACATTGTCAAATTTGAAAGATTCGATTATTTTTTTTATCTTTTCTTTTGTATCATATGGCTTGTCAATGGCCCCCATCGCACATAAAATTCCTACTCTGCACTATCTACAATTGCATTCCATTGAGAGGATATATTTTTTATTTTGCACGAAGCATTCTATTTAGAGGATATGATAACATTATTTAAATCTAAATAATATACTTAACCACTTTATTACCAAATAAAGATGGATGATCTGATTCTAGATGATTCATGTTGCCCATACAATAATTGACATGTTTTCCCCAAGCCAATAATTGATACGTTTGGTTACATTAGAGAGGGTTTTGAATTCTAAATCTATTTTTTTTTTAAGAGAAATTAGGTTTTCATTCCTCATTTTTCTATCTCATTGATTGAATCATTATTCCTTTTTAGTTATTGATCAAGGTTCTTTGACTTTTATTCACGTCATTATTTTAATAATAATAATATATTTACATGTTAGCATATTTAAACTTTATTTTCCAAATATATTTACGTAGTGTTAAAAATGTTACATTTGGTATATTTATATATTTTTTTTTAACAAACGATATTATTTACACTAAGGAGATGGTGAGTGGGCTGAGCGCCTTAAAATGGGCTAGCGCTAATGTGATTCAAATTCGCTTTTGACAATAATCAAAGTTAAAACCTCTCACTTACAAGTAAAGAGGAGTACTACATATTAAAATTTGGGTCATATATTTCTATTTTTAGGTCCGATTCTCATCAAACGCAAGTTTGAACTATATTATTTCTAGCCCGTTGTGAGGCTTATCACACTCCTCCACCCCCTTAATGTAGATAACATTGTTTGTACAAAAACAAAAATGTTTAGAAGTTGCAAAATATTCATGAATACTAATTTTGGGTTTTTATTTTCTAAAGGCTTAAATATTAAAATGATCCCTATGGTTTAGTCATTGGGTTAATAAATTCCATGTGTTTTCAATTTGATCATTTTGGTCCTTGTGTTTATCTCCTTTAGCCACTTAAGGACATTTTCATCTAATTTATGTAAAAAAAATTATAAATCATATTAAACTTATTTGTTTGATTATTTAAAATATTTAAAAATGGAATTAAATTAAAAATTAAAAGAAAAATTATTCTCCTCTCAACTCTCCGACTTTCTCCCTAAATTTACCCCCTTTTTTTCAATGTCACAAACTTAATCATTTTTTCGATTGGAAGTTTTATCTCTTATATGTGTTATTTCTCATTGATTTTCATTTTTTTTTTGTAAAGAGAAAGGGTAATTATATCTCATATAATTTTTCTTATGAATTTTTTAAAAGAGATTGAATGGAATGTTCTTAATTGGCTAACTTAGACAAACATGAGAACCAAATTAGCCAAATCGAAAACACGAGGACTAAATTGGCCGTATGGCTATAACACATGGACCATTTTGACATTTAAACCTTTTCTAAATGAGTGTAAAGATAAACTTACATATTGAATGGAGTTTGTGAGGGTAGTTTAGGTAATAAATTTGAGTTTAAAGACAAATTGATAGTTTAATTTAAAATAATATGGTTTGGAGAGAAAGTTGTGTAGAAAGAAGTTATACGGATTCACATAAAATTTCCCTATAATATATTACTTGAATCATAGTGATGTATGCAATCATTACAATTTAGATTGATAAAATCTTAGATAGCTTATGTTTGGCACGCTCAAAGTGTGAACAATTAGAAAGCACCTGAGATGCTTAAAGAGTGCGTGAAAGATGAAACCTCGATAGGTAAGAGTGTCGAGTATAATATGATTTTTCACTTCAATATTTGTATGTGGGCACTGGGCAGTGCTATATATATCCCGATCCACACACCCATGTATTAGCAAGAGAATAATCAATCAAAATATATAATCTGGTGGCCACAGACTTACTACATAGAAATACACACACACACACACACGGGTTTGAGCAATGGTGAAGTGGGTGCTACTAGCCATGAGCTTCTTGGAGCTCAAGCTCAGATTTGGAACCACATGTTCCAGTTCATAAACTCCATGGCACTCAATTGTGCAGCTCAACTGGGCATCCCAGACGTGATTCACAACCACGGCCAACCCATCTCTCTTTCCGAGCTCATCGCTGAGCTCAATGTCCACCCTTCGAGAGCTCATTTCGTCTCACGCCTGATGCGCATCCTCGTCCACTCCGATTTCTTTGCACAACATCATCATGTTCATCATGATCGTGACGATGTGGAGGAAGAAGAAGCTGTTGTATTGTATAGCCTAACACCAACTTCTAGCCTTCTTCTCAAAGACGGGCCATCAAACACCACACCACTTGTACTCATGATACTCGATCCGGTAGTGTATATTGAATTTGATATATATTATTTATAGGAAAAATTAGTAGCGGGTCCTTATTTACAAATGTTCATTGATCGAAACTTATTAGTTTTTAGATTCTGATTGAAGTCTCTAGCATTAATGAATTTACATGTCAGTTACATAAATTTTAAAATAAAAATTAGTAGTTGATTAGGGTTTAATAATCACACCCTTATTACCTAATTAATTTTCAATTCAAACATTTCCAAAAAAAATTAGAATAAGTGTATACCCATTAATTGTTTTTTTTATAAAAAGGATTTTTTTTTTTCAAAATTTTAATCTTAAATGTACCCATTCATATAATTTTTGCAATTTTCTCTAATCTTAAATGTACCAATTCTTAAATATACAATTTGCTATATGTAAAATGTGCCGTTTTCTAATATATCATTTTTTTTCTAATCCATTTTAAAACTTATATGGGTTCATTCTATTTCCTTGATTTGAGAATGTATCTATGTCAAGTAAGAAATTTAATAATGTTACTAAGGCTCTTTTTTTTTTTTTTTTTTAAATTTTAATTTTTAAATTTTTTTTAAATTTTTATTATTATTATTATTATTATTATTATTATTATTTTTTTTTTTGTAGTTTTGAAAAATGTATTCATGTTTTGGTACAATAATTTTTTTGGTAATTTTAATGAATCTACCCATGTCTATATGTATACAATTTATTGGAGTGTATAATTTATTCTTTTGATATTTTTAATTCCACAAATTATGGGTTTTATTTAAAATCTCACTAATATAACCAACTACAAATTTCAATTTTTAATTTAAAAATGTAATAACCTACATAGAACCACACCATTACATTAATATCAGTAACTTCGATAAAAATTTGAAAACCTATAAGGTTTCAGTCAAAGAACATTGATAGCTAGAGGCCGTATCTATATATATACATCATAAGTCTTGGGATTTAATGACAATGAATATTAGGATTACTAGGAAAGCAAGAAAAACTAATTTACATATAGTTACAATACTTGTGGAAGAAGGAATCCTAACTAGGTTTTACTCTATCAGGTACTGACAACCCCGTTTCACTTGATGGGAGCTTGGTTGCAGATGAACGGTGGTGATGATCCAGCTACTATATTTACACCATTTGAAATGGAAAATGGAATGCCCTTTTGGGATTTGGCAGCTCAGGAGCCAAGGTTCGGTAACTTGTTTGATGAAGCAATGGAGGCTGACTCCAAGCTTCTCGGAAGGGAGGTGGTGGAAGAGTGTGGAGGAGTTTTTGAGGGCTTGAAATCCCTGGTGGATGTTGGAGGAGGAACAGGAACCATGGCCAAGGCCATTGCCAATGCATTCCCCAGCATCAACTGCATTGTGTTTGACCAACCACATGTGGTGGCTGACTTGCAAGGAACCACCCATAATTTGGGTTTTGTGGGGGGAGACATGTTTGTGGAAATACCCCCAGCAAATGCAATTTTGCTCAAGGTACTTGTTTCTTAGTTAATTGCGTAATTAATAACCTTTTTGTTGGTAAAAAGATCTCCCACCTCTATTAAAGAAAGTATGAACAAGTGTATTAAATAGGATTATTGATACGTAAAAGGTGCCGACAAGCAAGTATATACATTGTTGATGTAGTTGTGTGCACATATCCTCGTTTTATTTATAGATTAATTGTGGAAACATGGTGACTAATTGGGTAATGTATGAAATTAATTAATAATCTATATCTCAGTGGATTTTGCATGATTGGAGCGATGAAGAAAGCGTGAAGATATTGAAGAAGTGTAGAGAAGCAATACTTCTGAGCAAAAATGATGAAGGGAATAAAAAGATTATCATCATAGACATAGTTGTGGGACATGTCGATAACAAGGAGAAAATGGTGGATAAGAAATCCATTGAAACCCAACTGATGTTTGATATGCTGATGATGTCTACCGTCACTGGCAAAGAGCGTACCGAATCAGAATGGAAAAAAATCTTTTTGGCTGCTGGTTTCACTCACTATAACATCACTCATACGTTCGGTTTCAGGTCTCTTATTGAACTTTACCCTTGAAAGTAAATCTTCCTACCAGTATTGTATCAATAAAATTACGTGGACACACGCTGTAGTGAATATAGGTGGCCCTACTATTATATTCCATATGTATTAGAATAAAGAGTACACCAACGAGTGTCAGTTTATGTGACAAATAAATAATAAGTGAAGTGTGTTTGTACAAATGCATTACTTTTGAATTCTCCATTTCCTGCTCTCGGCTTCTCTCCCTCTGTGTGTGTGTGTGTGTGTTGTGCAGGGAGGTTCTCCTTAACTGGTGCCACATATCCTTTTTATATTTTATCTTCTTTTCTTCCTTTGTCTCTCGCAACAAGGAGATGATTCCCAATCGTTGATGGAAACAAGGGCACTGCTCCTAAAAATATGGGCCAAGTACTCGACACCAATTAAACCAATTCGCACCACTTGACTGGGAATGCAGCAGCCCAATTAGATTAGGAAAACATTTATCAACTTAGGGCAACCGAGAAAGCTTCGCATCAGAATCCTTACCCTTACCTCGTTGCTAAGTCAACAACGCTAACTGTTGAGAAGTCATTGACTTAGAATAGGAAACAAAGTCATTGACTTAGAATAGGAAACAAAGTCTGTAATTGATATGTACAAAATCTTCCTTTTTCGTATAGCTAGATTGTAGGCTAAGTTAATTCTCTTCCAAGAGAATGAGTCTGTATATAAAGCCTTTTGTATCCTTTTTGAATAATTCAATATAGTCGAATATATTTTT